>NC_138982.1:105170228-105662033 GCF_964341445.2 Mesoplodon mirus | reverse complement strand
AGAGATACACACTCCAGAGGACAGTGTGGTCCATCTCAAGTGGTGAGAATGCCCTGAGGTGTGGGCGTGGTTAGTTTTTATGGTCTGGGCAATTTCATATGCTAACGAGTGGGAGGAATATTCTAACTATCTTGGAGGAGGGGTGAGGATTTCCAGAATTTGGGACACTACCCACTTTTTGGCCTTTTATGGTTGGCCTCTGAACTGCCATGGCACCTGTGGGTGTGACATTTAGCATGCTAATGTATTACAGTGAGCATATAGTAAGGCTCAAGGTCTACTGGGAGTCATATCTTCTGCCATCTTGGGTCTAGTAGGTTATAACCAGTTTTTCTGGTATCCTGTTCTTCTTAATGATCGTGTCATTCTTTTAATAGTTGTGCCCTGCCCCCTTCCTTTCTGTCTTATTATAGCCACGTGGTATAGAAAAATGCAACATTCCTGGACAAATCAGAATCAATTGAGAGGATGAAACCTACAAAGTTTCATCACAAGAGTGATGGACTGGGGAGGGGAGAGAAGAAAATCCCATTCTAAATGAAGGATCCCTATTTGAGGTCAATACAAGAAGTCTGGTTGGTTTATCCAGGTGAACTAGGGTCAGATTAGAGAATCGGATCTTTTAGCATCTGACTGTGCCTAGTTTGGGTAGAGAAGTCAGCAGTGAAGAGCACCAAACCAGGTAGAAAATGATATCAAATGGTATTAAGGGAATAGAAATGGCTCAAATTATTCCAGTGATAATGTTGAATTGTTCAGGTAGATGTAAAATTTCAGACAGAAAGGAGCAGAGAAAAGTAATTGATCTAGAGATGCATGGACCTGCCAAGCAGCCCAGACAAAATCCAACCAAAAAAAAAAAAAAATGCCACAGAACTTTTGTATAATGGATGTCATTGCTTGAATCAACTGGGAAATCTTTGCTGGGGGACATTTCCCGAAACTTATTCCACACTTGACCTATCCTGGTTCTTGCCATTCACAGCTTCTCCTGCCCATTGGGTCTGCTTCCACCCATACTCTCTTGGGGTGAAAGCCATTAGTTATTCCTTACTTCTTCTGCCCTACCAGAAATTTTTCAACACAAAATTCTGGATGTCTTAACGATCCTTTTCTTTCATAGAAAAAAAAATTAAGTAAGCAGTGGAAATGATCTCTAGATTATTCAGTGAAAACATGTGCTTTTCTTCCCATTCGCAAATTAGTGCTAACAGACTGTGCTGGTATGCTAATGCCTCCAAACACCCAGTAGAATAGCCATGAAGTATATCTTAGGAACTAGATGAACTTATTTAATAGAAGGAATAAACTGATGATAATCAAGATACTTTAAATGAAATTTTATTTACACAGCTACACAGAGACCATTGGTAGTACTACTCAAAAAGTTTTTGAGTACAACATTGCCGATTTGGGGTTCTCATATATTTAATACTTTAGAAACTTATATTTTAGTAGTTTGGTTTTTAAAGATTGCAGGAGCTCTGTATTGTCTTTCTGTCACTTCTAATCAGTGAGGGATTAGGAGCATAAAACAGATTAATAAAGGAGACATTCTGTACGTGATTCTGATTCAGCATTCTAAACAATCCCACTGGGACCATGGGAAAAGCCAGTGTAGTGTTCTTTCTAGCTACAGTGAGAAAGTTGGAAGAGAAAACAAAGAACCTTCTTTTAAGAATAAGACAATTTGCCAATGCTAATCCTCAAAAATTGATCTTGAAAATTAAAACAAACATCATAATATACAACCCACCCAATATGTATTATCAGCATATAAAACTTCTCCAAGGAAATAATACATTTTGTAGAAATGATTTTTTAATAAATGCAGTGTAATAAAACACGTTTCAAATTGGTCAAATTCTTTCCATCCCCAATGCTGCCACCATGGTCCAGACCACCATCTCTTAACTGGTCTCCTGCATGTAATAAAACTGTCACTGCTCTTCCTGCTGCCTTTCCCTTTAAAATCTCCACATTGCAGTCAAAGTGATCTTTTTTAAAACACACATTTTATGTTAATCCTCTGCTTAATTTTTTATGTTACTACTTTCAGAAGAAAATAGTCATCTTTTTCATATTGTCCCTTTCTACCCTCCATTATCTTGAACACTTACATACACATCTTCTGAAGGAAGAGCAAACAGCTTTTGTACAACAAACAAAATCCAGACTTCTTTCCAAGGCTGGATTTGGGTGGTACAGCTCCTGCTGTGCTTCTCTCGAACTTCATCTCTGCCAGATTATGCTGTGGTCACACTGGCCCATTTTCAGTTTCTGAGAAGCACCAAGTGCTTTCACTCCTTAGGGCTCTTATTCTTGTGTTTTCATTTTCCCAGAACACTTTCCCCTGTCTCTTCAAATGTGGTTCACCCTATGGTTTTAGATGCTATCATCATCTTTGCTTTACAGATAATGAAACTGAAGCCAGAGAGATTAAGTAACTTGCCCAAAGGCTAATTAACAGCCAGTGAGTGGCAGAATGAAGACCCCAGTGATCTAACTCCAGATCCTGGGTTCTTCATCACAGTAAAACCTCTATGGTACCACCCTGCTGGTCTAGTTCTCAGCTTAAATGTCAGGCCTTCCCTGATCCACTGTCTAAACTAGGCTTAGGAACCATCCTTGTTATCTTCTATTTCTTCCCTTATCTTCTCCCTCATACAATTTATCATAATTTGTAATTATTTATTATGGTAACTTGTTCATTTAAAAAAAATTGTTCACTAAATTAAAAGATTTCTGAGAATAAGAGCAAAATATGTCTAGTACATGGACTCTCCTTTCAACATCAGCACCGACAACATTTTTGCTTGAAGTAGTTGAGGTCCACTGGGAGGCCAGGCGGGTGTTAGACATGTCTGTAACTCTCGAAATGACACAAAGTCATTCAATGTATAATAACTGCTGTTTTCTGATTTTCATTCTGGTACCATCATAAGAGCCACATTACAAGGTTCTCTTTCATGCAGAAGGACTGAAAACAACAAAAACAAAGCAACAGAATTCTTTGGAATATTGAAGATAATCAGTTATCTTCTGTTTTTAGCTTTTCTCCTTTTCTTCCCCAAATGCATCTGCTTCCTCCAATTTGCTCTCTTTTTTGCTTACGCTTCTTGGCACCATCCACTTGTAACCAGTTTCCAAAGCAGTGTTTCTGCAGAATCTTCAGACTCAAAATATTTTGGATTGAGATTTAGGGAGGATCCAGATAGAACTCATTCTCTGAGTGAACTGACCTGACAATATCGAAGGGCTCCCTTGAGCAGATGATTCTCTGAGAGCATCCATTAACAAAAAGCACAAAACACAAGCACAGAAACCCAGCAAGTATGATGTATTATTAAATAGGGATGGAGTGAGGACATTTTTCTGACCGCTCACAGCCAGGAAAAATATTCCCCTAAACTGGCCCGTTTCTCCTCAAAATGTCTGAGGTGAAATGGAGCATCCTTTGTTTTATGTAAAGAAAATAATTCAGGAGGATGACAGTTTAATGATATATGTCTTCATGGCCTAAAACTCAAAGGCCTGAGAAAAAAAGGTTAAAATTTAAGTAAAGTGAAGGACAGATAATTTAAAATATCACATTTATTTTCTCCTTAATCAATATTTTCTCTTATTTCAATGAGAAGATAAAGTATAACTACAAGATAAAGCATGGGTAGGACAAAGGGGACAAATGATGGGGGATAATAAAGAAGTTTGTCTATAAATTCTATATGGGGAGAAATAACATTGCAGAGAATAATTTAATAGAAATTTAAATGCATTGCCTTCAATTGAGTGTTTACCAAATATTTAGAAATATTTGTAGATATTAGAAATCCTGATGTCAGTGGTAAAAGACATGGGTGTCTCAGTTTTTGTCCTAAATGAAGGTCAAAGTCAGATTGCACTGTAGACTTTCTAGTGAACAGCAGAATGTCAAGGGTCCCTCCCTTAAGAAAGTATAGTGACTGTCTAAGGACTGACACTAAAGAGAAATATTTGCACATTGCTAAAACTCTTTCTTCTTTTTCAGCAGGATAGAATTCCCATAGCTAGGTCATTACCTTTTTTTGACTTCTAACCCCCCATCTTTATACCATTTGTGAACATATTTGAGCATTGCAAAAGGTGGGAGCAATATTTTCTCCACTAATTTCCATCTTTCATTTAATATATATATCCTTTACAAAATTCTGATGACATTTTATTTGAAGTGTTCAAACTATCAGAAAGTCCCTAGGAAGAGGGTTTGAGGTTGGCACTGGATAAAAAGACAACCTTGAACTAATTTTAAAGTTTGCAATTAACAGAGATCACAGTGTGGCAAGTAAAAGTTTTAATGATAGACTGGCCTAGGCCTTGAGGTAAATTATGCATAATTATTCATAACTGCTATTTTTGCCTTGCCTGATTTGTCCTAGACCTCTGGCTGAGGAAACAATTTGAAATAATTAGAGTACGAGTGCATTGACAGTGATGAATGAATTGAATACTTCTTGTGCCAAACATGGGTCTTGATAGGAAGCAGATAACTTTGGCGACTGTGGTATTTTGTTACTGGATCTCTGAAAGTAGAAAGTTTGTGTTGTTTTTTTTTTTGTGTGTGTAATTTTTATAGGTTGTTTTTCAGTCATCCTCTAAAGACTTCAGTCATTAAGAAGACTATGATTAAAAATAAACCAAAAACAAAATTTAAAAAAAAATTGTTGCTGTAAAACGTCTACATTATTTATTTATTTATATCTAATTTTTGCATGCTCATTGTTGAGAGTTGGAACTGTGGTGAATATAAAGTAAATATAATTTCACATTAATTAAGAAACTTCCTTTAAATTTTAATTTCATGGAAATTTTTAGTTTTTAGTATATTATATCATAACTGTAGTTAAGAAAAAGAGGTACTGGTAATGAAATAAGTGCAATGCTTTTTGAAATAGAGAAATTTTAAATAATTAATATATAAGAATACTATGTATGTTTCTACATATTTCTTTTAGAAAGTAAGAACAAAATGGATATTTGCTACATGCTAAAGTCCTATTGCTAAATAAAGAAGCCTTATTTTTATATATAATGATATTTGTATGTATGTAATAATAATTTTCAGTGATTGTAATAGATAAATGTTTGAAATAGAAAATGTTGAGTATCTCTCATGCAGCATCAGAAGATAAAACTAGCAGAAAAATTAAAGAGAAGGAGTCTTAGAGACCTATCTTTTTAATTCATTGTCCATAAATTGTATAAAGCTCCTTTGTTAATTAAGCAAATACTCAGAAACACAATATATTCACATTTTTCAGTAGAATAAACACCAACAATTGTCTCTGTCTGGAGACAACAATTGCCTCTTGGTTGGAGATTTGGACAAACAGCTAGACAATCTTTGTTTTAATGAAAAAGCTTCAGCCCATTTAGGTCACCTGAATGCAAAATTAGACTTCTTTTTTTCTAAAACCATAAAGTAATTTAAAAGTATAAAAAGACTGAATTTCCAGACAACCTTTGAAATTTATACTAGTTGATCTTTATTACTCTGCCAATGGTATATGTTATTTTCTCTATTTAAAAACAGTTTCTTAAGATATTCAAGCTTGCAGTGAAAACAGTATAACTTTTTCAGGTAGAAAATATATATTTTTATATTATACATATTACTTGTACCTTAACTATGCTTCTGAAATGCTGTCTAATCCAATTGTATTATTCTTTATTACTTTTAGCCATGATAAAATTATTTAAATGATGTTGCCTTTTATATACAGGATAAACTACAATCTTAAATAATCTACACATAAAACATATCTACTCATTTGCTAATTGTTGTATATAATAAAACAATTCTTTCATGTAACTCTTACCCCAAATGAAGAGGAAAAATGCCCATATGTCACCATATGGTTTTTTCTGTGTATTATTTGGTATCATGTATTTTGAATGCTCTGTCCCTGAACTTGAAAAACTGTTTGCAGGGTCACTAGGCCATAAAAAAAGAGGTTTCTTTCAAGTTAGTTCTTCTGCCATTTTATTCTTTGGTTTACAACCCAAATGTAACACGGCTTGTTTTACTGAGTTGTAAATGATAGTTCACAATCTTAACTTTGGTTTTGATGCACATTTTCTGTTAGAAATTGTAGCGTTGGGTCTGCTTTTCCTGAAGAACTTTGTTAATTAGAGTATCCCATAAGGCTACTTACTGGTGGTGATGGAAGAGTCAAGTGAGTGATTTTGGAAATCAGTAAACTTTAATATTGAAATTAGCCTCATAAAAAGGAAGATTTCATTACAGAAGTAGAAATACTAAAGTTGAGACATGGGGATCCTTGGCTTAGTCTATTTTATCTTCTTCATAAGTAGCTTACTATATTGGATTACCAGCCTTCAAGGACACTTTACTCTGGCTCTCCATCCTGATGGAATGGAACAGCAGTACTCTGGTAGTAGAGGTATCCCCTGGTCCTTTGAATACACACATTTTGGGTGTGAAATGTGGCCAAGGAGCTGATGGCATGTGAACTGCCATCTTCTACAGTTTGCTCCTGTGTCCTCCAGAACACCTCTCTCTACTAAAGGTAGAGCAAGAAGATAGACAGTGGGATCCTGAGCCCAAATAGAAATATTGAATGAATCCTAAATTTGAATTACAATAAAAAATTTCTTGCAAAATAATACATGAATGCACATTGCTATTGTTATTTTTGTTACTGTTACCTAGAATTAAGTTCAGTAGTTCACTTGCCTAATGGGTCGTTAAAAAATAAAAGATGTTTACAGCATGAAAAGCAAATGTTTACTTTTTATAACCCTGTTTCAAAAATTACATTCTGATACTTTTTCTCAGCTGCATAGGGAAGCAAACCCTTTAACAGATTTGACCCTACAAAAAGGGGTTCTGTTTAGCATCACCACATGGGCACCTATTTGCAGACTGGTACAAATTGGCCTGTGCATTACATGCAGATTTCAATGCTCCAAGTTTATGAGTTGTTTCAAAAACTGTATAAAGAAGGGAGCATTTTACCCTCTAAATTGAAGTGAAATGTTATACCAGAGGTTTACCCATTCCTGTTAAGTTCCTTATGACAGGATTTTAAAAAGCACATCATATTTACCAAATGCCATTTCTCATTGGAAGCCAGCCAGATTCAATTTCATGGCAACAGCCCAATATTGAAATCTATGAGAACAGTAATTTTTCAAATTGATTATCACTAATCAGCACTAAAGAAAGAGTTGCTGTCTTTTTTAAGGCAGAAACAGTGAATTCTGACAAAATGTAGCAGGTGGTGAATATGATAGGTTTTTTCTTATAGCATAAATTGATATTTAATTTTGAATCTTACGTTGAATGAATATGGTGGGACATAAAACTCCATCTCACATTTGTTTTATTCTAAGAAAATGGCAAATGATGACATAATGGGCAAGAAAATGTCTTTTATAATTTATTTCCTTCACTAATTTCTTAATTGCTTCAGGATACAACTTCAGGCAGGGCTTGTTTCCTAAATGGCATTATTTTTTCTTATGATATGATTTTTCAGTCTCCCCAAAAAATGTCTGTTATTTGGGCAGACGGTCAAGGCTCTGCCAGAGTACTGTGGAAATCCTCCCAAAGGAGGGAGTTGAAGGAAGGGTAACACACAACCATAAAACCAAAGGTCCTTGGCTTCACTTAATAATAAAATTGCCACCTCCTGACCGCAAGTCACGTTTAAATGCAAGGCTCATGGAGATGTGCATGTCATTGATAACATTTCCCTCGGGGCACTGTGTGAGCCTGACTGTAATCTCTGCTTAGACAGAAGCCCTCTGTTTGGGTGGAAGACATTTTAAAGCAGTTTTCTGTGAGATAGATTGCGATTTCTCCCATTCGCTTTTTGTTTCTCCTCCCGAACCAACTGCCCCTTCCTTTCTCCTCCCCCATCCACCCCTTTAAGTTGGAAGCCATCAATTCATGTATTTAAATGTCCTTGGAAACTGAAAGTAATCTAGAAGGTAATTAGCATATTGTTATACATGTTAATGGCCTGACACCAAGGATGGGCTTTTTCTTTTATGGGTGCTGTTGTGAACATTACCAGTTTAAATGGGGAAAATCTTCCCCATTCAGAGTGTCGCCTTGGCCCTTCATTCACTTGTCAGGAGCCCATTGTGTGCCCAAACCTTGTCAGAGGCTTCTAGAGGGTTAGTGGCAGCAGCTTGCCATTGAGAGCTGGGAAGAGGGCTGTTGGGGATCGGGGAGACACTGGCCTAGGCAGCCAGGTGGTGGCCAACTGGCCAGTAACTGACAGATAATTTAACCTAACGAGGCTGTACAGTCAGGCCTGTATTACAAAAGGCCCACATGTGTCCTTCGCAAGCTTCATTAACTCTTTTGGCCAGGACTATACTCCTCTGACATATTAATTAGTTGCAATGCTTTCTCATATTCCAACTTAACCTTTCCATTGGTCACTCAAGTGGATTCATGGGAAGCTATTAGAAAATATATATGCAAAATTACTGGGAAAAAATAACTGTAAGAGGAAGAAAATATTCCCTACCACTGGACTGATTTTATATGAAAAAATATACGTAAAAGGAAAATGAGTGACCATTAATATTTTACTCAGAAAGGTTATCTATTCCATATTGTTAATAAAAATAAGACATCAATTACTATGTAATTATGTGCTGATAGGTATAAAACTGTCTTCCTTCTCTATAGTGAAAAGAAAGGTAAATACTATAAAACAATATTTTGAGGCATTTTAGACTATCTTAGTGCCCAGAGTAACCTGACCTTGGGATTATAAATTGATTCAAGGTTTTGAGTAATTTTTACAAGTTAAAAAAGTCTTAATAAAAGAAAGCTATTATAAATGTTTTCTAAATTATAAAAAGTTTAGAGCATTCAGAACCTGTAAAAATGTTTCAGATATGTATATAGATAGATATAGATATATTTATAAACATATTTACTGACAAAAAAGTGATACCTTTTTTGTGTTTAGCCTTGGCTACTTTATATTGCATAAGCAAGTGCCATATCATATGAACTATGACAATATAGATGCATCAAGTATTGAATTTAATGATAGATGAGCCTAATTTGTATTTTTTGTTTGTTTTGCCTATAGAACATTTCTTGGCAGAGATGGTCTATAGATATAAATTAATTTAGAAAAGTCCAAAAGCCAAAAATGCATTTTATATCTCTGCTCCTGGTAAGCAGTAAATCTTCAATGATATAATACTTTTAACTTCTCACAGCAAATTAGTCACTTGTCAACTCCATTGAGAGCATAAATTCAGTCTTGTTTCACCGTTTTATATCTTGTGATTTTTTTCCTACTTAAACAATGTTTTATATTGTAGTTAATTTAATATTCCACAGAAAATAAAAACCTACAAAGGAACAAGTACAATGTGTTATTTGTGTACTTATCCTTAAATATATGAGTTCTCATTAGCTGTGTAAAATCAGTAATTCTAAAAGTAACTTTTGCCATCCTTTTAAGCTGCATTCTAGGGAAGGAGATGCTGTGTTTAAAATCTGGTCATGAGCACTGCCCCTACTTATTTTTCAGTCAGCCTAGTTATAATATTCCAAGCAGTAGTTAGTTATTAAGTTGCCCTTAATTTTCAAGTTACTCTTATTCAGACTGATTCTAAAATAAGTATAGTCTAAGCAGTTATTGAGGTTTAAACCTAGATTGGTTAGTTTTAAACTATAAAAAAATTAAATACTGTCACAGTTTAAGGGGAAAAAAATGATTCTCTTCAAACATGGGCTAATGTTTCCTAAACAGTGTTCAATAACACATAGACTGACTTCAAAAAATTGGTGTTTAGTGCTGGCAGTCTGGTGGCATCCTATTCTCAGGTCACCTCACATGTGTATGTTTTGAGGTGTGTATTTTGGAGGAAAAGGGTTGGTATTCAAGGTAGAAGCAAGAAAACATTCTCCAGCTACCACAGAGAACAAACTCAAGAAGATTGTTTGTAAGAAAAATGAGTAACAGAGATGAGTTGTAAGAGTTTTCATTTCAATTTATGTTTATGTTTGATAAATAGTCAAAAATTATGTATAGAATCTGTTCATGAAAACTGCAAATTAAATATTAAGGAGGCTAGGGCTTTTGTGGCAGTAGTAGTTATCTTCTCCTTGGCCCTAGGTGTTCTCATAAATTTACATAGCAATAAAATAAAGATGATATTGCCTGTCTTTAGAAGTGTGTGAGTCTTCTTCATAATCTGGAGGAACTCTGAATAGAACTGATGGAGGCAGAGATGTGGGTGTGGCCATTATGAGTATTTCAGTACTGTTTTTATTAAGGAAATGAGAATATTTACAGTTAAATGCAATGAACTTATTATCTGCGGGTAGATTGGGTCTGTTTGAGTTTGTTTTTTAACCCATTTCCAAACAGTGTGTTCACATATAATTTGCACATCACTTCAGGAAGTAAAATTATGGAAAGATTGGTTGGAGAGAGTATATTTGCACTATGTTCTAGCAAGTCCACCATTTTAATAAGAATCTCTGTCTTGAATGCAAATTAGAATTTATTGGTACCCTTAATTTTCAAGTTATAACCTGGAAGCAACAGTCTTGGAAAGACCTATCTTCATGAAAACATTCGTTTTTTCTTAAGTATCAGATGAAACTATAAAACAAATATCAGAATATGATGTCTATAGAGGTGATAATACTTTATAAAAGCAGAAAATTTGGAGACAACTTACACTAGTCAATTTAATCAAATGCCAATAATTATAAGATTTTCTGATCCTGCTTTTTAAAAAAAATCAAATCAAGCTTTGTAAATCTGACAATGTCAGCATTTGCAAAGAAAAAAAAAACATGACAGCATTTTGTGATACTGGTTTTGTTGTCTCAGTTTAATTAGAGGCGTATAATAATATCATTCTCTGGTCCTGCATAATTCTTTTTCAGTTAAACCAAGCTTTGAAAATCTGATGACAATAGGTTTTGTAAGGAAAAAAAAAAAAGTGATAGTATTTTTAAAATTTGACCCTGAACCTTTCACCTGAAGAAATAAACATTAGTTGGTTGTATTTGGCAGTAGAATGTTGTCTTTGAAAATATGCCCTTTTTATTTGATGTGATCCAAAATAATGCTTAAACAAATTGGGTCACAAGTGCCAGCGCTTGATAATTTAAACTGTTGTAAAAATGATTGGTGTTTACAAGTACAATTTGCTCCAGGAAAATTTGGCACTCCTTTAAGTTGGAAAACTGTCAATATTTTATGATATATTTTATACCAGCCATACTCAGATTACAAGATCCGTTCCAAGTACAAGTTCTAGACAACTTTATTCACTTAAAGTTGTGATTTACAGGTGCAGTATAGTTACTGGTTATTTATTAAAGCACATCATTTTTAAATACTAAAACACAGGAAAGGGCAAATATATATATAGAGAGAGAGGGAAAGAGAGAGAGAGATTTATTTTGAACCATGTTGAAATATTAACTTTTTAAAATCTTCTACTGAAATAGTAAAGTTTTGTTTTCTTCTAATGGACTTGTAAAATCACTCTTCCTAAATATTAGTTTGCAAAATTATTCCATTTTAAATATTTTATTCCTACAAGTTTGGTTAAAATATTTTCCTTAAAGGAAAAGCTGCTTTCTAAAAATTTCCTTTTGGTTTCTGAACCATGCCTATGATTTTATTCTGGTTCTCTTGTATTCTGACATTCCTCGTGTTAAAAAAGGGAAGACAGAGGAGACAGAGGAGGAAGGAGGGGAGTGGGAAGAGGGAGAGGATGAAAGAAGGTGGAGAGAGAGGCAAAGGAGGGCATGATTATTCTATTCTCCAGGACTAAATTTTTCCTTCTAATTCGGTTTAATCTGTTTTGTTTTGTTTTTCTAAGTTGGTTTTGTTTTGGTCACCACCGCCTCCAATTGATGCCAACTTGAGGGCAACTTTTTTCTTATTTTATATTCAAGCTCCATATTAGAGAGATATTTTAAATATTCTATTACAGAAACTAAATCTTCCAGCCTTTTCTTATTCCATTTCTGTGTTTGTGATGCAAGTCTCAATGCAGTCCAATTTGGGGATATCAGTAGCATGGCACAGTAGAAAGATTATGGGTGTCCAAGTTAAAAAACTTGGAGATATCTTTTATCCACTGACTCTTTATTCTTATCCTAGTCATTCAGTCTTTCTTACTCTCAGTAAATTCACTTGTAGAATGAGAGTAATAACACATCACACAGAGTTGTATGTGACAATATTTTGTAAAGCAGTTTACACATATTAGCTGACTTAAATATTGCTTAGAACAAGGCGTGTTATAAATGTAGTTAACTATAATATATAAATAAATGTATAATAAAATATTTTCACTGTCAGAATTTGTTGTGTAAGTTACTTGGAATTTATTTGGAATACACTGTAGGAAAATGAATGAGGAGAATAAATAAAATTCAAAAATGACTTTCAAAATATATAATTTTGATTTTGTATGATAATTAAAACAAAGACATACAAATATTGTTTTTAGTGTTTTAGACACTCATGCAAACAACAAATATACACAAAACACAGATACAGGTATCTACATGTATCTACACACATACACACACAAGATTTTTCTAGACATTAAGAATAAAAAAGAAAACAAAACAAAAAACACTTGCCTACATGTAGATAGCATAAAGGGCTCCTGTGTGTGTGTGTGTGTGTGCGTGTGTGTGTGTGTGTGTGTGTGTGTGAGGTGTACCACTTTTCATAATCATTTGGAATTTCCTAAATACTGAGGGTAATTTTTCTTCTTATATTTGATTCCATAGCTTATAACAGACATTTTTACCTCTAAGCATGTGCAGAATGCTGCCAGCTACCTGCCAGCAATTCTCTGCAGCAGGTCTGCAACAGACACTTGTCTGGGTGTTGTGCATGCCTTGGTGTGCTCTGACAACTGAATGTTGAAATCTCTGGGGGGCTTCCAGGAGCGACTGCAAGTCTGATGCCTTGGATTGCCTGTCCGCATTTGGAACTCTAACAGTATAAAAAGATTTCTCTCTCATGCATCTGCCTTCTCTTTTCTGACTTGATGTCCTCTCCCCAATTGGTAAGATTTCAGTCAGCAACTTCAAAGACTGACACAGGCTGACAGCACAGTGCAGATGGGTAGGGTTACCTTTCTCCCTTTCTCTTTGGATTTCATTTTTGTCAACATTTTTTGAAATTGTCAGTTAGGTTTAAGACTTGGTTTGTTACAAAAAGGTTTTGAAAAGCCACTCAAAGTTCCAGAAAATGTGAGAAAAAAAGCAAATAAGCAAGTGTTAGTTCAAATTAGTAATTGCAAATTACATGCACACTTTTATCACAGCATGCTGTACATCACCCTGTGGGTAATTTAAAGTGTGGTGTTGTCCACAGCAGTCCGTGTGTTCTATATTTATATTCTGTGTTTTCTGCTGCCTACTTTATTTTCTCTTCTTCCCCTTCTCTTTCCCTTATTCGTTTTATTTCTCTCCCATTTAGATATTGCACAGTTCAAGGAAATGTTATTCATTAATTTATGAAACCCAGAATTTTCCAAAGAAACTTGAGGCATAAAGCAAAAATATAATGTCAAAGATAATGAAAACAATACTCCCCAAAAGGAATAAAAGTATTGGAGGAAAATCCCAAAATGTGGACTATATTGATATCTATTTAATCAAGTATATTTATAGTTTGGATTTTACCAAAATATTGAAACCAATATTTTAACTGGTATTGAAACTTCATATTGTATATGGATGTTCTTGAAATATTGAGAACAATCATTTTATTAAACCACCTCAAGTTGTACTTCCTTTAGCATTATGAATCATAAATTACTTTTAATTAGATGTGAACAATATTTTGAGGGCTCATAATCAAGAGGCACATGTAGCCTTTTTTAATATGTGAACATTTCAATTCATTTTTAAGTTATTTATTACAAGTTATATTTTTAATATCTGTCTGGATGTTCCAGTTTTCATTGTAGAAAGATAGGACTAATATATAAAAGAATGCTATCAAATAACTTATAATTTCACATATATTATGGTTGATTTAGGAGTTAGAAATGAAAACCTGTCTGTGGAGTCATATGTCTTTGCAAAGATGCACCAAATGTTTTAAAAGAAATTCTTGTTCTGAACTTTTAGACCTTGGGAAATAATGGCCCCTATGAATCCATCATTTATTACTGTAGATGGTATATCTGTGAAGTTCGTGGATTAGAATAGACCTTGCTTTAGTTATTTTACATGTATTGAAGAATATATTTTAGGGATTTTTGTGTTGTAGGTATTATTAATTATTTTTGAATAATACAATTTAATATTTAAAATGATAATTTCAAGACTGTTACATCTTAAAGGAGCCACATTTTTAAAAGCATTTGAATACCTTAACTTCTATTTGCTGAGATGAATAAGAATTTCATATTTAGGGATAAGTAAAGAAAAAAATAAAGGATATATTTTGTATCAATTGCTGCTTGTCAGTACCATCTGAATCTTGAGACTAAAACTTATTCTGTAGGCTTAAGGTCCTAATTTCATTGCTTTTGGTCATGGTATATCATACCATAATAAAATAGTCAATAAATATTTGTGGTATAGATACTACAGGTGTAATGTATTATCAGTATGTGATGCCTTTCAAAATATATCACTTATATTTTATTATAAAATTAATTTGCATTCTCCCTTTTTTTAACCTGAAGAAAATAGTTTCTTTATCCTCTATAAGCAACCATTTTAGGAATGTTATTTTGAGTTCTTCCAATGTTAAGCTATTTCATGTACATTTTCATGTTTTACCAAAGATCCAAACAAAAATTGTGAAATGATATTGGAAAGAGAAATGATTTGGGAGTCTAATTAATATGTCTCTAGTATTGTTCCTAGTGTAATGCTGATCTCTGGTCTCTATACCTCTGATCCTTCCCTCAATTATCACATTGGAGTGAGGTGTAGACAGGGTTATCAAAGAAGGGATTTTAAATAAGTCTAATTAAAGAAAAAGGAAGGGAGGTCTAAGAATGGTTACCATCTGACTTTATTTCTGAAATAATAGATCACATACTCCATCATCTAAGAAGAAGGAATTCATACGATACATACTGAGTCTCTTTATGATCTTTGGTCCAGGCTGGTCCAAGGAGAACGTAAAAGTAAAAAGTTTGAACTTTCTCTCATCTTTTTTTGTTTGGATTGAGGTCCCTGATGGGGCAGAGCAGGGAACTATGTGGTTAACTGTAGTGAAGACAGCCTTTGAGCCCGTGCTAAGTGTTATGTTCAAATGCTGCCAATATTTTTAAAGTCTAACTCCAAAAAAAAAAAATCTTCAAAAAACGTGGACAATGAAATCCTTGTCTAGCTCCTTTTTTACTTTTTCCTATTAACACATAGAGTCACAAGCCCGTGTTACCAAGTCAAACACACTCACACTTGTAGATACATGTTCCCAGCAGGGTTTCATTTGTGCTTAGTGCTGCGGTTTGGTGAAAAACCCTCTCATGTGTGTAGTTGTTTTCATTTTTGGGCTTGTCACAGCGTGAAATCAGTGTCTCACTGAGAGCAGTTTTTTTTTTCTTTTTAATACCCTGAGAATTAGAGTGTAAGTAATTTGAATGTCTGAATATGCAGAAATATAGCTCATATGGTTTATTTATTTCTATCAATTCCTATTATCAAATAACAGAAAAGTTACAGTAAAACAATGTGATGTGTAGTTGAAGATGTTTGGGAAACCTGTTCTTTTTGCTTCCATGTTTTTCTAGGACAGAGTGAATAATTTCTTCCTTAAAAATCTACAAATGCATGGTAGATTATAACCAATTATAAGATATCAAAACAGCTATGCATTCAAAAAAGAGTCTCGATTACAGCCCTCCCATTTCTTCCGTATATTTAAAATATCTTAGCTAGACCAGGCTTGAATGTGAAAATGTTTAGGCATTGTTGTTCATACAATTCCAATCCCGATGTTTCTATCTTTTGTAAGTTTTCCACTCTACCAGAAACTGAGTCAGGAGTCAGTTTCTCTTGATTTTCGAAGCTGTACACTCAGTTCTCCAAAAAGAAAGATGAGACCATACCCTTAAATTTATAATGTGTATATCTGCTGACTGGCATGCGACAGGAGCTATGGTTAGAAAGCCACAGCTCTATGATGCTTTGGGTCAAATGTTGTTTTGACATTATGCTTACTTTACAGTAATCAGCATATTAAACTGAGGAGAGTTTGCTCATATATGCAAAATGCAAAGTA
This sequence comes from Mesoplodon mirus, assembly GCF_964341445.2. Taxonomy (NCBI): domain Eukaryota; kingdom Metazoa; phylum Chordata; class Mammalia; order Artiodactyla; family Ziphiidae; genus Mesoplodon; species Mesoplodon mirus. The sequence continues at coordinate 105,645,759 of NC_138982.1, read as the reverse complement.
TGAAAAGCAGCAGTTTAGTAGCATTATAGGGCCAAGCAAGGTTAAGGTTTGCTTGCTTTGTGGTGCAGCTGATAAAACAGTTGGACTGTTTCCAAGATTCCTTGACTCCAGCTTTGTCATTTATTTTTCTCTGTCATTATTTTTTAAGGGGAAAAAAAAAAGACTTATTTCCATGAAACTCTGAGGTGGTAAACCTGTACTTTACATGAAAGAAAAACATTTTCTTGCAAGTGAAATCCATATGGAAATACTCCAGCAAGTTCAGTTTGTGTAATTTGTTAAGACTTACTTATATAGGAGAAGCTAAAATAATTCCATAGTTAAAAAAAAGAAAAAATGAGAGATTTTGTCACAGTCTCTTGACCAAGATATGGACAAACCAAATGAATGGTTAACCACTTTAAACAGAAGATTTTCCATACTCTCTAACATATAGTAATTAAAATTTGCTTTCACGAAAATGCTTCTTAGTATGAAACACTAATGCTCCTATATTATAATCGAGCAATTTGTGTTTGAAAGACTTAAAATAATCTCCTAGTTTTGTTATTTAAACTACTCCCTTAATCTGTCTGTTTCTGTTTGTACGGCAGTTCATTCTTTTTAGAGTTTCACTGAATTTCCATGTATTTATTGGTGTCTACCTTGTCCTCAAAACTGTAGGTGTTTTGAAGAACACAGAAAAATTCCTGAGGAGTTTACGTCTAGCTGAGTACATATAGCAAAGATATATTAAATAAATGAATAATGCCATACTATCTGGGTCTTCGATTTTTACTGAAGAATTTTTTTTTTCTTATAGCAAAAGGTAGCAATTATAGACTGTGTCATATAGTTCAGTTTTGTACACGGATTGAAATTTTTGAAGAGACAGACATTTAAGTGGATCTACTTGATAGGTTATAAATACCCATCTTAGAAGAGGATGCAGCCAAACAAGCTAGAAAATATTTAAAAGACAATGTGATAGAGTTAATAGTGGGGAGAGATGTTGAGACAATACTGTATGTCTTAAGCCTGTTTGAGTTTTCTAAATTTTTAGTGCCTCAGTCAATAAGCATTCCTTAAATGTTGTTCTCCAGTATTATAAGGTATCAGTACTGGTGACATAATTTAAGAAGTATGGGGCATAAAGAAAATTCCATGTTCAAAAATTATGAGCAATTTTAACTTGATGACAACAAAGCATTAAACCAAATGCAGACTGCTTTACGCACAGAGGCACATGCAGCTGCACTGATCACATGTCCCAAAAGCTGGCACTGAAAACATGGTAGAGTGATAGTCTCCAAAGTAAAACTTGCTTTCCAGTTCTTCCTTGGCAAAATACTAGTACCTTCTTTAAGGGTTGCTGGGAAGATTAATGTAATACTGCATAAAACTGTTTAAGCAGCCATGTGCATTTAGAGAGCATTTGACAAATGATAATTCTTATTTTCCATCTATGTTAGCTTCATTGCACTATAATTTTTCTCTTATTTATTGACCATACAATCATAAATTTTTCCTCTCTTCTACTCCTTTTCCTCCACTTTTCTTTTCCATGATTTCAATCAGCTTCCCCCAATAACCCCTTTTATTAAAAAATAAATACTGGTCTCGTGCCACGTTTATTTCCTACAGCTAGGGCATACTCAGTGATGGCACTTTACTGTCCCAACCATTCCTCCATTCTGAGAACATTTTTTCATAAAATTCTCTTGACATATGTAAAAGATCAGTTCAGGAATGTATAATTGCTAGCAGTGTAGTCTGTGCAGTACAGAAAATATGACTGTTCATCGTGGAGAGTAGCCCAGTCACTGAAGTTTGAATATATCAGGGTGTGCTTTAAAAATAAGAGGTAGGAATGCACTGATAGCTCGGTATAGGAAATTTTATAGTTTGAATAGATGTTGAATTGACTCTCCATATAGTCCATGTAGAATTTTACTTTCAGTCCTTTCAAAAGATATGGTTTACTTTATGCCAAGAAGAGGAAAATGTTAACGTCTGTTGAATAATAAAAGGAAAAGTCAATGTATATACAGTACACAATTTGAATAGGAAAAGTACAGCTTAAAGTTTTTACAATTATGGGTATTAAATTTGTGTGTGTACATGAGTGTAATTCTTTTGCTTTACCTGGCAATAGAATATAGGTGAAAATTGAGATATAACCAACACAAACTCAGCTTGTCTTTCTACTTCTGTAACAGTATAAGGGAGTTAAGATGTTCTCCACTCACTTCTTCCTAGGGAACCTTAGAAAGATCAAAACGATCTTTATAATGATGTAAAAATCTACACATTACTGTTTTACAAATCACATGATATATGTTACTTTGTTTTAAAATGTTTTGGGGACTTCCCCAGTGGCACAGTGGTTAAGAATGTGCCTGCTAATGCAGGGGACCCGGGTTCTAGCCCTGGTCTGGGAAGATCTTACATGCTGAGAACCAACTAAGCCCGTGTGCCACAGATACTCAGCCTGTGCACCACAACTACTGAAGCCCGTGCACCTAGAGCCAGTGCTCCACAACAAGAGAAGCCACCGCAATGAGAAGTCCACACACTGCAACGAAGACCCAAGGTAATCAAAAAATAAAAGAAATAAATTTAAAAAATAAAATTTATTTATTTTATTATTTATTTATTTATTATATTTTTTTGCTGTACGCGGGCCTCTCACTGTTGTGGCCTCTCCCATTGCGGAGCACAGGCTCCGGACGCGCAGGCTCAGCAGCCATGGCTCACGGGCCTAGCCACTCCGCGGCATGTGGGATCCTCCCGGACTGGGGTATGAACCCGTGTCCCCTGCATCGGCAGGCGGACTCTCAACCACTGTGCCACCAGGGAAGCCCATATTTTATTATTTTTTTAACATCTTTATTGGAGTATAATTGCTTTATAATGGTGTGTTAGTTTCTGCTTTATAACAAAGTGAATCAGTTATACATATACATATATTCCCATATCTCTTCCCTCTTGCGTCTCCCTCGCTCCCACCCTCCCTATCCCACCCCTCTAGGTGGTCACAAAGCACCGAGCTGACCTCCCTGTGCTATGCGGCTGCTTCCCACTAGCTATCTATTTTACGTTTGGTAGCGTATATATGTCCATGCCACTCTCTCACTTTGTCACAGCTTACCCTTCCCCCTCCCCGTATCCTCAAGTCCATTCTCTAGTAGGTCTGTGTCTTTATTCCCATCTTGCCCCTAGGTTCTTCGTGACCCTTTTTTCTTTTTTTCTTAGATTCCATATATATGTGTTAGCATGCAGTATTTGTTTTTCTCTTTCTGACTTACTTCACTCTGTATGACAGACTCTAGGTCCATCCACCTCACTACAAATAACTCAATTTTGTTTCTTTTTATGGCTAAGTAATATTCCATTGTATATATGTGCCACATCTTCTTTATCCATTCATCTGTTGATGGACACTTAGGTTGTTTCCATGTCCTGGCTATTGTAAATAGAACAGCAATGAACATTTTGGTACATGACTCTTTTTGAATTATGGTTTTCTCAGGATATATGCCCAGTAGTGGGATTGCTGGGTCATATGGTAGTTCTATTTTTAAAATATTTTTTTTTAAAATGATAAAATATTTTTAATGAAATTTATCTGTGATAAATAATTTGGTCTTTGGATTAAAATACACAAAGCCATCACTAAAACTTGTTAGAATGTTGGACATTTCTGAACCTGAAAGGAAAACTGATTACAAATGTGATTTTATTTTTAGTATTCAGAAAGGTAATTCTTGAAGTCAGAGTCTCAATATAATTTAAAACCATCTGAACTGTTTGGTGATGTAGCCTGATAATTAAAACAATTAATTAAATTAATACACATAAATTGAATATCTCATATATTTCCCCCTGCCCCACATGTTTTCTGAGCCCTTGAGGTATGTTTATCCCATTTTGGATAGTCCTTGCTATGGGGTAAATATTCGTGTCCCCCTGAAAATTTATATGTGAAAGCCTGAATCCCCAGCGTGATGGGACTTGGAGGTGAGCCTTTGGAAAGTAATCATGTCATGAGGATGGAGGATTCTTGAATGGGGTTACTACCCTTATAAGAAGAAACATGAGAGAATGGTCTCTCTCTGCTGTCTGCTGTGTGAGGATATAAAATGAAGATGGCTATCTGTAAATCAGGAAGTGAGCCCCCACTAGACACTGGGTCTGCTTGTGCCTTGATCTCAGACATCTCAAAGTTTCAAGAACTGTAAGAAATGAATTTTGTTGTTGAAGCCACCTAATCTATGGTAATTTCTTATAACAACTCAAGCTAGACAACGTTGGATTATGCTGTTGGTTGAATCTGCAAGATTTGGTCTTTTCTCAGGGCTGCAATTAGGTCTTCTTTTACTGTGCCACCCCATCAAATACCTAAAGATATGTTAACATTATTCTGATCACAGTGTCTTAAACCCACAGGGCCATAATATTTTAATATTTTCAATCTTGCACCTTTCTTTCTCTATCACTTAAGTCGTTAATCATTGTCTAAAGTTCTGAAATATCATACATATAACACACACACACACGTTCCACACAACTAATTTTCCTCTGTGGTGATTTAATCTACTTTTAAAAAAAGAATTTGTTTAAAGAAAACAGGTGCATTCTAGTCCTTTTCTGTTATTATGATGATTTCTTTTCAAGGAATTTATGTTCCTTTTACTTTATGAGAAGAAATCTTGAATTTTCAACTCTATACATTTTTGAGTGACTCATGAAGTAGCTGTCATTTTTAGGAATTGGGAAATAGCTACAGATTTTTATACTAGCATCCTAACTGAAATTCCTCTGAAAAACTCTAGGCTTGTATGTAATCATGACTCTAAAAGTCTGAGATTCTGTGTATTAAATAAAATTTTTGAAATTTAAATGATCAATTAAACATCCTATGAATATAAAAAGGTTTTGTATGTAATTTCTACAAACAGTTTCATGTGTCAGTTTTTCTTGCTCTTCTTTAAAGATTTGACGTTTTTCTTTTAAAATATTCACTTGATTCAGAGCAACATTTGGAATTTTAAGGATGTTGGTATTCTTCAAATGTTTCAAGGACCAAGTAGTTACAGAGATCACTGGCAAAAGTTAATAGTCTTTCCTGCTCAACTTAATCTCAGATAGTTGGAAATTGAGAGAACCAGTTCCCCTCAGGGAGTTATTTTCCTTTGCATTCAGGAAGCGAACATGAGGATAAGCATGTAAAAGTAGTTGAGTGGCTGGTTGATTTGTTTGAGTGACTTCGTCAAAACTGAGTCCCCTGAACAGCCATGGTATCTTAGTACATTCCAGGCCACAGAGATTTTGTGGCATCAAAACCATTGCACTCGATTTGTACTTAAAAGACCTCGATTCACTGGGTTGGTGGTTTACATTGGCATTAATCTAATTACATTCCGGTTGTTATGAATTTAGTTTAGATATGCCATAAGTGATCTTACTTTCAATAAGCACATGCAGAAATTACAAAGTAGCAGTCAGTAGAGGACTTCTAAAATAAACAAGCATTGGAACAACCAAACTCTTGTTTTTCAAGAGTATAATCCAAAATATAAACATATGCTGAAAAAGCTCTTTAAAAAATCAGTGAAAGATTTTTCATGACACTCAAATTTTTTCATGCCAGAATTCCTGCTATCCATTGTGATTGCTATCAAAAATTAAACAATCCTCTTGAAAATGGAGTCTTTTTACCCTTTTCCTCCTGCTTTTCTAATATGGCTGGATGTTTTGTAGCAAGATGATGATGGAGAATCAGGTGGGAAGATACGTGTCTTAGGAAAAGCAGTAGCAGCAGTGATATTACTATTTACAGGAGAGCAAATACTGCTCCCAGGATTAAATCATCCAGTGCTCCCCAATATCGTGTCCATTACCAACAGGGAGATTGGTATCTCTAACCTAGGAAGCATGTTCTTGATTTCTATGTGTCTAAAATAAAAGTCAACTTTATTATTTGCTTTTTTTCCTATTTCTAGATTATTCTTCTAGTTATGAGCTCTGTCTTTATCTGCATGTGTGTGTTGTGAAGATAGCATATGACCGTGTATGTCCACCTATTATCAGGGGATGGCTGAGAACCTAAACCTAGACATGTTGTGGTCTCCTTTGATATGTAATTCAAAGTAAAAGCAGTATCAGTAATATAATTATAAGATAGGTTAGCAAAGTTCTAGCTTTTCCCCTGAAAATAACTTATTTATGTTTATTTTTTTTCTTTTGAATATATCAAACATCTTTTTAGATTTTGGAAATTAAAAAAAAAAAAACCCACAAACTAAAAGTTTGGTGAACTTGTTGTTTCCTATGTAGATGTTGATCTGTCTGATGGCTAATCCATCACTAGTGGATGAATTAGGCATTTAACCAGATAAGTATGCAGAAAGGGACTTTTGTTTGATATATATATCTAATAGATGGGAAAACAGAGACTTCAGGGTCAGTAAGTAATTACCAGATATCACACAGACATTGCTAGAAACAGAATTCAGGTCTCTCAATTGTTCAGTTTCTTATCACACTCACTCCCTGACTCCTCAATATTTCAGAGTTGGCTAAAGGACTATATCTTTTACATCTTTTCTAGGGCTAAAACTTGGGAGAAGTTTGGAGTAGGTGGGGTTTGAAGAATGTGTTTTGCTTCTCCAGTTATAGTCTCTCATTTTTCAATTCATGTGGGTCCTCACACTCTCCGCACAGCCTGCCCTTCCACCCTATATACTATCAGAGCATTCTTGGTTTGGATTATCACACTACTATGCAAATGGAAGTTCGGATTTGATACACTCTCACACTCAGGGATGTGGCCATTTGGAGGGACAAGCAGTCTGATTTTGTTGAAATAATGACTTAAGAGTGGAATTTCTGTCATCTTAAATAGTGGTTTTTTGAGAGGAAGATCACCTTCCTGTCAATCAGTCAAATTTAAAGCATATAAAAACCTTTCTTGTTCCCAAGAAAGGCCCTTTTCTCCCTCTCTCCATCTCTCTCTATCCCTTCCTCCCTCCCTTACTTCCTTCCAAGGGGCATATTTCTAGAAATGAAAACCTAAATCACAATATTACATTTTTGATTAGTACAGTTAGTGGCTCCATCTTACTTTCATGTAAACCTCTCTTGGTAGAATCTCACTGTATTATCATGAGATACTAATCTATCTTGACACTAGACTGTGACTTCCTCAAGGGCTTAATAACCTTTACCTTGTCTGAGAGGCCTAGGGACCTGTCTAAATACCTCTGTTCACCCTTATAATGGTGTAAGCTTTCCCTATCAATAAATGCCCCCCCGTTTAATAAAATGTAGACCAGATGGTAAGCTTACAACTCACCTACAGCTTAGTTTACATTTTTTTCTTAAAAAAAGGTTTTTTTTATTATTATTTCAAAAGAAAAACTGCTTAAACTCATTTTCCACTGTCACAAATTCAATTATATGAAATAAGAACAAGTCAAACTTCACATTGAGAAGTATTTTCTGATATTTTGTTAGCTGTGCTTATGTAGTACTGCCAATTATATTTATTAGCCCTAAATATTAAACAGCTGGCAGAATTCCATTGTATATAAATAAGACATTTGAGACCTGGACAAGTGCCATTTTGAATACAGCCAGCTGGTGCTTTTTACAGTTTCGTTCAGCCTGGCAGTACTGATTCCACAGTGCACTCAGTGTTTAGGTAAATGACAATAGACAAACAGGTTGTGAAGAGAGAATTACGTAGAAAATTCCATTGTGTAGAAATATACCATTTCAAAGACTTGTTAAACCAAGGAAGTTATATTTTATGTACCTGTTTGTTGAATTGGTTTACATTGTTTTTGTTACTTGGGCTATGTTTTTAATCTTTAATTTTCTATGTGCCCATTTTGTAGAGCTCTGAGTAATGTCATGCAAAATGATTGCTGCTTTATTTTTTCCTCTTTCAATAATATTAAATTTTTCCAGATTTATATTAATCATGAAAGTGTATTGAACTTAACAGTAGTGTACAGTTTAGATTCTCACTCCATATGTTGAATTTACTCTTTTGGGGTACTATAGACTTTAATTTTTTTTTCACCAATATTTCCATGTGAATGCCTTACCTTTGTTGAGTTACTATATAGAGGTCTTTTATTATGTTATTACATCAAATTAGTGTTTTAAATATGTAAATATATAATATTACATTGAATAAGCTATGCAGATAAATATTGATAAAGTTACTTGAACATTTATGAATATAGTGAATATAAAGTAATGTTAAATTAAATGATGAATTTGGACTTAGTACAATTCTAACAATATTTCCTTGTTTTGATTGACTGTGTATATTCTTAGAATTAACTGGTAAATATCATAGAAAATGTTGATTGATATGTATCATGTATGTGTATGAAAAGTCTAAATTAAGGGCTTCCCTGGTGGCGCAGTGGTTGGGAGTCCGCCTGCCGATGCGGGGGACGCGGGTCCATGCCCCGGTCCGGGAGGATCCCGCGTGCTGCGGAGCGGTTGGGCCCGTGGGCCGTGGCCGCTGGGCCTGTGCGTCCGGAGCCTGTGCTCCACGGCGGGGGAGGCCGCGGCAGTGGGAGGACCGCGTGCCGCAGAAAAAAAAAAAAAAAAAAAAAGTCTAAATTAAGTAGCAGCCTTGTCACTCTAGGCACCTATATGAGATAATTGGCCATGACATAGCTCTGTGGCATCACTTAAAGGATTGGTTTGAGGAATGCAATATAGGAACTCTCTTGACTTGTTAGAAAATAAATCTATTACATATTAATAAACACAAAAATTCTCTTAGCACCTCACTCTGTTTCTTTGACAATTATATTTTAAATCATATAGGAAGTATATCCAAAGTAAAAACAAGCAATCTGAAGAAATACAAAATTTTAATGGGCAATATAAAACAACTTATTTTACTCTAATAATATAAAAGAAGATGATCTAATGTGTGGCATTTTGTTTTCATTTGTTTTGTGATTTAATGATTTAAATTATAAAAAGAAATGGATTCATTCTTTTTCATAGTTACCCCTTTAGTACTCACACATAATACTTCCTTAATAAAATGTTGTTGAATAAACACGTAGATGAAGCACATCCAGACTGGAATAAGCCAGCTAACATTTCATTTTATAATGCGCTCACCAGTGACATCCATGTTACTAAATGCAGTGGCTCAGTTCTCACCCTCAACTTTCTCATGTGGCAGGAAAGTTTGACAAAGCTTATCATTAATTATCTTCTTGTTCTAGAAACTTTTTCTTCATTTGGTGTTGGAGCATAATTTTTGTAGTTCTCTTGCTTTACTCGTCACTTTTCTTTTGGCTCTTTTGTTAGATTCTCCCAGTATTCTTGATTTCTAAGAAATGAAGTATTCTAGACCTCACTCTTCAAATCTCTTCTCTCCATGGTTATTTCCTAGTCAATCTGACCATTTGTATATTGACACATCACATCTCTGTCTTCATTGTGCTTCTGAATTCCAGACTCACAAGGACACAGGTTTGATGCCATTTTTGCTTGTATGTCTAGTAGGCATTTGTAACCAATATATCCCAAATACCTTCATATTCCTCCCGCAGACCTGCTCCTCCTATAGTTAATCTTCTCATCTTGATAAATAGTTTCCTTCCTCACATCACTCAGACCTCTGCTCATAACAGTGTATCAGCATAGTGGTTCTTGACCACTGTATCACTTTACCTTCTTTGATTTTTCATTATTTGGTCTCTTTCTTCCCCTAAAAAATAAGTTCTGTGGAAAGTGGGGCTTTGCTGTTTGTTTGTTTGTTTTCCCCTACTGGCTCTATACCCAGTCTTGAATAGTGTCTGGTTCATAATAGGCTCTCAATAAATACTTTTGAATGGATTGAATGTAAGACTGTAATAAGTGTTTCTTTCATTTTCTACCTAGGCCAGATGCTTGTGCCTGGATTATAGTAGTTAAGTGGATTCCTGTCTCCTTAGAAAATGTTTATGAAAATTTCTGAAGGGAATAAATTTGAGTCTTTCTCAAGAGTATAAAGAGGACTAAACAAAAATGATTGATCCTACATTATGAATTGTGAAGTATACCATAGACTATAATGGATATAATGTGGGATTGCCATTAATGTCTAAACTTTTATTGTGTTAGTATTAATACCCAATTCTTCATTCCAAGTATAGTATTGAAAACTATACTAATAAACTTAGCTCTATTCTGAATCATGTATCTCTTCTTGAAAAGTAATGGTTTTCAGAGATATTTCTTAGAGTTGTTCATTGCCGCATATCAACCTGCCCTCACACAATTGCTTTTATTCCAAAAAAGAACGCTTGTTTTAATTTGCAATATTTTTTCCGCATCAGCTGCTCTTTTTAAAATATCACTGTAATTACTCTATTTTTAACAAGGAAATTAAAAAGAAGACATTAATTTTGTTCAATATGTTCTGCAATTTATTATTAATTTACGTCTTCCTTTGTGTGATAGCCCTGTTATTATCTACCCAGATATAAGAACGGAAAACAAATTTTAAACTCAGCTCCTTTTATCTGGAAGCATAATTTCAACATTAGGTCTTAGCTGAAAACAGGTCTCTTATTGTGCAGAAACTTGGACTCTAAGATACTTCCTGTGCGACACCATTAAACATCCTCCATCTGTAGCCATTCAAGGTTTTGCTGCTTAACTGTTTCATGACTACTTAACCTAAAGGCTCTATATGCTTCTCCTCTATATTTTATATATTTTATTGAAATCAGGATGCACTTTCCTTTACTTATCTTTGTAACCCTTGCTAGAAAATGCTGATAAATAATTTTTGTAGGCTGGTTCAATTATAATAAAAGGTCTTACATTCTTTTTCTAATTCTCTTTGAAATTCTGTTTGCCAAACACATCTATGAAAATATTTGAACCAGGAATTTCAGAAAACAATGTAATAAATCGACCAATTAACTAAGAACCAAAAATGTAACCTTTATTTGAATATTAAATTTTAAACTTTTGCATAATTTTATTACATTGTGTATCCCTTGCTAGGGCTGCCATAACAAGGTACCACAGACTGGGTGGCTTAAGCAACAAAAATTTATTTTCTTCTAGGCTGGAAGTCCAAGATCAATGTGTCAGAGGGTTGCTTCTTTTCAGGGCCATGAGGGAAGGATATGTTCCAGGCCTTTCTCCCTGGCTTATACATGGCTCTCTTCTCCCTGTGTCTTCACATAGTTTTTTCTCTGTACCTGTCTGTGTCCAAATATCCTCTTCTTATAAGGCACCCAGTCATGTTGGATCAGGGTTCACCCTAACAACCTAATTTTAGTTTAATTCTCTTTAAAGACTTTATCTCCAAATATGGTTAAATCCTGAGGTACTTGGGGTTAGGAATTGAACATATGAATTTAGGAAGGAACACAATTCAGCCCTAACACATGGTTAAATACTTTCCTTTTTCATTTTGGTTTTATTATTGGAAAAATTAAAATATAATATTTCTCCTTCATTGGTTGAGCAAATATTTATTGTATGACCCCCATTAGGTATTATGACAGATTAGGAGACAACAGTGTTTAAGAAAAATTAAAGAGGAATTTCTTCAGACCATTAATATACTCTCTAGTTTATCATGGTTCCCTTGAGACCCCATCATGCCCAACCAGCTTTATACTTTATACCATCTTCCCCTGCAAGTATATGAATTTTTAAGCACTCTGCTAGATTCTTTAGCTGCACAAAATTTGTACTCTTAAAGGTGACATAAATTTATCTTTAGAGAAAATGTAACCTCTTTGGAGAAAAATTCTTAAGCAAATCAGTGCTGCAGTAAGCGGTAACATATGCAATAGTGGAATTATTTAGGAAGAGATGGAAAATGTACAGCTGAGGAACAAGGGACTCTGGCTTAGCCAGGAGGGAAGAAATCTTAACAGACCAGGTGCCATATGAATTGGGACTTAAAGATCAAAGCGTAGCTCACTGTGTAGGCACTGGGAAGCAGCAGAGCAGGGAAAAGAGGAATTTTGATTTTTATATGATTGTAAGAGTGACACATAAGTGTCTTTTGGAATGAAACCCCCCCAATAAAAAATAATAATAAACACTAGAAGGAAAAGTAAAATAAGCAAAACTAAATCAATGGAGAAGTGTGATTAAGAGTACCATCTGTGAGTTAGAATGCCTAAGTTCAAATCTTCTCTCTCACCTCCTAGAGTGTGTTGACAGGGCCATACTTAACATTATGTTAGCTTAGTGTCCTTATTTATTGGAAAAAGATATTAGTAATCTTCTATCCTATAGGTTAGTTATGAGAATTAGATTCTACATGTCAAATCTTAGAAAATTGTCTGCTCAATAGAAAATAGTCAGTGCATGATTATGTTGGGGACTAGGCAAGCCTGATGAAAGAACACCAAAATCCAAGAGGAGAATCCTAGGCATTTTATTCTAAGAATCACATTACCCTATACAGTGTTCATTAACTTAGATTCAACCATCGATAATACTATTGGATGATTGCTATCTTGAAAATCATGTACTCTGGACCTTCTTGGGTCCAGATTTACAGGAATAAAGGGTTAATTGTCTTCAAAACAACAAGGCTAAGATTTAAAAACAGTAAACTATGATAATGAATACAAGTAAGGGTAAAATACACTATATATAAAATCACAACCATATATACACTTTATATATATATATACTATATATATCATATATATTATAAAGTGGTATATATTATACATATTATATATGTATAATAAAGTAGAAGTAAATGCTAAATGGTATTTATAACAACCTAAATGTTTGTGGGATTTAGGAATTACTTTTCCATTAACCAGAGTATAAAATTGACTAGGACATCCCACCAGAATATTTTCTTTCCAGTGTACTTATACAAATCTGTAGTTAATATTGGTTTTCTTCAATATACTACTATAATCCTCCTTAATTCCCCACAGTTGACTTGGGTTCCATATTTTGAAGAGGATCATAATATAGAAAACAAACTAGTACATGTTATCATTTTGGGTGCCATATAGCTCTAGATGCTGAAGGATTCTGGAGTCATGTAATATTAGAAAAATAATACTAGGAGCCATCCTGCTGCTAATCCAGCACAAACAACTGCTTTGAAATATACCAGCATTAGCCACATATGATCAGGAAAGCAGAAGTTGATCATTAGTTGTAAAATTAGAAGCAGAATTTAGAAAATTATTTTCTACTAAATGTATGTTGACACACCTGTTACTTATACCTAAACTTTGGATTTATCTTTGAATATTCTCTGAAATATTGTGTAGACAGTTGAACTAAAATTTATCTGGATAGTAAATAGAGATATAATAACAAAGTTGTAGTTTATATACTATAATATTTGAAATCACAAAATAAAATATTTTGTTGAATACCTTCTCTTTATGTGGAACATTTATAAGATATGGGAACATTTGAGATACCATAAATAAATAAATGGTCAAACTGTGAACAAAGAAAACAAGAACTCTGTAACTTATGTAGTTGGCTATTATTTTTGGATTCAAAAATTTTTTTAAGTTCAGAATTGCTCTCAAGATAATTAATAACTGTTTTCCCAGTTGATAATGGCCTTGGCATTACTGTGGTAATAATTATTGTAATTTCATAAATGTATTTTGCACAATTTAATTTGTCATTAGAAAAATTTCCTCGATCATTTTATATTGGATCAATTGCTTTGTAATATTTTGCTATACAAAATAATGTTCTGAACACACACCACTTAGCTTTATAAGTTTATTCCAGTGTGTTTATTTGCTATCTAAATATTAGATAAATAATATTGAACCATTTTTCCATTCTCAAAATGTTTAAATTTTTATTCACCCCTAATATTTTATTAAATCCCGTGTGTTACACTTATTTCTAATCCTGGACATGTGATTATTTAAAATCCCAGTTAATTTCATTGTTTTTGCTTCTAATCACATTCACCTTGGGCTACGAAACAGAATATACTATGTTGTAGAACATTTGTAATCATATGATAATTTTCACAGTGGAATGTTTATCACTTTTGATTTGTTTACAGTTGTCTTTAAGTCAGGATTGAAATAAGGTTAAGTCCATTCTCAAATATTCTCCCAGAAAGGTAGCTTTTCTTTAAAAAATACTAATATTTCAGAACATGTTAAAACATACTATAAAGGAGATAAATTAATGGGCTTATAAAATGAAGTTTTAATAAGGCAGTAAGTTTCATCTAAAAATATAGCAGTGCAAAATATAGCAATGCATGTCCTTGCATTTGTTTCAAACCCATCAATCTTTGCCCATAACTGAGGGAAACTTTTAGGTAAAATTTCCTATAGATAACTAGTGGATCAGAACTCTACCAAAACTGACATTAAAATTAGTCCTTTCTGTCTTGCAGAGATAGTATGGTATATTGGTACTAATGCAGGACTGAGAATAAGACCTGGATCTTGTTTGGTCTAAGTTGAACCCTTACTAGCATTGTGACATTGGACACTTTTAAGTCTCTCCAGAGGTCAGTTTCTTCATCTGTAAAAAAAGTCTCTAGGTCCCTGTATGTGGTAAAATGCATTATGCAGGCTTTTTCTCTGGAGAATCACTGAGTCTTTTCTGTTCAATAATAAAATTTTTTTTAAACTACAATTACTGCCTCAACGTATTCTCTGCCATACCCTCTTTAGTTCCAGAAAGTTTTGGAATAACTTCTGCTACCTTAAAAAAAAATATTTGTAAGTCACCTGTATCCTTTTGCTAACCAGTTCATTCTTTTCAGACCATATGCTGTTTACTCTATTCTTCGTATTAAATACAAAGTTCTTGAAATTCTCTCCTGTCTTGTATCTTTGACTTGTTTTCTTCTTGTTCTACTCCTACCTCTGTAAATGCTCCTTTTCTAACAGTAGTTACCATAGTTAACTTGAAAAAAATTTTTGATGTGGGGAACATTTCAATATGAATGCTTTGAAAGAGCAATTTTTATATTTCCATTTCTTTCATCAGCTCATCTTTCTCTTCCTAGTCTCTAAACATAAGCATTTCAAAATTAAGTTTCTAAAATTCCTTTTGTCTTATGTATTTTAAAAATCATCTTAATCATTTCCAAAGCTTTAATTATGCAACTCCAAAATCTGAATTTCCACTCTTAGACCCTTTTTTTCTGCTGACTTCTGGGTGACCTTTCCAACTTTTAAAAACATCTTTGTCTGCATTTCTCTTTGACACATCGGGCTCAGCTTATATTAAATAAAACTGTTGCTCTTCCTCACATAACTTCTCCCACCTATATTGCTGCCTCTCTCTGCTAATGACATTCATTTTCAAGTCACCAGACAGATTAGTGGAAAATAGGAAAGGCTTTGTAATGGAAGAGCTTTGGGTTTGAATCCAAGCTTCACTTTTTACAGCTGTGTGATTTGAGGTGAGGGGTTGGGTCTCTTCCTAAGCTTCATTTGTCTCCTCTGTAGAATTAATTGATAATAGTACCTGCCACACAGGGGTTTTGCAAGGATAAAATGATGCATTGCTGGGAAAGCCCATTACTGTAATGGCCTCACAAAATGGTCAATATGATTATCAAATGTTAACTCAGAGTTATTATCAGGTTTTCATTTTTTTCAAAGCAAGTATCCATCAATTGCCAAATCTGAGTTTTACCTCTGAAATACTATTTGCCCTCAAAAATTAACCCATTCATTTACTCATTCAATAAATGGATTATGTGGAACCGTGTTGGGTGCTGGGAATCAATAATGAACAAAATGGACAAGCTCCCATCATCCTCCCTTGGTTAACTACAATACCTCTAATTCATCTCCTTCCATTCCTCCTCCAAATCATCCTTAATACTCTTGTCAAAGTAATGTCCTAAATCTGATCTTTGTTTGAATCTCTTGAGTGATGAGAAAAACCTCAGTTACATTGCAAACTATCCACATAATCATCGTCCACTCCTCTAATTTTCTGCTGTTCTCTTCATAGCAACCAGAGTGATCCCGTGAAAAGGCGGGTCTTCTCAGTCCTCTGCTCAGATCCTAGGATTGGACCTAAACTCCTCCAACTCTTCTCCTCCCTCCCTCTGTCCTGACCATACTCTTTTTCTTCTTTCTTCCTAGGACATTCCAGATACACTCCACTCCTTATGGCTTTTTATGCCAGACACACTCCTTGGAGCTTTTTACTTCTATTTCCTTTGCCTTGAATGCTCTTTCCTGATGTACCCATTCTCCTTTAGTCAAATATCACCTGTCCAGTGAAGTCTTTCTCTGTCATGAACCATCCTTTCAGGCCTTTATTTAAACAACACCTTTCTGGAGAGGTCTTTGTGGGCCATTCTTTTAAAATACCACTATATAAGAAGACATAAAATTTATATCTTCATATGTTTTTAGTCTGTCTATCCCACTAGAATGTAGGCTCCCTGAAGAGAGAGATTTCCGACCATTTGTTCACTGCTGTAATTCCAGCACCTAACAGAATCCCTAGCACATAACAAGTTCTGATAAACACGTGTCAAATTAATCAAGGAAAGACTAGCTTCATCTTTCACTGTAGCAGCTTCATAATCCCCGAACTCAGTTGGTATTTTTGTGTTTTTATGCCTTTATGTATTGCTTCCTCTGCCTGGAATGTGTTATTTTTCCTCTTTCTCCATCATCACCCAATCTCAGTAGTCAAAATTCCACTTACATTTAAGTTTCTTGCCTATATGCCACCTCCTGGCTGCTGTTCTTTCTCTGGTCTCACATTGGCTGTTGCCACCCTTTGATGATGTATGTCGCAGTCTCCACCCTTCTCTGATATCCTGCACCCAATCTATCAGATCAAGTCCTTTGGATCTACTACCAAAAGAGTTTCAGAATCTGTTCTCCCCACCTTTACCAATAATATCCTATCCTCTGTCATTTGAACTATTATAATAACCTCCTAATGATCTCACATCATAGGTCTTTGTTCTTTACAGTTTGTTTTTCACATATCAGCCCTTGACCATTTAAATACATGAATCAGATCATGTCACTCCTCTGGCCAAACCCTTTACTGAATACCTCTTTGCTTGAGAATAAAATCCAAAGTCCCTCACATGGCCAACAAGGACCTAAATGCTCTTATACTCAACTTCCTTCGTGACCTAATGTTTCACTACTTCACTCCTGGATCACTCTGTTTCAGCCACAATGGCCTTCTTGCTATGCCTTGATTACAACACCACCCTCAATCTCACAGCCAATGGGCATTCTGTTCTCTCAGTCTGGGATGCTGTATCCACAGATATTCTCTAGGCCTGGTTACTCACTTCATCCAAGTGGCTGCAAAAATGAGAACTTAGCCCTGGCTACCCTATTTGAAATGTCATTTCATCAACCCACCTATGGTCGTCTATCCCCTTAGCCTGTTTTCACATTTGTTTTTCTTTATAATGATTATCATCACCTCACCTTTCATGTGTGTGTGTGTGTGTGTGTGTGTGTGTGTGTGTACTCTTTGTTTTCTTTTAAGGAAAACATAAGCTCTATGAAAACACTAGTGGTTTTATTGTTATTTTTTCCATGGAGAAGGAGGTACCCAGGGCATAGAAGGGTGCCAGGCTCACAGTGGATTTCTGTTGAATGAACGAATGACAGTCTAACATTAGGCTTACACAAAAATATTTCCATTCTTATAATTAAGATTTTTCAATGTCAGGAAACCATGACTTCTGCACCTTTATCATAATGGTAGTACCAGAAAACAATTTTGTAACATGTAAGTGCTTAATAAATATTTGTTTTACTTAGCAGGTAACAACTATGTAAGCACTTATTAACTACCAATATAATCCACTAAGCAACTGAGCAATACTCTAAGGAAGGTACTATTAGTGTGGCCATTTAGACATGACATAACTGAAACTTAACACAGTGACCAGTATGAAGTAAAAGTGTAATAATAATAATAAATATTTTTATTTTATTAAAACATATGTCCATTAATATGTTATACAGATAGATCATATACTTTTTATTTTAAAAAGAATAGTGAAAGGAATTGAAGTCAAATGTCTAATAAAGTTATAGAACTATAGTACCTAGTAAAGTGTGGAATAACATTGGCAAAACTTTACTCCACATAGAATAGCAAATTTATCATAGATAAAAGACAGCAGGCTCATTTATAATATAAATATGAAGCAGTCTAATAGTCAAATTTTGTCATTAATTATATTTATTGAATTTCAAAACAATAAAATAAATTGCACTTGTCAGAAACTGTGGTGACCTTAAATAAATTTGAAGACTCTAGACTAGTGAAGTAAGAATAGGAAATAGAAATATCTTGAATTTAAAATACATTCCTATTACTTTATAAGGAAAAAAATCCATATATTCCAATGACATTTTTTGTCAACTTTAGCAGAATAATAACATTTGTGTACTGCTTCCTGGGTGCTGCACACTGTTACAGATGTTTAAAGTGCATGATCTACTTTTGTTAACATCTCTAGAAAGAGTTTACTATGATTTTTCCCATTTTACAGTTGTGTAAATTAAATCATAGTCTATTATTAAACCTCCTATTAAGTAGCAGAGCTAGGCTTCAAACCTAGTGTCTGTCTGTCTCTAGAGCTTAGACCCTTATCAGGGCTCCCTAAGATACTCAATGGATAAATGATTAAAAATGTTCCAATGAAACAGGGTTGCCACCCTTCTGGGAAGAACAGCCAAAGAGTCGTTGCAGCTTTAAAATTGTTGCTAAAAAGCAGCTTACATCTCAGAAAAATGTTTTCAGGAATTACACTTATCATGTTAAAAAATAAACTGAGTTATCTGAAGATCTGTAAAACTTAGCATATGTTCCACAGTGACATGAGTTAATTTCATTTCCATCACTGTGAATGCTCCACAGGTATATAATAAATTGCTATGAATTACTGTGTCTGTGACCCATTATCATAGCAGGAAATTACATGAATCTCACAACTGGTATGAAATGTACTGCTGTCAATGCTATGCATTAATTTCTAAGTAGTTGGCCATTTGTAATAATTCTGTAAATGTCCATTTTAGCAGTGTTCAGTCTAGACAAGTTAAGCCAATGTGCATGGAATTTTCCCCTATATTTTCAAGCAGTTATACTGAATTCTAAAATTACCTTTTTATTGGGCAATTTCATATTAAATATTTTTACAAGAATTGGAAACATGATAGTCTCATTGTTTTACTCCCTAATATTTAAGGGAAATTTATTCTCTGAAAAGTGAAGTTATTTGGCTGTATATGAACAGAAAGAGTGGAAAAAATTCTGATAAATTATAAATGATTTCCCCCAACTTTTATAGAATAGATAAATGGTTTATTAATGATTTTTTTAACTATTTTGGCCTGCTCTTTATGGAGGTAATTTTCAGATAATGGTATATGTACTTCATGGTTATAGTTCTAAAAATAACATTTTTACAATTATGTTTCTTTTACATTATAAATAGAAATATTTCACCATTAAAATCAAACTTCTATAGTGCAAAGTATACTTTTCCTACCTATCCTTTACACTGGCATTTTTCCCTTCAGGAAAGGTAAATTTAAATAGCAGGTTTAATTGAAAACTTTCTACAACAGTGAATTTAGATATGGTCTCCCCATGGTGTGTTTTATATTTTAGTGTATCTTTTGCAAGTTATTCCTCTGGCTAGAAATTCACTTTTTGGTAGATCTTTAAGCATTTCACATAATTTTGGAAAGTTTTTCATTGCCACCCACCATCTCTCAAACTTTAAGATCCTTTTTCTTCATCTTTCAAAAAATTTTCACCATATATTCCAAAAATCTTTATCATAAATTTGTTAAAACATATTTTGTAGAAATTCATTTCCTTCTTTTTTTAATTATTACAAAATACTTATAAACATGATACGTGTCTTATATTTACTTTGTTAAGGCCACTCTGTGACACATAACTATCCAGAGTATTGATTTTTAAAACTCAATGCCTTCTGTACCCCAAAGCATACTTCTGTGCTTTGTTAGTTATATAAGTTTAACATTTGGCACATCACATGATATTTTAGTAAGTCTCTATAAGTTATTCGGGTTTAAGCACAGGGCTAAATGTTTGGGAGGGAAAGATAAGCCAAACCAAAGACCATACAGGGGAGAAAGGATAATGAACAAAGAAATAAATGAAAATGTCTTCATAAAATAAAAATGGATATAATAATGGTTATAACATAAAGACAGTATGTTCCTTAAGGACAGGTACCATTCCTATCTCCTTCATTACTACATTATCAATATCGAGCTTGGCACATAGTAGTTACTCAATAAATATTAATTAAATGTTCTTCAAATCAGATATATAGGATCTAATGAGAACACTATTTCATAAAGGAAAAATTAAAGAAACATTTATTTACATACATGTACCCTTGAATTTTTTTTTTCTGTTGTTACCTGAAATCTTTCAGCACAAACAGGAATCTTTCTGAAATATGTTTTAGTAGTCAAAAACTTATAAGAGCTGTGTTACTCTCTGCACATGTAGCCGTATCCTATATAAATTCATAAGAAAAAATATATCCCTTTATAATCTCTTGGGAAATATTCACTGTTCATTCACTCAACAGAGGTCATCTTCTTCAGGCTTCTCTTCTGGATCTCTGCAGTGGTCTTTCTAAAGCCCCTCTTTTGCCTCCTCTTTGGAGAACCAACTCCCAGTCCGGAGTAAACCATGTGCCTCTTTTCAGTAGTTTCTCACGGTAACAAATGAAATAAACACATATCAGCTGATATTCCCAAATTGGCCCAGACCTTTCTTTTCTAAGTAACTGCCCACATCCCTGCTGCTCAATGCCCTACATTCCAGCCTAAGTAGAACCCAGTTCCTTAAACAGGTTCTGTCCTCACATGTCTTCCTGTTTGCTCACACTATCTCTTTCAGTGTGTCCCCATATTTCTACCTGTAGAAGTTCTAGTCATCCTACCTTTCCATTCCTTCTTTAATGCTTTCCCGGAACCTCCTTCCAGCAGTAATCCTTCCTTTCCCCACAGCTCCTTGCAACACCTCAAATAGACAGCATATCATCATCTGCCTTCAGTGATACTTATACCTCTCCCTCCAGCATCAACTCCTGAATAGCAAAAGTCACATTTTACTTATCTTTACTATCCACAGTTTTTAACTTGGACTTTGCATATAGAAATATTGAATAAATGCATGTGGAATCAAATAACACTGCTATTATAGAGGCATCTTAAAAATCACAAATCATTACAGAAATCACAGTAGGAGACTACCAAATTACAGCAAACTCTAAAAATTGTAGCATGTCTAAAACCAGTTGTCTTATATTTATACCAGGAGAAATATGTGATTGGAGGTAACCCTCCCCCACACACTGTTTACATCTTTTTTGTAATGCACACGTTTTGCATTTACCACCAGATGCAAAATAGAAGACCACTATGATTAGATTTATGTTGTTTATTATAATTATATCTTACAAATCTTTGTGGGAGGTGGAAGATGATGTTATTCAGGTGAGCTTCTACATAAGGCACATCTGGGCCTTGGCAAATCTGGAATAAAAAAACAGATGGGATGAGGGCTGAGCAAAAGATCCTTCTACAGAGACAGAGGCAGGGCTATCTGTAAACTTTAGACATAGTTTCTGGGGAGATTCAGAAGTCTTGCAAGCTGATAGTGGAGTATGCTCTCAGGTCAAGTTGAGGTCAAAAGTTGGCCAAGGGACATAGAACACTGGTTCCCAACCTTAGGGAATCACCTAGGCACATTCTAATCACCTAGGCAGTGTAAAAAGAAATAGCTTGAATAGGCACCTATGAAGCAGTATGTTAAAAAAGCTCCCTGGCTAATGCTTAGCCAAAATTAAGAACCTTTGAGGTAAGGAAATTAGACAGACTGTACTCAGAAATATGGGATATTTGTCCACAGGTGCAAAGATGTGGCAACAGCCCTGAGATCTCAATACAGTACCACTAAATCAATCCCAGCTGGGAGGAGAATAACTAAAATTAAAACCCCTAGAAATGGTGAAGCTGAGGATGCCCTAGTTATTGTCTCCGTCTAGGGGTTTTAGGAACTGAGAAGTACTAAGACTGAACATGGAAGCTTTGTGAGTATGAAGTGCTGGGTAAAGACAGAGAATCCAAGGTAGGGGCTGATGGAGTCCCAAGAACCCCCACATGCTCAAGCTTTCAGAAGACACTTCCTTGAATAGCCTGTGTCTTGTTCTAACTACAGAATGTACCAGAATGTACCTAATATCTGAACAGAGATCATACACTTTCCTGGTCCTAACTCTTTCTCTCACTCTCTGAAATCCTGTGTTGGCTTTCCTCAATAATAAGCTCTGGTCTTTTCACTAGTTTCCTAGTTTTCCAGCTCTTTTCAGTATACTTTACCCAGACTAGAGCATTGTCCTCTCTATTTTCCACTAGACACTTCTAATACCATTATCACATTTATGCTAAATACTTAGGAGTTAAAGGTGGGTGGGAGAATGGATAGTAGTCATTATTATTAAGATTACTAGACATACCATCTGAGGCATGTACCTTCTATGCCTTTTTATCTTTAGACTCTGGCCTGCCTCTTGTTACTGATGCTAGATTTCCAATATCATATCCCCATCTTCTCTCTCCTCAGTCCTCTGGTTACAAATGTATTCCTCTGATTTGACCCCAAATCATCATCAACTGCAACAAAACTCCCAAAACCCCAAAATTCTATTTTTTATTTGTCTTGACAGTTTTATTTTACTCTACCTTTTAACGTGATACTATTACAAATGTGTGTGTGTGTGTGTGTGCACTTTTGAGACCTGTGGGTTAAGAAAAACTATTTATGAATAAATGGAAATATAATGATTTTTGTAGATATATCTGTGCCTGACACTTGACAGTAACATCCTTCCTGTAAGTGATTATGCATTGCCACACTTAAAATGCTGATGCATGGTAAATGTCCAAATATTTCTAGGATGAACACTGCATTTTGAAATAGCTATGATGTGTACAAAGAGAAAGAAACATAGGAGTAAAAACATGAGTGGAGAAAGAATAACATGAACCAATTTAATATCACTTATAATTAGTGAGCACAAGATTAGTCATCATTAGCACTTTGTAAAGTACAGAGCTATGTGCTTCTTATTAACCACTGAATTACAAATGTAATATTGCAAACCTAAGAATATTGGTTATCATTTTCTTTTTAGTATCATCTGAAAATTTCTAAGAAACTGGTTTAAACCTTATAAGGTAAATCATAAAGTTATTTTTCTCACTTTCTTAGTATTTCTTTATGTTAGCCAATGCACTAAATGTAATGCAGGTTCTCCCTCTCTTAAAGAAAATATACACATTTTCCTCCTTAATCCCTATTGGCAAGTAGCTAAAAATGTATCTAAGAGTAATTAATATCAACAATGAATATAAATCTTTAGTTACTATAATTGAGGTTTATCAAAATGAGAGTTGTTAGGTTAAATGCCGATTAATTGTTAAAAATATGTTTTCCCTCAAAATACATGTTTGACTCAGTGACGAGGAGCTGTTCTATCTAGTAAATATAAATTGATTCTCCTTTACATCTTACATTGTATTTTGATGATAAGGAGGCTCACTGTGCTTATGCTACGGGGAATAGATTTCAGAATGACCCTTCTAGGGAAAAGAGATCTGGACATGTGGTTTTCTTATAGTTGTGTGATCTGGAAAAAGAAAAAAAAAAAAAGCAAGAAATTCAGCTCTGGTCTCTGTGGTCTAATGATAAAAGCTTATAGTAAGAATCTGGGAACCACGCTAAATACCAGAATTATTGATTTTGGGGAATTTGAGCTTTAGAAAGAATTTGAGTTCTTACTAGTTCTGTGTCCCCTTCTGCTGAAGACAATGTTACTGCTTCACACCCCTTGAACAGATTTTTTTTTAAGGATTAGAAAAATGAAGAGATAGATGCTTTGTACCTCCCAATTCTATATGGCACCAATTCTTTGTTGCCCATTTCATTGTCCACGTTGGCCTTGGCGCAAGGACTATGACAGTATGTTATCTCTAATAATTTATGAACATATCCATTAGTCCTTGGAATAGGAAGATAGGGTAAATATGAGTATTCTTTAAATTTATAAAATGTAAGTATTACAACAGCAACTTTAATTAATGATTCCTGTTGTTGCGTTGCTGTTACAAAAATGCTCATTTAGGAATTTTATTTCCACTGTCTAGTCCTCAGCAAATGCTAGTCTGTTGTTTTTTGCAAGTGGTCTGAGATGGCAAGCCACCATCGCTTACAGGCAATATGGTCTTCATGACAAATTAATGAAGTGACGGTTGCTCTCTGCAACCTTTTCATGTGCAAAGAATGCTGGTGCTGTTTGCATTATCTTCTTGCAATTTGTACCTCTGCATTCAAGGACTTGTGATAGCTTGCCAATTAGCGTTGAGAGGAAAATGTTAAATACAGTGAGATCTCCATAATTAAAATCATATTTTACATTGACTTATGAAAATCGTTACATAGTGTCATTTCTGTTTGATGTCTAGTAAAATGCTGTCCATAGCAGGAGAAACTTGCAACTGATTCATCAGTCGAAGTACAATCTCATATCTATTCTGATAAGGAAATCTTGAACTAAAAATTTTTAAGTCAGTTGGTTAATTTTTAAATAATGATGTCCATGATTTAATGTTCTATAAAATGCCCACAGAAAACATTTATTCTCTGAAGATTTTGTTAGCTCTGTGCTTTACGATGCCATTGTAGAACCAATGTAATGGGAATAGAGAAGATGCAACATAATACTAACTTTTTAACATCACAGTTTTTCAGAGCTCCAACTCAGTTCACTCTGTTTAATTTTTCTGATATTAAAGTTATACATTAATTTTGTTTTGAATGTGACTTTATTATTATAGGCACCTAAGTGTAAAATCCTCAGAATTGAGAATCTCATGTGTACTTTTCTTCTTTAAAGCTCTCCGTATAATACATTTATAGAGTAGATGTTTGAAAATGATATATTGGTTATTATTAAAAATACAGTATGAATATTTTCTTATATTAAGATATAGATATATCTTGTATGTTAGAGCTAGGGTTTTCTAAAATAATCAAAATTTGTTCCTTTGTTGGATTTTGGGCTTGACAATGAAGACTAGCCAATTTTGCCTCCAGAAAATGAGTGTCTCTCATATTCCAGACCCTGAATGATCATAGTTATTAAAATAACTGCTGTTTAATTATTTGCTTTTGTTTTGCTCTTAGATTGGTAGGAGAGCTAAGGGGAATAAGGAGTTCTAAAACTGTGTTTCTCACAATGGTGGGGTCCACAAATTGCTTTTGATATTCAAACACGCTAATGTAAATAATTATTTTCTCCTCTAATGAGGTTCAAAGGCCAAATAAATGCCATATTTCTTTGCTTTTGGTTACCATCAATTTAAAAAAATAACATTTTATCTCATTTTGTGACTAGAAGTTGTGGATTGGCATTCCTATGTGTTTTTAATAAATAGAAAAAAATGTTAATACACTTTAAATGCCATTGATTTAGTTTAAAAGTATTTAAAACTTACTCCTTATGAAAATAAGTAACTCTCTTAATGGAGGAAAATTTAGGAACCCATTTCTAATGGGCTTCAGAAGGATTTCATTTATTTATTTATTTACACAATTAAAATATATTCTCTAAGAACTTTATATTCATTATTTCCTTGAGTTATTCCTACATATATTAAAAGAAAAAAATAATTTTTATGCATCTCCCAAAAGGTGAAGTTGTGTGCTGCATATTATAGAGGATATGAAGAGGTCTAAAATCTAACAAATGCATATGAAACAAAATTAAACTAATCTAAGTATGTATCATGAATTAAATTTATAAAAAAGGTATTTAATAAATATTATATAAAGCAGAAAGTTTCTTAAGCATGGCAGGGTTATGGGAAACATCAAGGAGAAAAGAACACAGACCAGTGCTCTCTTTTTTTTATAGCATAAAAAAAGAAGATCCAATACTTCTTTTGAAAACAGTAAAAAATGTTTACATTGACAAGAACATAGTATGTGCATAAGTGAAACATATAATTCACTAATCTCAATTCAAACTTTTAGAAAAAAATAAATATAGGTTGGGACCAGTTTTTGGAAAAACACAAATACCAAACTAAAGAGTGTGAAGTTATTGCATAGGTAATGGGGAACCATAGAAGATTAGAACTCTAGTATGACATGGAAAAATATGTATTTTACTGGTAGCAATATAGGCTAACCTGGGCATGGTATAAAGAAAGCGTAGACACAGGAGTAATAGAAACAGATGGTATAATAGTTGTAGAATCATAAGTAACACAAACAATGTGTTGCTAACTTAAAAACTTCTCAAAACCTATCTAAGGATCAAAGACAGCACTGCTTCACTGTTCTAAAAAGTCTTGAAACTTTTTGAAGCAGTTTCTGCTCATTTATTTTATATTTCTTGTGATTCCATTGACACCCTCATCTTGTATGCACTATTATTCATCATGCTTAACTCATTAATTCTGCCTCTCTTTTTTTCTTCTTTGATTCTTCAAGTGGGAAGAGATCAGCGGTGTTGATGAACATTACACACCCATCAGGACTTACCAGGTGTGCAATGTCATGGATCATAGTCAAAATAATTGGCTGAGGACAAACTGGGTCCCCAGGAACTCAGCTCAGAAGATCTATGTGGAGCTCAAGTTCACTCTCCGGGACTGCAATAGCATTCCATTGGTTTTGGGAACTTGCAAGGAGACTTTCAACCTATACTACATGGAGTCTGATGATGATCATGGGGTCAAATTCCGAGAACATCAGTTTACAAAGATTGACACCATTGCAGCTGATGAAAGTTTCACACAAATGGATCTTGGGGACCGTATTCTTAAACTCAACACCGAGGTTAGAGAAGTAGGTCCTGTCAACAAAAAGGGATTTTATTTGGCTTTTCAAGACGTTGGTGCTTGTGTTGCCTTAGTGTCTGTGAGAGTGTACTTCAAAAAGTGTCCGTTTACAGTGAAGAATCTGGCTATGTTTCCAGACACAGTACCCATGGATTCCCAATCCCTGGTGGAAGTTAGAGGTTCTTGTGTTAACAATTCTAAGGAAGAAGATCCTCCCAGGATGTACTGTAGTACAGAAGGTGAATGGCTTGTACCCATTGGCAAGTGCTCATGCAATGCTGGCTATGAAGAAAGAGGTTTTATGTGCCAAGGTAAGAGTCTTCTCTATTTTCCCTGCAGTGGTATTTCTTACCTGTGAACTTATGGTAGAGTAATTGAAAGAAATGAACCAAACCTGAACTCACTTGGCAGCAAAACATGCCTCAAACTGAACAGAGTCTATTTATAGACTAAATTTATCCATCCCACTTGATGTGATGATTCATAATTTGATGTAGAAATATTAGCATGTTTGATTATGTTGTGCTAGACTACACCCCACTAGACGAAATGAAAGAAAAAAAAGTCTCTGTCTCTTTTATGTAGAGGGAAGAAATATAATTCGCACTCAGCTAATCTGAGTCTAACAGAATTAGATCCTGCAATGACTATTTATGTTTGTGCTCATCACTCTCATAGCAATAGGTAATTCATTGTTATAAAGTATAGTATTTTCTTCAGTGACACCTGTGCTTAAAATACGGGTTTACTAACAAAGCATTAGTGTTTAATAAAAATTATTTTATTTAAAAATCCAGGTTTGGTCCTTCAGTGTTTAATGTATAGAGGAGTAATGTAAAAATTTTTAAATTTTGCTTCATGATTTGGCCCTTTTGGCTGCTAAGGAGGATATATATATATGTGTGTGTATATATATATATATATATATATATATATATATATATATATATATACCACATCTTAGGTGGGAATGCATATTTGATCCTTTATATAGAATCAGAGAACCTGAACTGTGTTATCAAGTTGATTTTTATTAAAAATCTCTTTACACTTGAAGTAAAATCAATTAAAAGATAATCTTTTCCATAGAAGATTATATCAGATGATAAGTTCCACTTAATCCCAAAATTTGTTATTTAGCATTAGGCAAGGTTTTGTGTTTAAGAACACGGTGAAATTATTATTAAATTTTTAAATGTATAAATACACGGGAGAACTTAAGTAACTAGTCTTTGAAATCTAGTCTGTTTTAATACCTCTGTTTGCTGTTAAACTCTGTCAAAAGAATTGAGTTTGATATTCTACTTGTGGTCGTTCAGTAGGACTCAAGTCCATGTGGAAGAAATGAATCTACGTTATACATAAATTGACCTTTCTAAGAATCTGAACAGAATATAGCATTTTGCTTTTGACTATGGGTAGTTTATAGAATTTCTTTTTAATGACAGCAAGTGGTACTCTAGTCTGATATTTCTCTGTGTTATTTAGATCCTTGGCAAGAGCCATCAGAATACTGTTACTAAGTATGGCTTTGAAATTTCTAAAATTGAAACAACATACTAGCTACTACTTGCTTATGTATATACATGAGTGGCGAGAAGTCTCAATAGCCTTTATATTCCACTTTGAATTATATTTTATCACTATGGTATTATTTGTGATATACTTGTGTGATTTATTTTAAATAAAATAACAAAGGCCTAGATCAGGAAGAGTTGAAAAATTGTCCATTCCCTCCAGTTTGGTTTCTACTGATGCAGTCTCTGATGTCCACACCAAGAAAGGAATAGTGTGTCCCTGTCTCAACAATATATATCAATATATGTTGAGCTATCTCATAAAATATTCCACTGAGCAAGAAACCTATCATTGTTTGGATGTTTGGGTTTTAAATAATTTTTATATGATACTTTATATTTCATTCAAAGTTACAAGAAATAGAAAAATAAGTATCAGTAAGTAAATAGAATCATAAAAATGTTAATAAAAATAAATAAAACAGGGCTTCCCTGGTGGCGCAGTGGTTGAGAGTCTGCCTGCCGATGCAGGGGACATGGGTTCATGCCCCGGTCTGGGAAGATCCCACATGCCACCAAGTGGCTAGGCCCGTGAGCCATGGCCACTGAGCCTGAGCGTCTGGAGCCTGTGCTCCACAACGGGAGAGACCACAACAGTGAGAGGCCTGTGTACCGCAAAAAAAAAATAAATAATAAAAAAAAATAAAACATACATATAATTAGCCTATATTACAAGCTGTCTTGAGGACAAACTTTAGTAGAAGAATTTTAAAAAAGAGAGTCACATTAAGTTGTATTCAGAAAGTTTACAATAGATTCATAATTGCTTCTATTTTTTAACCTCATTTTAATTTACTGAACCACTTCTTTAAAGTAACTATTATGCTACTCAGTGATACCCTATGTCAAAATTACTCCTGGAGATAATATTTATGTCAAATTTTTACATCCTTGAGTCTTGTAGTTTATTATATTGAAGGACATCAATAGCACCTCCTTGATATAGTGATGCTATATTATCACAGTCTTTTTCAACATTTAAAAATACTGGTTGCAGAATAAGAGATATGTATGCATAAATAGCATAGAATTTTTTATTCTAAGAAAAAATCTTGAAGGTACACCAATAAAAATAATTATAGTAGAATTAGAGATAGCACATGAAATGGGATATGATTGGGACTGACTTTTCAGTGATGTAACTTAAAGATGCAGCTTGTTCTTATGGTTATATCTTGACATTTGCTGATGTTGCCAGGTGAATTTTGGCTTCCTCTCTTTTCATAATAAGTAAAAAAATCCTTTGTGTACTCAGATTATTAGACGATGTGTCAAGGTCTTCTATTTCATGCTAATTTACATGTAGTACCTAGTCTAAACCAACTTTATTTTAACAAATATTTCTTTTAATAGGTCAGGTTAGTGCACAGTCTACTATGACTTAAAAATCCAATACTCAACCAATTAATTCTGGCCTGGTATCTGTAATAAAGTAGGCCATCATGGCTTGAGGCTTGTAATTTTGCTGTTGTTGTCAGTGGTGGTGATGGTGTTTGTTATGCTTTCCTTTTTTAATTTTAAAAATTTGGCTGGTTTTTAATAAGCTTGTGGACTAGTCAGAATAGCTTATGACTCTCACAAGTCATTGTTTTATCAGCAGTACTTCAATTTAGGCACACAAAAGGAATGGTAATACTTAGAAAAGATACAGGTGAAAAAGATAACTAAATAGATTTCCTGTATTTCATGAGTTCATTTTTGTTTTGTTTTGTTTCGTTTTACAAAAGGATGGAACAATACCTTGACATACACATAGAGCCAGATTTTAAACACCTCAGGATAATTTTATAACACAATGATCAGCAACCATAGGCTTACAGTTCCCTAAAGCAGAGGAAAACAAGACCCATTCACTTTGTTTCAACAAGTATTTAAGGAGCATCTACTTCATTCTGAGAAGTATAGTAAGAATTCAGAGATTTTTAAAAATATTCATTAAGCACTTATTGGATGCCAGACACTGTGCTGATTTGCTAAGTTATGTCCATGATTTATCTCATTTATCCTTCAAAATAACCTATAAGTACCTCCTTATTATTATCTCCATTTTTAAAATGAGAAAAAAAAGCTTTGATAGCTTAAATATCTTGCCTTAGGTCCCTTAGTGAGTGCTGAAGTTGCAATCTGAAACCAGGCAGTCTGATTCTAAAGGTTGCAGTTGTAACCTCAACCCACACTTCTTCCCTGTGATTCAGTCCAGTGGTGGCAGAGACCAGGAAACCCCACAGGTACATAGATTCTACTGGAGTTAGAGTACTGTGTATTGAAGGATGAGTAGGACCATAGAGAATTAGCACAAAGTTAACCAAGAATCTGTCACTATAAGGTTCATCTGTTTCAGTTTATTTATCACATCTTTCTGTTTCTAGGTTTTTAAGAAAGAAGAATTACTAGCCAAAATGTCATGGGAAGACTAAGCTTAGCCCAGGTGATGTCTAACAAAATTTGGATATGTGGATTGACAAACATCTTAAATATGCCAAAAAGTCTACCAAATTTAATTCAATATCTGTAACCATCTGTAAACTCTATGTAATAATGTACCAGACACTGGAGAAACATAGATGAGTAAGTCAGCGTATCTCCCTTCTAAGAGCTCACAATCCAGTATGAAAGACAGATAAATAAATGAATAATTTTATTGCAAGACAGACCAATAAATCTTCTACCGGGTACAGACTGCCTTGGCAGGGTAGGGGAAGGAGAGATTAATTTTGAGTATTTCAAAATTAATACTGGAAATTGTTTATTAATAACGAGAAGTCTCTGCATTGAGAGTTTTGGACTCATCACTATTGTGCTTAGCAACTTTTGGGGTAGGGAGAAAGGGCTAACTAACTTACCCAGCTTATGCATTCCAGAAGGTGCAGTTTATAATTTGTTTATTAAATCATTATCTCAAAAGTCTCATAATGTGTAGAAGTCCCATTAAAGTTTTGCGTTCTGAGCTTGTTCCATAGGAAGGCCTTATAAAGGATCTAAATTTCTTAAATAGGTCATTTTCTGGCTTTAGTAATGAAATATTCTGAATTATCTATTTCACTCTACATGGATATTTCGGATAGTTAAAGTTCAGCGAACTAAATGATGGAAATGAGACAATCTCTGTTTGATAGGAAAAATATATTGGTAAAAATATTCTGTAGTCAAAAAACTCATCCATCAATTTCAGAACTATAAATAAAACCAAAGTTATCTTTATACAGGACCAGAATTTTAACCATGTCGTTATACTTCTCTTGTATTTGATGCAAAGTTTAACACCAGTCCACTTTTCCTGAAATGAGAAAAAGTAGTAAAGTTATGCTTTGACCATTTGTTCAATTATTAAACATTTATTGAGCCTCTACTATGTGCCAAATTCTGCTGAGCGCACTAGAAAGAGAAAGATGAACATTATCACTGCAAACTAATTTGGTTTATAGTTCAAAAATGTGTGTGTGTGTGTGTGTGTGTGTGTGTGTGTATTTTAAAATGTTTTGGTCTCTGCCTCCAATAGAACATATGTTTTTAAGTGAATTATTAAACAGAGCTAAGTCAATAGTTTAAACTTAAAAATAAGTTATGAGTGTGTTGAGGGAGGAAGTATTTGCATGCGAGGAGATGAATGACAGGAAAATAAAATTTTCTGCAGTAAGATGCTTTATGTTGCTAATCTTCTGTTTCTTTGCTAGAGAGGATGGGGAAAAGTAAGAGTAGAAGATGATGCATCTCTGTCTTTCAAGGACTGGTTAGAGAGAGGAAATAAGGGAATGGTGAAAGAAATATTAGTAACTAAAGCATCATTTAGGAATTGCATATCAAGTAAACTGGAAATACAGGAAAAAGCACCTACAGGAGGGTAGAGAGTGTTTATTATAACGAATTTGGTAAAATAGAAATGCACATAAAAGTAACCACACAAACTTAAACTAAGAGGTAATATAAACATTAGTAAGGAAAGTAAGAAGTCATGCATCAACTTGGTTGTAGCAATTTCTCTAATATATAATTTTAAAATATGGCCTTTCTTTAAATAAGTTATCTCTCATGGTATCTCTTTTAACTTACTGTGTGTGTGGCTTAAACCTTATTTGGGCCATGTTCCTGAGATTTGGGCAAACTTACTGAATGTTGAGAGTATGGTCAAATTACAGGTTGAGTTGTTATTATAGGATGTCAGTAAACCTCTTTTTAACCAGATAACATTGAAAAATTAAAATTATGAGACTTAATCATCTGCTAATTGCTTTCAGTCATTGACAATCAAGATTTACTTGGTTCATTTCACGTGGGAAATCCTTCTTACATCTCAGCATAACACTTTTCACTTTTTAAGATTGGAGGTGTGGGGAAATTTCACGTTAATACAAAGGGAACTTTGTGATATGTGTGTGTGTGTGTGTGTGTGTGTGTGTGTGTGTAATCCTAGCTAATGAATTATGTTATCTGTTTTAATTTAGTTTGGAGAGAAGAAATGAGAATGCTAATGGCTTTTTATGTAGTCAATTAATTACATTTCAGGCAGATACCAGGCAGTTACTATAAATATTCCTTCCTCCTACAAACTTTGTTTAGCTTAATGTACCAAATACCTTATTAATGTCACTGAAGAATCTGTTGCTCTGTGTTTTATCTGTGTGTGTTCATTGTGGAATGCTAACTTTATTCCTTGTCCCTGTACATTAGCAACTGAGTAGAAAAGTGTGTTTGATGTGACATATGTCGACATCTAGATTTCTTGATGGTTATCTGTAATTATGTTTTTTTCACCTACCAACTCTTACTCTTTACCCATTGCTCTGTCTGTTCAGAAAGTCTCTTAAAGAAGCGGTCAAGCCTTCAATAACAATGATTTAAAGATTCTGCTTGCTCTGACAGAGGAGGTAGAGAAAATTGAAAACCTTAGATGTTTCTTATCACCTACTTAGTCTCTGCACATCTTCTAGAAGTACGAGGTGTTCATATGTTTTAATGAATTCAGAAGCGTTTCTTTACAGTTGTTTTCAGACTGGAAGTTTCTTGAGGGAGGAACTACATCATGTCTCTTTAAAGGACATTGTGTCTACGACCTAGCAGAGTGTAATTGATGAAGTTTTCAATTTGATACATACTAGATTAATAATTATTGGGAGATTTCTATGCCAACTATGCATTCTTGGAATGTAAGTTCTGGAGAGAACATACCTCTCATTATATATTTTTGAATCCACTAGGTTCTTAAGAATATCTTGCACATAAAGATGTATATCTTATCTAATTTTAAATGAATGCATTTGACTATTAGGTCACATACAATTGCAACACACTAAGACTGGAATCATCTGAACTATCATTATAGTAATAAATGGATTATGAAAAGTAATAACAATACTTTATATGGTAGCCAAGAGAATACTTTTTCTCTTTTGTGAATTTATGATGACTATTATTTTTCTGGCTTGCAAAAATCAATTTCCACTAGTTTCATACCTATAATAAAGCAAGGATCTAACTACTTATGAAGATGCTAAAATAACTTTATCCCTTAATTTTACACACTTAGTACTTAAGGCATTTATTCATCCTGTAATGACTGCACTGAGATTATCAGGCTTCTTACCTTGATCTGTAAAAATTTTATTCATTTTCCCTGAATTTAAAATGACAGCACTCCATTCCCACTTTGCCTTTAACTGTTGCAACCCATGACTTTTCAGACCAAAGAATTTATTTGAATGAAAGATATGTCAGGGCTTCCCTGGTGGCGCAGTGCTTGAGAGTCCGCCTGCCGATGCAGGGGACTCGGGTTCGTGCCCCGGTTCGGGAAGATCCCACATGCCGCGGAGCAGCTGGGCCCGTGAGCCATGGCCGCTGAGCCTGCGCGTCCGGAGCCTGTGCTCTGCAACCGGAGAGGCCACAACAGTGAGAGGCCCGCGTACCGGTAAAAAAAAAAAAAAAAAAAAAAAAAAAAAAAATATATATATATATATATATATATATATATATATATATATATATGTCAGTAAGTAAATAACTTTCAAATAAAACAGATACGTTATGACAGCTTTATAATAGCTATAAAACCTTTAATTAATTCAAGTTGTTACATCTTCTCACCAATTTATATAATAAATTATGGTAGTATTAACATGATTCAGAAAACTTTCTCAAGTTTGTCCTCAACATTCAGTTTGCATCTAATTGTTCATTTAGCCAAAGGCTCTTGTCACTGACAAGTGCTTGGGCTCAAGAGTCCCAGAAATGTTGTGTGGATATACAATTTGAGCCCCAGTTTCCTTATCCACAAAAGGGGAGCAACAATATCTACCGTTTAGAATTGCCAGCGAATGTATACATAGCCCATTGCAGAGTATCCAGCACTGGGTAATAGTATTTGAACAACATCATTATTGTCGTACATTGGAATCATTGGATTGTATAACCTTCTTTGCTCTCTTGTTTAAATCTGTGTTAAAACACTTACATATGACAGACTCACCAATTCAACAGTCTCTCTTCTAACTTAAACATTAGAACTTAGAGATACCTTGAGGGAGAGCAACTGTCTTTAATGAATATACATATATTCATTATTCATTAATTGGTTGTCCACCTTCTTCCAAACAGGAGTTTTCTTTTCTGAGGGGACATCATTTTTAGTTCTATTAAACCTCTAGTCTGTTCAATCATAGGTGATATTTCCACTATTCTTTTTGTTGCTGTTGTTAGCTTTCATTTTCCATCTTTTTTTTTAACATCTTTATTGGAGTATAATTGCTTTACAATGCTGTGTTAGTTTCTGCTTTATAACAAAGTGAATCAGTTATACATATACATATATCCCCAAATCCCTTCCCTCTTGCGCCTCCCTCCCACCCTCCCTATCCCACCCCTCTAGGTGGTCATAAAGCACCGACCTGACCTCCCTGTGCTATATGGCTGCTTCCCACTAGCTATCTATTTTACATTTGGTAGTGTATATATGTCCATGCCACTCTCTCACTTTGTCGCAGCTTACCCTTCCCCCTCCCCGTGTCCTCAAGTCCATTCTCTAGTAGGTCTGCATCTTTATTCCCATCCTGCCCCTAGGTTCTTCATGACCTTTTACTTTTTTTTTTTAGATTCCATATATGTGTGTTAGGATACGGTATTTGTTTTTCTCTTTCTGACTTACTTCACTCTGTATGACAGACTCTAGGTCCATCCAACTCACTACAAATAACACAATTTCGTTTATTTTTATGGCTGAATAATGTTCCATTGTATATATGTGCCACATCTTCTTTATCCATTCATCTGTCAATGGACACTTAGGTTGTTTCCATCTCCTGGCTATTGTAAATAGAGCTGCAATGAATATTATGGAACATGTCTCTTTTTGAATTATGGTTTTCTCAGGGTATATGCCCAGCAGTGAGATTGCTGGGTCATATGGTAGTTCTATTTTTAGTTTCTTAAGGAACCTCCATACTGTTCCCCATAGTGGCTGTATCAATTTACATTCCCACCAACAGTGCAAGAGGGTTCCCTTTTCTCCACAGCCTCTCCAGCATTTATTGTTTCTAGATTTTTTGATAATGGCCATTCTGAGTAGTGCGAGGTGATATCTCATTGTAGTTTTGATTTGCACTTCTCTAATGATTAATGATGTTGAGCATTCTTTCATGTATCTGTTGGAAATCTGTATATCTTCTTTGGAGAAATGTCTATTTAGGTCTTCTGCCCATTTTTGGATTGGGCTGTTTGCTTTTTTGATATTCAGTTGCATGAGCTGCTTGTAAATTTTGGTGATTAAGCCTTTGTCAGTTGCTTCATTTGCAAATATTTTCTCCCATTCTGAGGGTTGTCATTTCATCTTGTTTATGTTTTCCTTTGCTGTGCAAACGCTTTTAAGTTTCATTAGGTCCCATGTGTTTATTTTTCTTTTTATTTCCATTTCTCTAGGAGGTGGGTCAAAAAGAATCTTGCTATGATTTATGTCATAGAGTGTTCTGCCTATGTTTTCCTTTAAGAGTTTGATAGTGTCAGGCCTTACATTTACGTCTTTAATTCACTTTGAGTTTATTTTAGTGTATGGTGTTAGGGAGTGTTCTAATTTCATTCTTTTACATGTAGCTGTCCAGTTTTCCCAGCACCACTTATTGAAGAGGCTGTCTTTTCTCCACTGTATATTCTTGCCTCCTTTATCAAAGATAAGGTGACCATATGTGCGTGGGTTTATCTCTGGGCTTTCTATCCTGTTCCATTGATCTACATTTTTGTTTTTGTGCCGGTACCATACTGTCTTGATTACTGTAACTTTGTAGTAGTCTGAAGTCAGGGTGCCTGATTCCTCCAGCTCCGTTTTTCTTTCTCAATACTGATTTGGCTATCCGGGATCTTTTGTGTTTCCATACAAACTGTGAATTTTTTTGTTCTACTTCTGTGAAAAATGCCACTGGTAGTTTGATAGGAATTGCATTGAATCTATAGATTGCTTTGGGTAGTATAGTCATTTTCACAGTGTTGATTCTTCCGATCCAAGAACATGGTATATCTCTCCATCTGTTTGTATCATCTTTAATTTCTTTCATCAGTGTCTTATAGTTTTCTGCATACAGGTCTTTTGTTTCGTTAGGTAGGTTCATTCCTAGGTATTTTATTCTTTTTGTTGCAATGGTAAATGGGAGTGTTTACTTAATTTCACTTTCAGATTTTTCATCATTAGTGTATAGAAATCAAGAGAATTCTGTGCATTAATTTTGTATCTGCTACTTTACCAAATTCATTGATAAGCTCTAGTAGTTTTCTGGTAGCAACTTTAGGATTCTCTATGTATAGTATCATGTCATCTGCAAACAGTGACAGCTTTACTTCTTCTTTTCCGATTTGAATTTCTTTTATTTCTTTTTCTTCTCTGATTGCTGTGGCTAAAAGTTCCAAAACAATGTTGAATAATAGCGGTTGAGAGTTGGCAACCTTGTCTTATTCCTGAACTTAGTGGAAATGGTTTCAGTTTTTCACCATTGAGGATGATGCTGGCTGTGGATTTTCATATATGGCCTTTATTATGTTGAGGTAAGTTCCCTCTATACCTAGTTTCTGGAGAGTTTTTATCATAAATTGGTGTTGAATTTTGTCGAAAGTTTTTCTGCATCTCTTGAGATGATCGTATGGTTTTTATTTTTCAATTTGTTAATATGGTGTATCACATTAATTGATTTGCGTATATTGAAGAATCCTTGCATTCCTGGGATAAACCCCACTTGATCACACTGTATGATCCTTTTAATGTGCTGTTGGATTCTGTTTGCTGTATTTTTTTGAGGATTTTTGCATCTATGTTCATCAGTGATATTGGCCTGTAGTTTTCTTTCTTTGTGACATCTTTGTCTGGTTTTGGTATCAGGCTGATGGTGGCCTTGTAGAATGAGTTTGGGAGTGTTCCTCCCTCTGCTCTATTTTGGAAGAGTTTGAGAAGGATAGGTGTTAGCTTTTCTCTAAATGTTTGATAGAATTTGCCTGTGAAGCCATCTGGTACTGGGCTTTTGTGTGTTGGAAGATTTTTAATCACAGTTTCAATTTCAGTGCTTGTGAGTGGTCTGTTTATATTATCTATTTCTTCCTGGTTCAGTCTCAGAAGCTTGTGCTTTTCTAAGAATGTGTCCATTTCTTTCAGGTTGTCCATTTTATTGGCATATAGTTTTTTGTAGTACTCTCTCACGATCCTTTGTATTTCTGCAGTGTCAGTTTTTTCTTCTCCTTTTTCACTTCTAATTCTATTGATTTGAGTCTTCTCCTTTTTTTTCCTGATGAGTCCAACTAATGGTTTATCAATTTTGTTTATCTTCTCAAAGAACCAGCTTTTAGTTTTATTGATCTTTGCTATTGTTTCCTTCATTTATTTTTCATTTATTTCTGATCTGATCTTTATGATTTCTTTCTTTCTGCTAACTTTGGGGGTTCTTTGTTCTTCTTTCTCTAATTGCTTTAGATGTAAGCATTTTTCTTCTTCTAAAGATTAGTGACCCTTTATTTTTCCCATCTGGTATTTGACTCAGTCTCTTATTTTCTCTAACACAGGTCTTTTCCACTGATTTTTTAAAAGTGGCCTTGTATTTACACATAGATATTTTTATATTGTATACCCAGAAAGACTTTCAGATTTTAACTGATTTAAAAACATATAATTTAGCAAACAAGCAAACAATGACAATAGTAAAATAAAATTGCTACATTTCCAAAACGTTAAACCTAGAATTTTTGCCTACTGTTTTATATGCCCAAACATTTTTTTGTATACAAGACTAAATAGTTGATGAGGATATAATAATAAATAATGTTCTTTCCTTGAAGAAATCATGGGAATCAAAAATAAGTAATCAAGTAAGTAAAAATATTTCTCAATCCAATTTACTTGACCCTGTATAGGAAAAAAAACTATATCTATTTGATTTACTTTGGGTATTTACTATGTTCACTTGAGAATCACCCAAGTAGTAAAAAAAAAAAAAAAAAAAAAAGTAGTGGAGGAAACAGTATAAATTGTATGAAGTAAATGCCAAATGTGTTTACATGAATTACTATGTGATATTAATGGAAACTTTCAGTCAAATTATGTCAACACACTATGTAAACAGTAACTAACTAAAAACTTTCAAATATGAGCAAGAGAGGAAAAATAAGGGAGTGTATTTGATTTGTGGCTTAAGTATTGTAGTTCATCTTTAGTCTGTATAAAAACAAACAGTTTAAATTTAAACCATGGATTTACAGGTTTAGGATACTAGAAAGAAATGTGGAATCTTTGTTCTGTATATACTACAAATCAGATTATTTTGAGCAGTCACAGACAATTTAGTTGCAAACTTACTTAGGAAAGATATAACTGTTGTTAAATTTACAGAGTAGAACAGAATGATATCTAACCATTTAAATACCTCATAATGAATAAGAACAAGTTAAATAATCAACAATGAACCAACATAAAAGACCTTAAAAATCACAGGCATTTTTATATATTTTAACATTCTCACACAAAATTATAACTAAATAAGAATTACAGTGTTTTAGTAAAATATAGTTTATTTTACCTTATATGGATTATCTTTAGGTATATAATATCAATTACATTGTTCAAAGAGGAATAAATAATAAGACATTTCTTCTTTCATTAAGTGTTTTACTACTCTTTATCCTAACCTGGATATATCAGTATTAAGGTATTTTCCTGAGGTCCTAACTAATCATCCCTTATCAAATAGCTATAGGTTATTTGCTTTTAGGATATAAAGTCCTATTCTTTTTTTCTTTTATTTTTAGCTATGATAAGGTCTGTGAACTTTCAGATACTTTGGTCCAGTGTTTCAAAGCTGCACATTATAATTTAGGTAACACTAATATGCCAAATGTATAGTCTTTGGGGAACACAAATAATTTGCTCATTGTACAGTTTGTTTGAGAGTCTGTCTGTGACAAGTATGGATTAAGGCTCCCAGGAGCGTGTTCACTATGAGAGTCTAAGACATGGAAAAATAATGTCAGTTGCAGAAAGTAAAATAGCTCTGATTTTCCTTGAAATAGGTTGTTTCTGTCTCTGCATTTTCAGTCTCATTTTCAAAGGAGGATCATAATATTGCTCTGATACCACTTACAAAATATCTATTAAATGTAGACTCATATGAAAAGTGATGAGAATTTTCCAAGAAAAAAGCCACACCTGTGAAAGGTGGAATATTCGTTGTTTTGACTATATAAAATTTATATTTACTTTGGCATCTTAATGAATATCACCTTGTCAAATAACTCATGAATCTGCCATCGTAATTTACCATCAAACCTAGTTGGCCCTTGCAGGAAGTGTTAAAATTTCATTTCTTTAACTTAGTTTACTTTGGGGTTTAGACAGCCTTCCTTGGTTCTGATTTGCTGTATGCCATTATGTAAAAAGAATTTTAAAGCTAAGATATTATACAGTCTATGGCTTTTGTAAAGAATATTCATCTTCAGTTTTTCAAACTTATGCTTTTTCTTTCTAGCCGTTCAGATATTATCAAAACATATATTTTAAAATTTGAGGAATGCAGTGTAATTTTTTTTCAGAACACATGGAGTGATTCTAAAAAGAGATTATTGATATTTCATTAACTTTTCCAATTTGTTTTATTGTTTTTAGTCAACCCCTCCTAGAGGAAAGAGAATCAAACCCTATGCAAAATAAACTGAGAACTAGATCTTTTTCTCCCTCTTGAGATACACAGATTTTGTGAAATTCATTGGTAATAGTTTCATAAAGATTGTTTTGCTAATACAGATTCATTGAACACTTTCCATCTTCTTTTCTGTGATTTATCCCCCCATTTCTGTCTGTGTTTGGGTAGTTTTGACAATCCCTTATTAGTTCCAGAGTAGAACTTACAAGAGCTAATAAGGGTTTACATTACAGCTCTGACAGCTGGCACTAAACTTTAATAGAGAGCAATTGTAGAGAGAAGTATGAGTTCTGATAATATTTGATGAAAATCTCCCCAAATCAGAGCGGTTTGGAAAGAATCATATGACTAGAAAGACTGCATGTATACTCTGCTATTGTAGCTTCTCATCTTCAGGATGCAGGAAAACAATCCTATTGGCAGATAACTCTAAAATCACTTATGGACGCCTTTTTTAGAGAACAGAATCTGTGATAATAATAGAACTATACTAGAATAAAACTTTGGTCATGTTTTCATCTACCGCTGTTCCTGTAGTCCTCTAAGATGCATAACTGTCGATAGTCTTTTAGAAACACAATCACGATGTGGACATCTAATCACATATTTGCTCTGTGAGAGGAGACCAGGAATCCCAAGGGAGAGTCAGGATCATGAAACTCATAATCATCATATGATCAGTTACAGATTTTTTGTATTATTTTTAAAAAATAAGAAGTAAGAATGGCTTCTAATAGCAAAGGACCCTGAATGTAAAATATTCCTGAACTCTCTGTTCAGTGCTCAGTTACAAAGCCACAAAAGGTTAAAAGCTGATGCTCTAATTGAGAACAGCTGCTACTTTTTGACATGAAGACTCACTTTCAACAAGAAAAGAGAAAGCATATGCTATGGAATGGGAGAATACCATTCTTGAATGAATGCATAAAGAACACATAAAGGTTTGTGAAACTCAGAAACAAACCTGTGTATATAAATGGTTGGAAAGAAATAGTTTTGCTTCTCTGGTAGTTATTAGGGAAGAAAATCTATATTTCAGAAATTTGGGTCCATTTACTGTCTGTGTCATGCTTCTGTATTGAAAATATATGAAATATTTCAATCTAATTTAGCACGTATAAAGGTTCTCTGACATACAGAATTTATTAATGTGATGAATTGGGAAGAAAGAGAATACAGTTCTTGCTCCCAAGTATCTTGGATTCTAAAGGATATATGAACTGAATTTTTGTTAAAAGGAAGCAAGGCAATATTTATAAGGAAATAAAAGTGGAATAAGCATGAAAGATGAATATTGTTTAAGGACCCATCAAAATGTGTTACAAAGATGTAATAAGTGAGAGATTTCAATCTTTATGGAGT
Source organism: Mesoplodon mirus (assembly GCF_964341445.2). Lineage (NCBI taxonomy): Eukaryota > Metazoa > Chordata > Mammalia > Artiodactyla > Ziphiidae > Mesoplodon > Mesoplodon mirus. The sequence goes on along the minus strand of NC_138982.1, from coordinate 105,603,753 downwards.
TAGATATTCCATCATTTATTCATTTTTGTCAACAAAAATTTAATGAGTGCCTACTATACCAAGTATTCACTCTAAGTGTGGCACTGAACCAAACATAAAAATGTCCGTGCCCTCAAGGAATTTAGATTTTATTGGAACTATAAAGAAATCAAATACTAATACAGATTCTTTCAGTGTACCACTCATAGAATTTTAAAGCCTAGACTAATATTCTCAACACAGGCAATTTTGCCTCCAAGGGACATTTGTCAATGTCTGAAGTCATTTTTGGTTGTCACAGCTGGGGGAGTAGATTGTTATTGGCATCCAGTGCTTAGAGGACATAGATATTGCTAAATATCCTATAATGCACAGGACAGCCTCTACAACAAAAATTATCGAGACAAACCATGTTAAGTTTGAGAAAACCTGGTCTAGAATAAACCCTCCTTTTACAGAGCTATAAATTAAGACTAAAAGGTCAAATTATACACTAGCAGAGCCTAAATTGGAACCCAAGCTGAAGCATCTCACTCACGATTTTAACTCCCTTTCTGGGATTTATTTAGAAATTTATATAACTTTTGGAGGCATGTGAAGTCCTACTAACCACTTAGCTAATTGGAAAGTGACACTTACGCAAAGAAAAACAAAATGTAGATTCTTTATCTGGGAGAAAGAATAAAGATTTCAGGAATATTCACATGAAGGTGGATATTTTAAAACAGGAAATGAATGTTACTTGCACAGAGCTGGAAAAAAGTGGCTGACAGTCAGTGGCTAAGATTTGGTAGTACAAGAACTGAGAATGTGAACAGAGTAATGAAAGAAATATCAAGGAGAAAATCTTTGGAGACTAAGCGAATTTTCTCATGCAAAGGGTTCAGACAGCTGCTACAAAGTTAGTTCCCTTTTAGGATACTCTGACATGCTGACATGAAATCAAATCTGACATTTGACTCCCTTTAGTCTGCAATGTCATGCTAATGCAAAGATGACAGGTAAATGTGGTTATGTTACAGGACATATTGTATTAATAGCCTTTGTATGAAAAGTTCCTATGGTTCTAGTTCTATGACTGTCCCTTCTTTGAAAATTAGAGGAGCACCTCCACATCAGCTGTTTCTTTTAAAAACAGCCATTTCTGTCCTCTGACATATAACTGAGCCAGGCACTTCTTTTAAGTCTCCCAATGGCGCATGAAGAAGCCACTATCATGTACCCATTTCCCATGAGAGGAAACTAGAGGCTTAGAGAAATTGCACAATTGTCCAAGGTCACACACAATTAGTAAGTGTGAAACTGGACCTTGAGTGCAGAGAACTTGTACGTGACTAGCATTCCCTCTGCCTCCCTAGTATAAAGAACCTGGGGAAGTGAGGAATCTGAAGCCCACCAGCCTGTGTTTTCAGAAATAGCCTGTGCAGCTCAGGCTGTAGTTACTGCAAGAATGCTTTTGAGGATGTTATTCAATACCTTTCATTATGTCCTCTCTCTGAGACCCCCTCACATTTACTTCTGGCTCTAGTGCCAGAAGTGCTTGTGTTCCTTGGGCTACTGGCTTGTTTTCACTTTTGGAAATTGATTCATGTCACGGTCATGGCATCTTGTTTGCATTCCCTATAAAAGAACACAGAATTATGTTTCTTCCTACATCCTGCAAACAGCTACACCCTCTCAACATGTCTTTTTGATGCTAAACTCACAATTTTATTTTTTCCCTTTATATTCCCTTTGTGTGCTATTATTCACCTTTTAAAAAGTATTTTATAGTAATCAATTCCATCTTGAATTGTGGATATCCTGTCTCAAGTATAAGTCATAAATACATTTGAATTGCCATTTATTGATTGCCTAGTGTGTACCCAGTGATTAACATACCGTTTCATCTTCAACTTAAGCCTTACAAGGTAAATATTTTTAGCCACATTTTACCAGGGCAGGGCTAAGAGAATTTACTAATTTGCCCTGTGTCACAATGCCATGATGTAAATTTAGGTCTGTCTAATTCTGAAACCCAATCCTTTTTCTAATATAGTAAGCTAATATCTTTCTTTTGATATTTTACACGGCATCATAATGTGAAAACTTACAAGTTCTCGCTGCTAAAGGAGTGGCCAGAGAATTTAGTTATTGGAATTGAGAAAAAAAGATTGACAATAGTTATTTAAAGAGGAAAGAACTTCATATTCATTAACATAATACTTTCCTCTCTTTTCAGTATAGAACTGGGTAAGATTATAACACAAAAATGTTTTAACAGGGTATTTGTGGCCTTTATTTTCCGGGCATGTGGAACTGAGTCAAGCCTCTAATTACCTCTGCTTCTATTTCCATTGCCCCTGCTGTTGCTGAGGACATGATTGATGGGAGATGATGGCGAGTGTGGAACCAGGGCTCACAAAACACCCGCTATGTGCCCAATGTGTATGCTTGCACAATATGCTTCATTATTAGCTTGACAGATCTCCAAGTGGCAGATTGGGAATGAATTTTGGAGATGGCTGACATATATGCTACACATACTGGGTTTTTTTTCAAAACTCATAAACAGTGATATATAAAAAATTATACACATATATGTAAACATATATGCATGTGTACACATAAGTATATATGCATATAAACATATAACATGTATATGTATATTATACATGTGTAGATGCATACATGTATACAGATTGTATGTTTATATACATATATACGTTAGCATTATATACTTAGCTTATTTAAATAATTATAATATGTGACTTATACATGTACTTAAACATATTTATTTCTAAAAAAATTAAGATGAGTGAAGTATAAAATATCAAAATGAACTTCAGCTGGTGTTGGGCTGCTGCTTATATTCTTTTCTTTTCTTTTTATTTTTTAATTTTTATTTATTTATTTATTTATTTGCTGCTTATATTCTTATGTTTCTTTACATTGCTTTTAGAATGAGACAGTATACAAAATAAGTTAATAAATATAATAAGAATAATTTCCAGAATTTGGAGAGATAGCACATAGTCATAAATCTTTACACGTTTTTAGGTAAATACATGTGGTTTAGAATGCACACGCTTCCTGAATTACTAATCAGGTTGTTTTACATGAGGATCATGTTTAAAACTAATTTTCTTTGAAAAGATTATTGGTGTTATACATTATAAAGTTTTGTGTTGCTATTAGAAATTTCTTAAACTTTTAAGCTTTCCAGAACATGAAGGCTTACATAAAGCAACTATTTTTATTCATATAAAGAAACACTTTTAAATGTTGATGTTCAAGAAAAGAAGTAATTCCCTAGGGGTTTTACTGTTTATAGTTGTTATATTTTAGTGACAAGATATACACTGCTTTATATCCAAATCTGTGTAATGATGATGGGTGAGATAATGGTGTTCTATTAGTGCTTCAGTGCAGAGCTACTGGGAAAAAGAAAGCTGAAAGTAAAAGCAGACAATATCCTTCATAATGTTGATGGTTGCTCTTATTAGTGATGAAAAGGAAATGAGAAATGCGTTGGCTTGCTTTTTAGTAAGCACAGTAGGTAAAGCAGATGAACGTTTGAAAGCTCATTGAGCTGCCATAAAGAAATTTAAACATTGTTCATTTTGGCCAGTAGCCAAGCTCATGCTGTAAACTCCAGACAAGGGTCAGCATTGCAGAGGAATTGTCAGCTCGATTTGTAGAAGATGGTTTCTGTACATTCTTAGTCCAGTCATAAACCTGAGGTTTACCCAGCAGGGTTGGTAAGATTGTATTTGTTTTACATGACTTGATATACATCTAGATTTATCACAAGAGATCCAATAAGATTCCTTAGCTATGATAACGTCACTCAATTTTATTTATTTAGACCTGTTTTTAATCTCTTTATTATAATATCTAATATCTACAAATAAGTTTGGTTTCTGCATGTCTTGACCTAGAATATTTTTTAGGAGTCAGAGTTAGAAGAGAACTGTAAAATATAGCACTAAAATATTGATAGTAAATAAGGTACTAAAATATGGTACTAAATTGTTTAAGTGAATAAAAAGCAAACTTTGTTATTGCTATAGATTGTAATCTTTCTACGATTACAAGAAAGCTGTGCTTTCTTACTCCTTCATAAATCTTTTTAGAGCTTAGTTAAAAAAATCTGTATCGATAGGTGCATCTTTTGTGTGAAAATTGATGGCTTTTTTACTTACTAAGATTTTTGCTTCTTTATTAACATATGCACTATATCAATATATAACAGAAAAAATAAAGCAATAGGAGAATGTGGGTAACTTCCCTGAAAGGAGGCACACAGGGTGGACACAGGAGCACATACACCTAGACGTTTCTTACACCCTTATTTTTTGTTATTTTAGCGACAGCATCTCTCCTTCCTACACAAATCATTTTCCATAAAAACTATTCAAAATTAAACTTCATAAAATAGAGACATAATCTAAATATTTGACTGATCAACCATACTAGTTGACTAGAAAATTAAAATATTAAGAACTTCAGGACAGATGAATAGGAATAATCAACAATAAAATGATAAACAAATTCTATGTACTAGTAAACACATAGCTTGCCTCACATCAGTTCACCTTTAAATATTGTTTAACCTCCTTTAAAAAGAAAAAAAAAAGAATGGCTACAAAGAGGAAATAACAGGAACGTAATTGCCTTAATTTCTAAAGAGGAAAGTGAGAAATAGCTCCGAGTTTATATTAAAGATACAGACACCCTTATAAGCCCATACATTCTTAATACTCTTTTAAATGTTGAAAAAATGTGACTGAAAATAGTTGCTTAATTTCTCATACGTTATAAAAAGGCTTCTTTGATTTGTGAAATTACTTTCCCAATTCAAAGCAAAACACAAAATTAAATTTAAAAAGGCAATGGATTCCCTTTAAAAAGTACAAATAGAGGGTGAAAAGGCATTTGGAAATTATCAAGTTATCTCCACCTGAAATTATCCGTCCTGGAATATCTATCTTAAGATGTAAAGATTTGAAGGGTTGTAACTCAGTAATTACATTTTATTTGCTACTATTCATTTGTTGGTCAGTTAAGGGGCATGATTATGTGTTGCTTCTTAGATGATTGTCATGATAGAAAAAAATGCCTTTATAATCTAGTAGACTCTATGTCTGAGAAAGTCAGTAAAGATATTCTATGAATCCTCTGAGGACACTCTATACTTCCCCAGAAAGCTTTTGGTATGTTCAAAACATTTTTCTAAAACTACACTGGGTTTGAAAGTAGACTGGAAAGAACCTTTACATTTTCTACAAGATTTTATATATCTCAATCACTCACATATTTCTGTATTTCTTGTAGCTTAATAGTTAACATGTTTATAACATTACGACATAAAAGCCTAATATATTCTCTAAGAAAAATACATTTTTTTCCAAATAATTTTACAGGAAACACCTTTTCTAATTGTTTAGCTTGGAATGCAGGGTGGCACACGTCTCTCCTAGGTGTGTCATGAGTTCCTAGAATGAAGTTCTTTATTCTTACAGCAATACTGAGACTCCAGTCAGCGCCTACCTTATTTTACAGACATTTTTACAACAAGCTGATTAATTTGGTTTCAAAGCTGCTAGGGGATGAAAGTCTAAAAGTTAAAAAAGAGGAGAAAGGATTTATATAGAATGAGTACATTGGCAGCAAAGAAAGAGGACAAACGCCAGAAGGGGTATGATAATATGTACTCGAGCTCCATTGGTGCTGGGGCCACTGTGGGACCACTGCCTTCTGTGCCTGAGTAAATTCTGAGTGCATCCCAGCACTTTATGCAAAGTGCATAAAGCAAGTAGATATGTTCAGAGTTGTGGCCTTGAGGTATCAATAAATGTTTAAATTATATTATCTCCACTCTGGTAAAGAATTAACTAGTTACATACTTCATAAAGTTTCCTTCGCAGAAAACAATGATTGGAAACATCATTGCTTTAATCAGTATAAATGGCATAAATCAGAGGATCTGGATTTCATCTTTGTTCTACATCTTATTCACTGTGTGACTGTGGGCAGAGTACTGAACCACTCTGGGTACTCATGTATAAATTGGAGATGACTAGAAATAACAATAGTATCTCCTTTGTGGTGGTGTTGGGAGGATAAAGTAAGAAAATGAAACAGCTCCTGGCATATAATAAGTACTTATTAAATATTAGCTTTTATCATAACCAGAATAAAGTCTTAGGAGGAAAAGTCAGCTATCTAGAAAGGTATTTTTTTTTTTCTTGGAGGTTCCAGATTCCAGAGAATCAAAGTTTTGAAATACATCAAAAAAATGGCCATAGCAAACAAAATAAATTCTAACTAAAGAGTACACAATTTATCTTATAACATACAATATTTCTGTTCTCTACATTGAGAAGTCTTCAGTTCTTATTTATTTAGAACTTAGACTAATCCGTGATTGGATAGTGTTTCAGAATCAAACAACTTTACTTGGTTCAATAATTGGTTTTGATGGTCTGTCTAACATGGTTCAGGATTGTTTCTTTTAAAACAAGGCATGTCATACTATTCTGACTTCTCTATAAATTCTGAATGACTTTGCTGTGACAGTACTTTTTCTTTATCATGTTGAAAATCAGTTCTTATTCAAGGCCAAATAATTAGCTACTTTGCAAATGTCATGAAGTTTGAAGCTCAAGCATGAGTATTGAGACTTGATCACACTTAAATCCTACAGATGCAATCCATTCTATAAGATTGTGAGTATAAGAGGGAGATGCAGTGATAAGCATGACAATGTGTATATAGGCAGGAAAGCAGAGGACAGATTATAAGGCAGAGAGAGAGAGTAAGAGACAGTACATATGTATTACAAATAACCTTGGTTAAAAATGATCAAAAGACAGAAATCAGTGAAAACCTGATACTCAGGAGTCCTTCAATTTTATATGTAAATATTCAGTCAAAAATGTAATTGGTACCTATCATGAAAAGTACATGCTTTTTTTAATGTAGTGCTTTAAAAATATTATTTCTAAGTATTTTCATTTCTGCCATTTTTTTCAAATAAAGAGACAGAAATTCTCACATTGGGATTCTAATTGTAGCTACTAAATGCTAAATCATTTTTAAGTGAATTGTTTCAAATTGCCTTTGAGAATAGGTAATAGTTTCTCTCTTGGATATTCTGGAAACTGACCTCAGACTTTGGAGGGAGTCTTATTTAGATATTGAGGAGATAAGCTTAAGGGATCACTTCCAGGTCTCTGATTCCTCATTTATCAATCATAATTTATTTCCTGTGTGTTTCCTGAGTAAATATTAAATTGAGGTAAGGAACTTACACATCACTAAAGATCAAATATTTAAGTCAGCATTCAGTATATTAAGGAAAAATCTTATAAATCAAGGCATAAATTTAAACCCTGAATCTTGGAGCAAAATTCCTCAAGTGCCCTGTACCCTTTCAGGAACAAATTGTGAGTCCTGTTTGTGTATATTCAGATACTAGAGGGGTGACTGATTCTTAGCTTTACCTGTGATTTCAGAAGGCTGCATACTATTATTTTATTCATTGAAACACTTAAGAGAAATTTACTATAATAATTCAGAGTACAAGTATCCCAGAACATGATGACTATTATTTTGGGCAGTTTATTTGTAATGTCTCATGTCCAAGAATGATTAACTCTTATATTAGGTTGTTTAAACTGGAAAGGTTAAATGACTTAAGCTTCCAAAATTTCATTTAGCAAATTTCACATTTGCTTTCAGCACTGTGGTTCTTGTCACCAAAGTACATACATGGTGGGGCTACAAGTACAGTGAATTTATAAGGTTAATTATAGTGTATTGTGCATAACACAGTCATTTTGTTGGTAGTTCAATATTATGTTTGGCATGTGTGATAACATTGCAAAGTAGATTTGCTGTAACTTTGACTTCATTATCCTTAGTTGGAAATAACTGCTCTGTTAGACACATGGTCCCCAGATAAAATGCCTACTTCGATTCACTTTTAAATTAAAAAAAAAAAAGTTTCTGCTGAAAAAATTTCACCTATTGGCTAATATTCATGGACAGGGTATGTGTAATTGTCAATGTGTAGTTAGGTGGTTCACCAGAGTCTAGAAATGAAAAGAGAATATTGAAGATGAAAACTTGACTGGGAGGTAGTATTACTTGGGAAAAAATTGTAGAAAATGCAAATGGGAGAACCTGCGAATACAGTTATAGTGGGTTAATTTCCTGGTGTTCCCATAGAGGCCTAATAAATACAATATATTCACAAGCTCATTATACTATATTTAGTGCCCTTGTCATTCAACATATTTGGGAATGAATATTGAAAAACATAATGACAATGTCATATTCATTTACATAAAAATGTTGTATATAGTTCAATTAGATATATTATCATATGGCATAAATTTGGCTTTAGAAATTACGAATTTTATGTGTACATAGTGTTGAATTCAAGGCTTTATGCAAAGCACTGTGTAGGATGCAACATCTGAGTAACCCATAAACATACACAAAGTAGTATGAGAGTACCTCCAGCAGTACCTCAAACTGAGGTACATGTAAACTGGAGAATCAAAGAACATGTCCAAGACTGAGAATTACATTGTGTTTAAGCTCAAACTGTCAAGCTAATTCTCTTTACCAATTCCCTTTTCACAATTGCTTTTTTTTCTTTTTCTTGTAAAAAGAAAAGCATTCCTTTCATTCTTCTGAAATCTTATTAAGGTACATTGTTCCTTGGATATGTATTAAACAAAAGAGAATTAAAAACTTGGTATTGAGAATGTGAATGGCTGTGTATCAAATTCTATTTCAAGTCAAGTGGCTTAGTTCTTTGTTTTCATTCAAATTGAAGAAAGACGTAATAAATTGTCAGCTGATAAAGTTATCATTTTAATGGTAAATTACTCTGGTATTTAACATATAACTCAAGTTCAAAGAATTAAGTCATGATGCTGTAAAAGACTATTTCCATTTCTATTTATTTATGTAAGCAAGATTTCCGAATGCTTACATCTAAAACAATAAAAAAACAGAAATGAATTGATTGTGAGTGCATAACAATAAGTAATATCTATCCTAATTGGAAAAAAAAGTCTAGTCCATTGCTATAAAACATGAATTTCTAACAAATTTTATTTTTAATTAAAGTTGTTTTTAAATTTATAGACCTGTATAGTTTTGATTAGTTCTTTGCTTATAACTGTCATAAGAAAATTCAGAAAAACAAATTGCAGCATTAGAACATTATAATTAAAAGAAATAATAATAAATTGTTAATTTCAATATTTTATTGCAGCAATATATGATAGATTGGTCAGTATAAGATTTTTAATCAAAAACTATATGAGCTTACCATAACGTTTTATGGGGGGAGTTGATTGAAAACACGAACTTAAGAAGAAAAGGAAATAACAAAAATTTTGACTATTAGAGAAGAACATGTTCATTTATTTTTACATGATAGTAGGTATGAAATCACTATGATATTTAGATTCCATTGGGTGTATTTAAAAGAGTGGTGTAACAGCTTTATTTTAAAATATCAATATTTACATTATGCTGGAAGTTACATCATTTTCAGTTATTTACACTCATGAGGAAACATTTTAAATGTCAACTTAAAATATATGAGTCATTATATAGGCTTTAAAAGATTATTTTAGGGTGCATGTGAGTAATAAAAGTTAGAAATTCATAGAGCTAGGCCAACCACTTTTATTACCAATGAAGAGATGAAGATCCAAAGCAATTAACTCCATTACCAAGGTTAACCTATCCAGTTAGTAGCAGTACCCAAATAGAAGGGTCTATGGAGAAAAGAAAAGTTTCATGAAGGGTGTAACATTGAAGCTAAAATTTTACTGAATGAAAATGACCTCTCAAGGCAGTGGAGAGTTTTAAAGATAGGAAAAGTTTTCACCTGTAATTAGCACTTTCATCCCTGAACCATAGAATATTTTATTCTGCCTGAATTGCACAGTTTTGTTGGAATGTATTTGTATTATAAAGGTTCGAAGTTATGTTGGGCCCAGATGACGTAGGTCAAAGATTTTAAATTTTCTTCAAATATCATTGTGAGGAGTTATCTGTTAAAGTATTTTTTGTTTTTTTGTAGAATAAAGGAGAAAAGTAGTATGACTCTAACATGGAATTTATAAGTAAGCACTGCCTTAGAAGATTTTGATCATCTCAGGGGAGGTTATTTGATGAAAACACCATTTTAAAGAAATTAATAAAATGTCATTTTACTTGGTTTTACCTACCTTTAGATGTTACAGTATGACTGGATCCCACTGGTATAGCTCAACTTTCCCAGCACAGACACACCACATACACCACACACACACACACACACACACACAACTGCATCTCTAAATCTGCCTCCCACAAAGGCCCAAGCATGATGGCCTTTGTCACTGGCTTTCTCCATGGCTAAATATCTATGATTCTGTAATATTCTTTCTACCATATTATGTTTATTCTAAATAAAAACGATTTATTAAATGCAAAAAATCTTATTTGTTACACATTTCCCCCCCCCCATATTTCTAATAATTGAATTTACCTAAGATAAGGAACATATAATTTCCTCCTTTTATTAATAACTTGCACTATGATGATAAGTTTATTGACACAATTTTTTCCTAAAGAGTAACTATTTTGGTGCCATTTTATTGGGCACAAAAATTTCTTTCAATATGTCACATTAGTAAATTATTTATTATTCAAAATACCAACAACCTCTATCAGACCAAACTATTCACACTTGGAGCATATATTATATATTTAAATACTTCCTATATTGTGTGAATACCTAGCTAAGTATATATGTACCTAAGTGAGCACAATCTAGATTTTATATTTTCTATTAAACACATAATTCAGAATGAATGCAGTTTGCTTGACATTCACTTTTTCCCTTCCTCTCCCTTCCTCCCTCACTTCTAGCTATTAGTTGTGATGTTGTTGCTGTTTTCATTTGTTTGTGTTTTTGGCAATATTGAAAGTGCTTTTCAAATGTTAATGTGCATATCGATCACCTGGATATCTTGTTAAAAATGCATATTCTGAGTCTGTAGTCTTGGGTGGGGCCTGAGATTCATCATTGCTAATAAGCATTAGATTATATGAATGATGCTGGTCCATGGACCATAATAGTATTGTAAGACTTTAGAGACTAAAATGACACATGTCTACTTTTACCTATAAAACAATTTTCTTAAAGAAGTTTAACTCAAATATACATATAAAAAAATGGAAAGCCAAAATCTGGTGGTTGGGCAAGGAATAACCGTTTCTGGCCAGGTTGATAGATCTGAGAAAGCTTTGCTACTGGGAGAATCAGGAGGTCAGATGTGGAAACAGCAGGTAGTGTGACAGATGTGTCTGATCAGATGGGTCAGATTGGGTGGGGCAGGCTAGATTAGTGAAAAGCTTGAAATACAAATTTTTGTTGGAAAGGGAAAGGGGTCGTTTGAGGCTTCAACTAATTTTGAGGGGAAGGCTGACATGCATGATATGGATAGGTTTAATGTAAAGTACAAATGCACCCTCTTCTGGAGGTATGTTTAAATTTTAGTTTAATGGGGGGCTTCCCTGGTGGCGCAGTGGTTGAGAGTCCGCCTGCCGATGCAGGGGACGTGGGTTCGTGCCCCGGTCCGGGAGGGTCCCGCATGCCGCGGAGCGGCTGGGCCCGTGAGCCATGGCCGCTGAGCCTGCGCGTCCGGAGCCTGTGCTCCGCAATGGGAGAGGCCACAACAGTGAGAGGCCCGCGTACCGCAAAAACAAACAAACAAACAAAAAAAAAATTTTAGTTTAATGGGAAATTTCAAGGACTAGTGGGGAAAGATAACATTTTAAATAATGTAATATAGGCACAGAAGCCATTTCCCAATTTTATGCCAGATAATAATGGAAGACAATTAATATTACTCTGTGTTACAAAGAGACAAAATGGTCTCTTAAAACTTGAGAAGACTCAAGTAGCCAAGAGGAAATTGAAGTGTTCTGTAATTAATTTTAAACACAGACTCAAAAATGAATGTGACTTTTTAAAAAATCCTATACTCCAGGATATGTAACTATTTGCCTATCTTTCATTCAGGTCACTTTTTGTATCAAATGTAGACAAATAGTAGACAGAATGAACTTTCAATTTTACTGGCTCATAGCTGTCAGTTTTCTTTTATCTCTGTACCTGAAGTCAATATATATGAGGAAAGTTGCCTTTTCAGGATGTGAGAAAATGAACCTTATTTTATATCCAAGGAGAGTCAAGTTTAGATTTTCATAAAATATAGTAATTTATCCTGATATGATAGATTGCAGATATTCCATGTCTACATATTTACCTTACATAAATACAGTGACACCTAAGTTAACAAAATGATTAAGATTTAAGAGCAGAAGAACTTATTGTCCTGGATATTTGCCAAGTCGTTGTTGATTTGAAAAATGAAGTGCACTATGTGAAAGCTGTGAGTTTCAGTTTTATTTGGGGACTTATTGAAGACTATAACCTGGGAGACAGCCTCTCAGATAGCTCTGAGGAACTACTCTGAAGAGGTAAGGGGAGAAGCCAGTGATTTTGGTGAAGGGCTAGTTCAATCAAGCATACATATCATCTCAGTAGACAGTTACTGCTAGTCACAAGGAACAGGTATCTTAATTAATGATTTTACTGCTTTTCTAAGTATGGGAATATGCAAGAATCCAGGTTCATAAAAAATTTCTACTGAAGTATTTCTAAGTCAGAGAGAGAAAGACAAATATCATATGATATCGCTTATATGTGGAATCTAAAAAAATGGTCCAAATGAACTTATTTACAAAACAGAAATACAGTCACAGATGTAGAAGACAAACTTATGGTTACCAAGTGGGGAGAGGTGGGAGTGATAAATTGGGAGATTGAGATTGACATATACACGTTACTATATTTAAATAGATAACTAATAATGACCTACTGTATAGCACAGGTAACTCTACTCAATACTCTGTAATGACCTATATGGGAAAAGAACCTAAAGAAGTGTAGATATATGTATATGTATAACTGATTCACTTGGCTGTACAGCACAAACTAACACAACATTGTAAATCAACTATACTCCAATAAAAATTAATTTTAAGAAAAAGGAAGCAAAAAAAAAACCTATTTGTCTTGTTTTCTGAGAGTACAGAGTGCCTTATTTCTGATCTTCTCCCTGAATTCCTTTCAGGGTATACTGTGTCTTAGGAACTGCTGTAGCTAATGACTCAGTCCTTGTAGAACCAGGTGGTGGGCAACACTCTTTTTCTTACATACGGTTCACTTACTCTATAATAGCTGAAGATGAACACTTTAGAGAACAGAAAATATTAAAATGAGAAAATAGACGTTCTCATTTATTGGTAGCATTTATTTTCGTGTAATAGATGCAGTAACAATGCTATCAACCTAACTGCAATGCTTCCCCTAAGACCTACATTGTCTTCCCTACTTTTCTGTCTTTGGTATTGAACTAGCACATGTAAATGAGGATGTCTGCTCTTTTTGCTCTCTTGTTAAGGCATGAACAGCAGGCCTTGCCTTTGGAACTGAGGCTATTCATAATATCAGAGCTTTTAAAAATGTTTTCATTGTTATTGTTGTTGACATGACTTTTTGCTTCTGCTTCCCCTGCTGTGCCAGACCCTAAGAACTTTGCACTGGCTGTTATTTTTTCTCATGTGCTGAATTGCAGTTGGCTTGAAGACTGAAAGCAGAGAGTGAAAATTATACTGGTTCCTCAATTAGAGTTGGCTACAGGTCTTGTGCTAACTGGAGACTAGAGTGTCATGCTACCTCTCTCGGAGGGAAACAGTGGAAGGCATAACTAAGATAAATGAAGGCACTTTGGAGTTTGTCAGCTAGAAAAGGAAAAAAGTTAACTAAAGGGAATTTTTCTCTCATAGACTTTCAATTACATTTTCCATTGTGCAAAGATGTTAAGATTGCTTGAGGCTGCTTAGGTTGGGAATAATGAGAATAATTCATTTATTTTTAGATCCTTAAGTTCATTTTGTCACTAATATTTAAAGGAATTACATGTGTCTTTGAAGCAATGTATCGGATGTCTTTTCAATCTGGAGTCAAATGTAATCACATAGGTATTCCCTAAAACAGAAAAAGTAGTGATGACTGGGCTGCTTTTGAAATGCATATTTATTTAAAATCATAGCTGGAATGTGAGCCACCTATTCTCTGCTCCAGAGAGACCCTCTGGTGGCAAGAACCATCAAAGGAATGGTTCCCTGTCCAGCTGTTTTTCAGGGGGTGTCTGTGGAATCAGTGAGCTGTAGAGTTAGCTATACCTGTAGCTTAGCTTGGCCCTCAATATGATGAATGATTTATGGGTTAAAACAAACAAGCATGAAAAAAATGTTTGATAATTTATGCCAGGATTTCAATGTCCTATTAATTTTTAAAAGCTTATTAGTGAAATCATTTATGTTTTTATACATATATTGTTATGGAGAAACTCTGTGGTACGCTGTTGGCACAAGTTCGTGTGCCTGATGCACAGTGAGGCCGAACAAACTGAAATGTCAGAGTTTGGATCAGAGAAAGGTTTATTGAAGGGCCATTGAAGGAGATGGGTGAGTCATGCCCTAAAAGCCCCGAGCTCCTTGAAGGGTTTCAACAAAGCATTTTTACAAGCCAGGTGAGGGGGGTGTTTGTACTGTATTTTACCAGCTTGTGCAAAATTCTCTGATTGGCTGATGGTGAGGGAACAGGGTGGTGTCACAGAGGTTAACTTTATCAGTCCTTAGGCTCCAGGAAGCTTGGGGCTATGTGGTCATGGTCATCAAGTAGTTAACATCTTCCATTGGGGGAGGGGGGTTGTTTACATCTATAAAACAACTCAGGAAATGTGCATCAAATACTGTTATCTAGGTACTTCAGAGAGGAGCTAAAGCAGAGGATATGGGGGAAGGCCTGTCCTAGGAGGGCCCCAAAGGGTCCTGCTCAGTTACAATGTGACATTTTTGAAGTTCTCTGTAATGATAATTTACTATTTTAAAATAATCAATAAATAAACAATCAATTAGAGGAAAATAAGTTTTGCTTTATTTTCTTTTTAGTGAGATGTCTGTATTTTTTCCCTAGCTCAGGCAGGATTTTTTCAGGAGACCAGGCCTGTATGAGACACATATAAACTAAATACATTACTGTTGCCATAATTGAAGTGACATCTGTTTTTCTATTCTTTTTTCTTTTGTACAGGCAGAAAAAGTATGACATTTGGGGGCTTCCAATTGAGATGGGATTAAGATGGAAGGTAGAATAGTAGAAAGAAGCTTCTTATAAGATGGCACAAATTTGAGTGGCAAAACTCCATAGCTATAGTTTTAAGAGTTTTACTTCTCAGATAAACCAAAGGCAAGGGTTATGGTGTAGGAATTTAACAAATTTTGCCATAAAAGTGAAAAAAATTGCCACTTTGACTTAATATGAAATGAAATATCAATTTAAATGTAACTATATAGAGTAATAATGATGCTATATAAACTGGAATAAAAATAGAATAAATATAATATTAATGAAGTAATTCTATAAAATCTTCATATCAACAGAAAAGAGAATTTGATTTATACTGGCACTGACATTAAATTTTGATGGTATTAATTTTCCATGGGACACCTGTTTTCATGTATTTTAATAAACAAAATCTTGTAAAGCTCTATAGAGTCATGTAGAAAAAAGTAATTATTTAAACTACACAGTAATGTACCACAATTCAATCTTTGTGAAGGGATTTCATTTATATTTCATTGTTTATTTTCTGTCAACTTTGTAAGGTAATTTTGGGTAGTTATGATTCGACACATATGGACCAATAAAACTTGCCACTTTCTTCCTTGGTAATGAGGCTATTAATTACTTCTAGAGGTGAATTTCAGTAGTATACTTGAATTAGAAAATAATGAGGCTTTTTGCCATGCTATAGTGGTGGGATGGGATTTGGCTTTATTGTTTTCAAGATAAATGCTCTTCTGATACTCACCGATAGCTTTGTAGAATAGAAATATGTTCTATTCTAAAAAAAGAGTGTACTCTTTTTTTGAACAAAGTTTTTACATTCAAAAGGACAAAGCAAAATGACTTTTAGTGACAAAATGGAGATTTTAGCCTAAACTCAAACTTATCTTACTTAAACATTTTTACCCCTATGTGAATACTTCAGGTTCTTAATTACTATAGCTTCATAATAAGTCCTGATATCTGAAAGGGCAAGTCTCTCCTTCTTACCCTTAATTATTACTGACAATTCTTGCCCTTTGTTCTTTCACACACATTTAAGAACTGTTTTATTAAATGCTATGAAAATTCCTGTGAGGTTTTTATTGGAATTTCTAAAACTGAAGATAAACTTAGGAAAAAATGATATATTTTCAATATTTTATTCTTATCCATGAATATGGTATATCTATACATTTATTAATATTTCTTGAATACATTTTCATAAAGTTTACCCTTTTTCTTTTTGAAGCCTTGATAAATTCTTAACACTAAATTTTCAGTTATATTAAAATTAAGAAATGTAGGTTATCAAAATACATTTTAATAGAGTAAAACAAGTTTCAAATGGAGAATTTTTCTCAACACTTATAACTAAAAAATATATGTATTAGTAATATATAAAAAATTCTATGTATTAATAAATAAGTATGAATGGAAAAGTGAGCAAAAGTCATAAACTGACATTTTCCAAAAAGCAAACATATATGTTCAATAAACATAGAACAAATGTTTGATATAATTAATGATCAGAGAAATGCAAGTCAAGAAAGTAATGAGTTACCATTTTTAACTGTTTAGTTGGAAATATGTACATATTTAAATCAAATATTTCTGGTGTTGTAGAAGATGAGGTTTCACAGCTTCTAGTCTAAATTTAATATAACTTGTGAGAATTGAAATGTTTTAACTACTTTGAGAAATAGCTTAACATTATTACAAAAAATAAACTAAGCATTTCTCCTAGAATCATAACCAAGAAAAACTCTTGTTTATGTTCAGCAAGATATATTTTCATGAAGCACTGTTCAAATTACATAACACCTGGAAATAATCTAAATTTCATTAAAAAGAGAATGGATGACTGATCTATAGTACATTCACACAATGGAATATTATACATCAATCAAAAATAATGAAAAATAATGATATAAAACTGTGTATGAATCATAGCAATATAATATTGAGTGACAGGTAAGTTCTTACAGTTGCATCTCTCACAATAACCCTATATTACAAAGTTAAAGAGAACAAAGATTTTTAAAGTGTTAAAAATATTTATGAAATTAAGCTCATATAAGTAAATAAATAGAAGAAAAGTTCATATCCTGGATGATTGATTTATAAATACTTATTATATTATTATAATCAAATAAATGAATGAATGAATACATACTTGCATGTATTCAAATTAATGAACAAATAAGCTAAAAAAATAAATATGTAAATGATTACCATACATAAGCCTCTTTTAAAAGGTTTTCATAAAGCAAGAATTATATTAATTTAATTTTATGAACTCAGTTCCCATAAAAATAAATTATGAAAGTGACACCATAGTTGTTACAAAATCTTATTTTGGTTGACTTATATTCTAAGCTTTTCTGCCTATGACTTTAATGGACTTATATAAAATTTAGTTGGTGGTAGGTGATTATCATTTGTATACAAGAGTAACTTCAACCTGCTAAGTTAAATCTTAACGAGTTTTGTAGTTTGTAAGATTTATGTTAGAATAAAAATGATTTAAGAGGAGCTACAAGATGGCGGAAGACTAAGATGTGGAGATCACGTTCCTCCCCACAAATACATCAGAAATACATCTACATGTGGAACAACTCCTACAAAACACCTACTGAACGCTGACAGAAGACCTCAGACCTCCCAAAACTCTCTTGGTGCTCCAGCCAGACATTAGGGCTGTGCCTCTGAGGTGGGAGAGACAACTTCAGGACACTGGTCCACAAGAGACCTCCCAGATCCACATAATATCAAACAGCAAAAATCTCCCACAGATCTCCATCTCAACACCAAGACCCAGCTCCACTCAACAACAAGCAAGCTACAGTGCTGGACACCCTATGCCAAACAAATAGCAAGACAGGAACACAACCCCATCCATTAGCAGAGAGGCTGCCTAAAATCATAATAAGGCCACAGACACCTCAAAACAAACCACCAGACGTGGACCTGCCCACCAGAAAGACAAAATCCAGCCTCATCCACCAGAACACAAGCAGTAGTCCCCTTCACCAGGAAGCCTACACAACCCACTGAACAAATCTTAGCCACTGGGAACAGACACCAAAAACAATGGGAAGTACGAATCTATAGCCTGCGAAAAGGATACTCCAAACACAGTAAGTTAAGCGAAATGAGAAGACAGAGAAACATACAGCAGATGAAGGAGCAAGGCAAAAACCCATCAGACCTAACAAATGAAGAGGAAATAGTCAGTCTACCTGAAAAAGAATTCAGAATAATGATAGTAAAGATGATCCAAAATCTTGGAAATAGAATGGAGAAAATACAAGAAACGTTTAACAAGGACCTAGAAGAACTAAAGAGCAAACAAACAGTTATGAACAACACAATAAGTGAAATTAAAAATTCTCTAGAAATGATCAATAGCAGAATAGCTGAGGAAGAAGAATGGGTAAGTGACCTGGAAGACAAAATAGTGGAAATAACTATTGCAGAGCAGAATAAACAAAAAAGAATGAAAAGAGTCTGAGAGACCTCTGGGACAACATTAAACACACCAACAAGGCTTCCCTGGTGGCGCAGCGGTTGGGAGTCTGCCTGGCGATGCAGGGGACACAGGTTCATGCCCCCATCCGGGAAGATCCCATGGGAAGATCCATGACACAGAGCGGCTAGGCCCGTGAGCCATGGCCACTGAGCCTGCATGTCCGGAGCCTGTGCTCCACAACAGGAGAGGCCACAACAGTGAAAGGCCTGCATACAGCAAAAAAAAAAAAAAAAAAAAAAACGCACCAACATTCGAATTATAGGGGTTCCAGAAGACGTAGACAAAAAGAAAGGGACTGAGAAAATATTTGAAGAGATTATATTTGAAAACATCCTTAATAAGGGAAAGGAAATAGTTAATCAAGTCTAGGAAGCACAGAGAGTCCCATGCAGGATGAATCTAAGGAGAAACATGCCAAGACACATATTAATCAAACTATCAAAAATTAAATTCAAAGAAAAAATATTAAAAGCAGCAAGGGAAAAACAACAAATAATACACAAGGGAATCCCCATAAGGTTAACAGCTGATCTTTCAGCAGAAACTCTGCAAACCAGAAGGGAGTGGCAGGACATATTTAAAGTGATGAAGGAGAAAAACATACAACCAAGATAATGCTACCCAGCAAGGATCTCATTCAGAATTAGATGGAGAAATTAAAAACTTTACAGAAAAGCAAAAACTATGAGAATTCAGCACCACAAAACCAGCTTTACATCAAATGCTAAAGGAACTTCTCTAGGCAGGAAACACAAGAGAAGGAAAAGACCTACAATTACAAACCCAAAACAATTAAGAAAATGGTAATAGAAACATACATATTGATAATTACCTTAAATGTAAGTGGATTAAATGTTCCAACCAAAAGACATAGACTGGCTGAATGGTTACAAAAACAAGACCCGTATATACACTGTATACAAGAGACCCACGTCAGTCCTAGGGACACATACAGATGGAAAGTTCAGGGATAGAAAAAAGATATTGCATGCAAATGGAAATCAAAAGAAAGCTGGAGTAGCAATTCTAATATCAGACAAAATAGATTTTAAAATAAAGACTATTAGAAGAGACAAAGAAGGACACTACATAATGATCAAGGGATCAATCCAAGAAGAAGATATAACAGTTGTAAATATTTATGCACCCAACATAGGAACACCTCAATACATAAGGCAAATACTAACAGCCATAAAAGGGGAAATCGACAGTAACAAAATCATAGTAGGGGACTTTAACACCCCACATTCACCAATGGAGAGATCATCCAAAATGAAAATTAATAAGGAAACACGAGCTTTAATGATACATTAAACAAGATGGACTTAACTGATATTTATAGGACACTCCATCCAAAAACAACAGAATACACATTCTTCTCAAGTGCTCTGGGAACATTCTCCAGGGTAGATCATACCTTGGGTCACAAATCAAACCTTGGTAAATTTAAGAAAATTGAAATCATATCAAGTATCTTTTCCAACCACAATACTATGAGACTAGATATCAATTACAGGAAAAAATCTGTAAAAAATACA
The DNA here is from genome assembly GCF_964341445.2 of Mesoplodon mirus. NCBI lineage: Eukaryota > Metazoa > Chordata > Mammalia > Artiodactyla > Ziphiidae > Mesoplodon > Mesoplodon mirus. The sequence goes on along the minus strand of NC_138982.1, from coordinate 105,583,463 downwards.
AACGCATGGAGGCTAAACAATACACTACTTAATAACCAACAGATCACTGAAGAAATCAAAGAGGAAATCAAAAAATACCTAGAAACGAATGACAATGAAAACACAATGACCCAAAACCTATAGGATGCAGCAAAATCAGTTCTAAGAGGGAAGTTCTTAGCAATACAATGCTACCTTAAGAAACAAGAAACATCTCAAATAAACAACCTAACCTTGCACCTAAAGCAATTTGAGAAAGACGAGCAAAAAACCCCGAAAGTTAGCAGAAGGAAAGAAATCATAAAGATCAGATCAGAAATAAATGAAAAAGAAATGAAGGAAACAATAGCAAACATCAATAAAACTAAAGCTGGTTGTTTGAGAAGGTAAACAAAATTGATAAATCATTAGCCAGACTCATCACAAAAAAGACTCAAATCAATAGATTTAGTAATGAAAAAGAAGTAACAATTGACACTGCAGAAATACAAAGGATCATGAGAGATTACTACAAGCAACTCTATGCCAATAAAATGGACAACCTGGAAGAAATGGACACATTCTTAGAAATGCAAAACGTTCAGAGACTGAACCAGGAAGAAAAAGAAAATATGAACAGACCAATCACAAGCACTGAAATTGAAACTGATTAAAATTCTTCCGCCAACCATAGCCCAGGACCAGATGGCTTCACAGGCAAATTCTATCAAACATTTAGAGAAGAGCTAACATCTATCCTTCTCAAACTCTTCCAAAGTATAGCAGAGGGAGGAACACTGCCAAACTCATTCTACGAGGCCACCATCACCCTGATACCAAAAGCAAACAAAGATGTCACAAAATAAGAAAACTACAGGCCAATATCACTGATGAACATAGATGCAAAAATCCTCAACAAAATACTAGCAAACAGAATCCAACAGCACATTAAAAGGATCATACACCATGATCAAGTGGGGTTTATCCCAGGAATGTAAGGATTCTTCAATATATGCAAATCAATTAATGTGATACACCATATTAACAAATTGAAGGAGAAAAACTGTATGATCATCACAAAAGATGCAGAGAAAGCTTTTGACAAAATTCAAAACTCATTTATGATAAAAATCCTCCAGAAAGTAAGCATAGAGAGAACTTTACTCAACATAATAAAGACCATATATGACAAACCCACAGCCAACATCATCCTCAATGGTGAAAAACTGAAAGCATTTCCACTAAGATCAGGAACAAGACAAGGCTGCCCACTCTCACCACTATTATTCAACATACTTTTGGAAGTTTTAGCTACAGCAATCAGAGAAGAAAAAGAAATAAAAGGAATCCAAATCAGAAAAGAAGAAGTAAAGCTGTCACTGTTTGCAGATGACATGATACTATACATAGAGAATCCTAAAGATGCTACCAGAAAACTACTAGAGCTAATCAATGAATTTGGTAAAGTAGCAGATACAAGATTAATGCACAGAAATCTCTTTGATTTCTATACACTAATGATGAAAAATCTGAAACTGAAATTAAGAAAACACTCCCATTTACCATTGCAACAAAAAGAATAAAATACCTAGGAATGAACCTACCTAACGAGACAAAAGACCTGTATGCAGAAAACTATAAGACACTGATGAAAGAAATTAAAGATGATACAAACAGATGGAGAGATATACCATGTTCTTGGATCGGAAGAATCAACACTGTGAAAATGACTATACTACCCAAAGCAGTCTACAGATTCAAGGCGATCCCTATCAAACTACTGCTGGCATTTTTCACAGAACTAGAGCAAAAAATTTCATAGTTTGTATGGAAACACAAAAGACCCCGAATAGACAAAGCAATCTTGAGAAAGAAAGAGCTGTAGGAATAAGGCTCCTTGACTTCAGACAATACAACAAAGCTACAGCAATCAAGACAGTATGGTACTGGCACAAAAACAGAAATATAGATCAATGGAACAGGATAGAAAGCCCAGAGATAAACCCATGCACATATGGTCACCTTATCTTTGTTAAAGGAGGCAAGAATATACAGTGGAGAAAAGACAGCCTCTTCAATAAGTGGTGCTGGGAAAACTGGACAGCTACATCTAAAAGAATGAAATTAGAACACTCCCTAACACCATACACAAAAATAAACTCAAAACTGATTAAAGACCTAAATGGAAGGCCAGACACTGTCAAACTCTTAGAGGAAAACATAGGCAGAACACTCTATGACATAAATCACAGCAAGATCCTTTTGACCCACCTCTAGAGTAATGGAAATTAAAAGAAAAATAAACAACTTGCACCTAATGAAACTTAAAAGCTTTTGCATAACAAAGGAAACCGTAAAGAAGACGAAAAGACAACCCTCAGATTGGGAGAAAATATTTGCAAATGACGCAACTGACAAAGGATTAATCACCAAAATTTACAAGCAGCTCATTCAGCTCAATATCAAAAAAACAAACAACCCAATGCAAAAATGGGCAGTGGACCTAAAGAGACATTTCTCTAAGAAGATATGCATATTGCCAACAAACACATGAAAGAATGCTCAACATCATTAATCATTAGAGAAATGCATATCAAAACTACAATGAAATATCATATTACACCGGTCAGAATGGCCATCATCAAAAAATCTACAAACAATAACTGCTGGAGAGGGTGTGGAGAAAAGGGAACCCTCTTTCACTGTTGATGGGAATGTAAATTGATACAGCCACTATGGAGAACAGTATGGAGGTTCCTTAAAATACTAAAAATAGAACTACTATATGACCCAGCAGTCTCACTAGTGGGCATACACTCTAAGAAATCCATAATTCAAAAAGAGTCATGTACCAAAATGTTCATTGCAGCTCTGTTTACAATAGCCAGGACATGGAAGCAACCTAAGTGTCCATCAACAGAGGAATGGATAAAGAAGATGAGGCACAGATATATAATGGAATATTACTCAGCCATAAAAATAAATGAAACTGAGTTATTTGTAGTGAGGTGGATGGACCTAGAGTCTGTCCTACAGAGTGAAGTAAGTCAGAAAGAGAAAAACAAATAATGTATGCTAACACACATATATGGAATAAAAAGAAAAATAAAAGTTCTGAAGAACCTAGGGGCAAGATGGGAATAAAGACACAGACCTACTAGAGAATGGACTTGAGGATATGGGGAGGGGGAAGTGTAAGCTGGGACAAAGTGAGAGAGTGGAATGGGCATATATACACTACCAAAGGTAAAATAGATAGCTAGTGGGAAGCAGCCTCATAGCACAGGGAGATCAGCTAGGTGGTTTGTGACCACCTAGAGGGTGGGATAGGGAGGGTGGAATGGAGGGAGACCCAAGAGGGAGCAGATATGGGGACATATGTATATGTATAACTAATTCAGTTTGTTATAAAGCAGAAACTAACACACCATTGTAAAGCAATTATACTCCAATAAATATGTTATAAAAAAAGATTTAATTTTCGTGCTTAAAACTATTAGGGGAAAAGATCAGTTGGCTCTCAACATGCTAACATCAAAAAATCAAGGCAAATTTTTTCTTTCTGAGACACCTGAAAGAATAGCAACCACAGTATTCAGTATTGTTTTAAATAACTGGTGTTTACTATTCATTAGCATGAAGAAAAGTGTATTTTTAAGGGGAGACGATTATACAGCATGGGGTAGCCGGATGGAAATGTGAGGCCAATTTCTGTTCAGTTTGGCAGTTGATTCAACCTTCTCTGCCAAAGAACCAACACAGAGAATTTGCATAACAATCTCAATAAAAAAATACAGAATTGGGAAACTTAAGAACATTTTTCATTATGCAAGTAGCTTGAAATCTTGCTGAGATATGTGAACCCATTTCTGAATTTGATAATTGCATTTTTTTCTAAAGATCTCAATATTATTTTTGCTATCTTCTGCCTTCAGTCAGAACCACAGTCAATCCAGTACTAGAGTCACAAAACCATTCTTCTTTTACTACAGTTCTAACATAAGAAATCCATTCTTGAATTTAACAACCCTCTGTTTAGGAAGTATTTCATTTTACTGTTTATTTAAGTGTTGATAGTTGTCATTTATGGCAATTTATCTGTAACTAATATAGGTTTTGGGAAGCAGTGTTGCCCAGGAAAATATATGAAAGAGTTGTCTAAAATATGGAGTTAATCTTTCTTCCTTAATGCATTGTTAACCTCAATGAATTACTTACTTCATTTCCACAGCTTTAAATGCCAAGTGCTTGTAAAATAGTTGCAAATATTTAAAATTAAACTGATTTATAATGTTTGTAATAAACTACACCATGGACTTGATTATATTTGAGAGGGAAAGAAAATTTTCTAGGAGTTAGTTGGTAACCATGAATCTACCCTTTATTATTCTCAGAAACAGAAACCAATTGTAGTCTGTCTTAAAGAGCTAGGTTTATATTAGGTAAAAAAAAAAAAAAATCCTACCCACCATGGTATAAATACATCTTAAATTTGGCCACATTTCCTTGCTGGAGTATATTACATTAGAAGTTCTACAGCATGCTGGAGTGATTGAACACCTTTAATCTTTGGTCTTTCTATACTTTGTGACTCAAAGTCAAAAAGAAAGCCTCATGTGCTATATCTATAACTGTGTACATTGCATTATGGAATATCAAAAGCAATCAAGTTCTCACTCAAAGAGGATTTTACTGTTCAAAGTAAATGCTTTCTTACAGTGCGTTTTATTCCTGAGACCAATTCAAGTAAAGAGAAAGGAACACAGAGGGATATTTTGCCAGTGATTTCATTGCTTTCCACACTTCAAAATACCAGTTTTATAATTTAGATGATTCTTCAGTCCAGCCCATTCACTCCAGTAGAGAGTTCTGTTTTAAGGAAATTAAAGCTAAGCCAACAAAATAATATTAATAATTTATATAATATTAATAATAAAAATATTTTATCATCTTACATTTTAGGAAGTTATGAAGTTACAGGTGCTGTCAAAAGCTGAAAGTCATTACTTGTACAGTGTATATTTTAACACGACAAAAATCTGTCAGGTTCAAGTAAAGTAAATGCAAACTCATAGGAGCATTTTTTTTAAATCAACCGACCTTTCTGAACTCAAAGCTTGGGTTTTAGGATCTACACACATCACAGACATTTATCACCATGGATCCTCTCTTTTGTGACCTTTTGAAAGGAGCATAATTCATCAGAAAATATTTTTCAATAATCTCTGCCCAAGAAAATTTACCTTTTTTCTGATCTTCAAAGTGATAGATTGCATAGGTTGAGCCTCTGTGACTTAAACCACAGACAGTTTCATGTTTCAGTGTGCTTTTCTGTCTCGCTGGCTAAACTGATTTATAATAGTTGAGGTAGTACAAAGTTAAAAATTAATTAATTTGAGTGAATTGGTAATAAAGGGGACTGAGCGGCTGTATTGAGATGCTAATAGGTCTATTGCAGACCTATTTTGACCATCTGATCTTCTGGAATATCCAACAGCTGCGAGAGGCAAAACTGACAACTGAGCACATTCAGGAGGAAGGGTCAAGAGTGTGGCTCTAACCCCAGTGGGGTCAAAGCAGGGGCCGCTCTTCCGGAGACCCTGCTTCTGGGATGAAAGCAGGTCAGATGGTGGAGATAACATATTTTATATGAAATTACTAGAGAATCTCTGTATAGAAGCAGTGATATGATCTCAGGATGTGTTTTTCTGTGTTCTTTTTTTTTTTTTTTTTTTTTTTTGGTGGAAAATTACTTCCTGAGCAGTTTTCGGCAAGGCTTCCAGTAACTATAGTGCTTGCTTCATTGACTGTTTTAATGGGGAAAAAATGCATAATTAATGCAATTAAGATTTCTAGAAAAAAATTACTAGTATTTTGAAGTACATATACTAAGTGTTATACAACATTCAGTAAGTATTATTCATGCATACAGGAAGTGTAATATATGCCATCCTCTGAAAGAGTGAAATGCACTATTGAATATAAATATTATATTTTATAACATACAATAAAAAGTGTACTCTCTTTTATGTAACTATCCAATTTGTAACGTACCTAGTATAGTATTTTTTTATATCTACCACAATATAAATATATCATGTATTGTTTTTTTCTAATTATGCAAAAGAACATGGTCATTTATGAGATATGTATTATATGAGAGATACGGGAATAGAGTAAGGAAATAGAAATCATTCATATTCCATTTATTTAAGATTATAATTATGTGACTAATTAATAGAAGAATAATAGTAAAGTAATAAGAACTACTGCTGGTAATTATCAGCAATAAAAACAATACAGGGCTTCCCTGGTGGCACAGTGGTTGAGAGTCCGCCTGCCGATGCAGGGGACTCGGGTTCGTGCCCCGGTCCGGGAAGATTCCACATGCTGCGGAGCGTCTGGGCCGGTGAGCCATGGCTGCTGAGCCTGCGGGTCTGGAGAGGCCACAACAGTGAGAGGCCCGCGTACTGCAAAAAAAAAAAAAAAAAAAAAAAACAAACAAACAAACAAAGCAGCACTGATTTAAGTTATGGAGATTGACAGGCTGATTTGAGACAATTTCAATAATCATTACAGAGCAAGTTTTGAAAGCAAGTTTCTGAAACGCTAAATCATAAATGACTAAAGCAGCACAGTGCTTCTTGAAAACTAAAGAAATGGATAACAAACAAAAATCAAACAAAAAATTTGATTGTTTTTACAGAGGCACACTTCACCTTTTCCTTTTTAAAAAACTTTATGTTCCCAAAGAACACATTATATGCCTTATAGATTCCTCGCTACAAGATAGCCATTCTATTAATTTGAAGCAGTCTGATATCTAGTCTAAACATTAAAAATGAAAACAAACCAAAAACACTCATTGGGTAACAATGTAGTTTTTAATGTTTCTTCTACTTGACTTCTTCCTGTGTTGCCTGAAGGAGAATAAGAAATGGTGATTAGCTATTTCACTCAGAACCCAATTACTTCCATGTTTCTGGTGGGAATTTTCATACCACATATTAATCAGTGAATCAGCCAATCACTCTTAACCTCCTATAGCTGAATGTTAGGTAATTGAAAATTGATTGGCATTTGCCCCTGACCCAAGGCATTCGGCCAAAATTTACTATGGTGGTGGTGATGTTTATATATTTTAGCAGCCCTGTCATAACTGTTTCTATTACAGCCACCACCAACACCAAGAACTGTAACACCTCTACTATTTTTACCTCTACTACAACTCCTACTACCATCAAATTAATACCACCCTCACTACTAATACCTAGTATTTATTCAGTTCTGACTTTATGCAAGGCATTGTTCTACCACTTTCATATATATTTATATACTTAATCCTCATAACAACCCTCTTTGCCAAGTACTATTATTTTCTTTATTTAAAAAATGAAGAAACCTAGATGGTTTATCAGTCGATTCCTTGTTAGCCCCTGTTACATGGTTTTAAAAGAATGCAATGTACATTCTTTGTTTCTCATTTAAATAGTTCGTTGTTTCTTGCAACCTAAGTAAACAAAATATAATAATATATTTTATTATGAGGTTATTTTTTCCAAACAAAAGTATAAGAAAAAGTCTATCTCAAATAAACTAAATATTTCCTCGAATTATTGAATAATGTATTTTCCTCCCTAGAGATAAACTAAAGGGACCATCAGGCAGAATTATAAATCTCAAGTCTCACACTCGTATTGATGGGATGGGAAGTAAAATTATACTTCCCTGTTTCGGAAAACAAGATTACATTATCCTTTAGTGCAATAAAATGCTGTTTTTGAATCTAGGTTGATTCTTTTAAGGTGCTTTCCAATCAATAAGGATATGAAAGGAAATGCATAGTTGGCAGAGTTGGAAATCCAACTCAAAGTCTAAATAGTAATGTATTTATCTAATTGCTACAAATGCTGCAATATGAGCTGATGATTTTTAAACCAGTTTCAAGTCAAGAACTGTAATTCTACTGAGACAGCCATTCCTGCTAAAGGTAAAAATCCATAGACTATTCCTGTTAAAAACAATAGTAATTATTTGTTAGGAGACACACATTGATACCAATGTTTCAAATAAAATAAGTTAAAAATTAATGCAGGGCTTCCCTGGTGGCGCGGTGGTTGAGAGTCCGCCTGCCGATGCAGGGGACACGGGTTCGTGCCCCGGTCTGGGAGGGTCCCACGTGCCGCGGAGCGGCTGGGCCCGTGAGCCATGGCCGCTGAGCCTGCGCGTCCGGAGCCTGTGCTCCGCAAGGGGAGGGGCCACAACAGTGAGAGGCCCGAGTACCGCAAAAAAAAAAAAAAAAAAAAAAAAGGAAAAAAAATTAATGCAAAGTTCACTGTGAAAACCATGTCCAATTGGCACTGCAGGATAATGTTTTAGTATTTCCTTTATAATCCTATTTTCTATAATTTATAATTAATCAAAACACTTGGATTGGGTGGGGTTCTCCAAGTCATTGGACAGATATTAGGTAAACATTATCTCATAACTTGTGCTTTCATAGCCTTTTATTCATTTCTTTAAATTAAGTATGAAATTATTTTCACCCTGGAAAAAATAAAGCCTCCCTCTTTAGTATTTTCTTTTATACTACCTCTAACAATGCTTTTATCTATAATTCACCAACACAGTACTGTGATTTGGAATTAGGAATTTGATTATTTTGTATTTGAAAACATGAAAATATTGTCATTAAAACTCATTTTATACTTTAGTGATACTGATCTTGTATTATATTATTGATACACAAGGTTTAATCCTGAAAAAATATTGGGGGAAATTGGCCAGTAATGAAAGATTTTAATAGAATTAGAATGGTTTTCAAGTCAGTAATAGAACTATGTTTCCAAGAATATCTATTTTCAGGAAATCTGAAGGAAAGTAACTTTCTTATATTTTATGTTTACTTTGCTTATGTTTAAAACTTTAATTAGACAAACTTGTATATGCTAATATTTTACAGTTTAAAGGGTGTGATTTTAAAGATGATATAAATTAATTATATCACATGGATCACATATTTTCATACATCCAATATATCTGGATTAATTTTCCAGTAAAATGAAGATGAGAACTTTTGAAAATATTTTATAACATCTATTAATTATTAAAACAAATATGTTTATATTATTTTTTCTATTTACAAAGTTGTTAATTTGATGATTATAAAGTTTATATAATAGTGTTTCCACAAATACTAATATGAGAAAAGAAGTGGAGTAGAAAATATAGAGAAGTATTTCAAATTATCTTTGTTTTCTTATATTAATAGAGTATTTTAGCCACTATGGTGTTAATACCAATAATAGTGGTGTTGCTGCATAACTTCACAACCCTTTCGTCAGTTATACGCTGCATAGGTGAATGCTTCTGTTAAGATGTATTGGCTTTTAATTTTTTTTTTTAAGTTCTGGCTTTTGTGCTAAGCATTTGTTTTTGGAAGTGATGTGACACTTTTTCTTATGAAAACGAAGTTGAGCAGATTGTTTTGGGCAAAGTTCAATTGCAGTTAACCCTCCAGATGAACAGTTGTGCTCCCATAACTCGGTGTCATTCAGGTCAATCTGAATTATTAAAGAGGATTGAAGAAAGGGTAAGTATAGTTGGATATTCTTAAAGAAACATTTTTTAAGAAGAAGCACCAAACCAGAATATCAGTGTCTGTTAATGGTTTTGATTCACTTAAAAAAAATTTTTTTTGAAAGATAAATAGCATGGATCATGTCAATCCTAGCGGTAATGAGTACATACTTGGTCTTTTTTTTAAACTTTGAGTCATGTTAAAAATTTATGCATCCTTTATATCCTTATTTTAGGAAACACATTTTAAGCTATTATAATTATACATTCTAGAGTATCCAGATATATAATTATCTGAACAATAGTTGAAGGAAAGAGAGTAGAAAAGAATAAAATATGTCTGTGCTTTATTTTTCTTTTAAAGCATATCAGAGTGAATCTTCCCGTTGCGGAGCACAGGCTCCGGGCGCGCAGGCTCAGCGGCCATGGCTCACGGGCCCGGCCGCTCTGCGGCATGTGGGATCTTCCCGGACCGGGGCACGAACCCGTGTCCCTTGCATCCGCAGGCGGACTCTCAACCACTGCGCCACCAGGGAAGCCCCAGAGTTAATCTTAAAAATAGTATTATGCTATTTTCAAATTTTGATATAATCAAACCTTGTAAAATGGCTTTCTATATCTTTTAAATGGTTAATGTTATAAATATAAAAATAATATTTATACATTGCCAATGAGATTATTTTCACCTTAAAAATAATGAAATGAAAAGGGAAAGAAAAATTATAAGGTCCTTTATGTTGATTGTTCTGGTGAGATAGAACAAATAATAAAAATCTCGCTGTCATAACTGTGAAAAATCCAACTGCAATGAACAAGATTAGTCTATAACACCTTCCCTGGAGTGTGAATCAAATCTGATGATTCAGGATTATCTGGAGTTGATGTGAATGTCTGTGTACACTGGATGGAACTGGCCATCCAGCTGACAGCAACTATTACTGGAGTGCTAGCCTTGGCTGGTTAAATGCTTCAGGTTAAAAAGTCTTTAGGGAAGTAGGTCAAACTGTACAAGGAAAGCTTTTCTAATTCCTTGCCTATAATGTAAAAGCAAGAGCATAGTAAGGTTACTTAAAACCCTGCAATATACAAGATCATTTAGAAATACTAGAATGGGAAATCTCAGACCCACAGTGGGAGTGTGTGGGAAATTAGACCCGCAGTTAGATACTGGCAAAAGTCTTTTACTGAAAGGATAGGCTAGAATCCCAATCCCTCATTACTTTTCTCTCATGTTGTGTGACTCTGTTGTACTCAATTTAAACCATAGAAATACTGACTCTTCAAAGGGAAACCCTCTGAGACAGTGACATAACTTTCACATGTGATGTGGGATTATTACAACTATGCCATCTTCTACATTTTAGATCACACTGTTGGAAGTTTTTAACATGGCCAAGAAACATCACTGGCCAGTGAAAACTTCCAATGCAGTTATGAAAGCTTGAAGTTTATATGTTATTTTATAATTGGGGAAATAGTTTTTTAGATACTCAAAAGCTTAAAGAAATCCTTTCAGCAAAGTATAAAATAAACTCTTACAACTCATTAAATCCTATTATGAACTAATTATTATATATGCTTTTATTTTTAGAAAAAAATAAGGTATGACATTGAAATTTTGTATTTTCTAATGAAACTCTGAAGTTTAAAACTATTTATTTGGAATATAAAGTAACATTTTGATGGCTTCCACATCACTTTAATGTGACATAGGACATAGCTGTCTATACTGTGATCCTCTATTAGAATAAATCTGGCCCCCTGATAGTCTAATTCTTTGACTCTCCCACTAGGTTGTGTCAAAGAGCTTGCAAAGGATACAATGAAGTTGCCATCATTTCCATGGGCTATGGCAGTTCAGTTATTGTATGCACAAATATGCTGCATGTCAATTGCCACCCTGCACTTTCTGTGATACTGTGGACATACTTTCGATCACTTTATTTTGACAGAAATTTGAATAGCATTTAAGAAAGTTAAATATGAGTTAAGGTAAAAAGCATTCTGGGTTTCTTCAGAAATTCACTACTAACACTTTAATGATTTATTTATTTTGCCCCTTATTGTGTTAGAAATCTTAAGAAAGTAAAGTCAGTTTAATGTTCTTTGGAACAGAGGATTTTGCCTGATAATATCAAACTGAAGTTCTTGTCCTAGGAGTTCTTACTGATGCACTATGTGTATATATATATATATATATATATATATATATATATATATATATATATATATATATAATGTACTATGTAAATAAGAGCAAGTGTTAGCATACAGTATGTAGGGCTGATGGTATTTGTTGACTTCATCTCTTAAAAAGAATATCCAGTGCTGTTCAACAAGTATTTGTGGAACATCTACGCTGTGCCAGTACTTTTCTAAATACTGGAGATAATTGCAAAGGTAAATAAGTCCCAGTCATTATTCCCAAACAGTTCCAAGTTTAAGAGATAAATAATAAGTCAGATAAAGGAAATCATTTCAAGGGAATAGAGGTTAACAGCCACCAGCCTCTGAGACTGGAAAAGATTCAACTTGAGAGGATAGGGAATAATTCTACAGAGCACATAAACTTAAGGTGGAACTTGAAGAATTATTAGGAGATAATTAGGCACATAAAAGATGAGATGGATAAAGGAATCTGAAATAGGTAATATCATAACAAAGTTCTGAAGGTAAGAAACAAGATATAAGCCAGGATGGCAAGTATTTTGGTATTGCTGAAGTATAAATTGTGAGGGGTGCAGGCAGCGGTGGAAAATGCTATCTGAGAAATAGGCCGGGGACAGGTATGATAGTATCATATCATATACCATCTTAGGAACTTAAACTTAATCTATGTGTGTGTCTGGGAGGTACTTTTTTGGGGGTAGTGAGGAGTTGGCTTTGAATGTCTTAAAACAAACAACTGACGTAGATCTTTGTGATGAGAGGAAAGTTCGAGATATAAAAATGGGGACTATTTTATTTATTTATTTATTTATTTATTTATTTATTTATTTATGGCTGTGTTGGGTCTTTGTTGCTGTGCGTGGGTTTTTCTAGTTGTGGTGAGTGGAGGCTACTCTTTGTTGTGGTGCACGGGCTTCTCATTGTCATGGATTCTCTTGTTGTGGAGCACAGGCTCCAGGTGCACAGGCTTCAGTAGTTGTGGCATGTGGTCTCAGTAGTTGTGGCTTGTGGGCTCTAGAGCGCAGGCTCAGTTGTTGTGGTGCACGGGCTTAGTTGCTCCGTGGCACATGGGATCTTCTGGGACCAGGGCTCAAACCCATGTCCCTTGCATTGCCGGGCGGATTCTTAACCACTGTGCCACCAGGGAAGCCCATGGGGATTATTATAGTTGTTAATTCAAGAAATGGTAATGGCTTTATAGAGACCAGTTTTTTTATTATTATATTTAATCTTTTTTGGCCCTGCCGCACAGCTTGTGGGATCCTGGTTCCCCGACCAGGGACTGAACCCCGGGCCCTCAGAAGTGACAGCACAGAGCCCCAACCGCTGGACCGCCAGGGAATTCCCTGAAACCAGTTTTATAAAACTCAGGAGGAAAGCATAGATCCCAAAGGTACATAAGATATGAAATCCATGGAAATAGGTCACCTAAGGGAGAGACAAGCCTAGGTGACCCAGTTTTCTAATAACAAGAAATAGGAAATGTGGGGAAAATATAGTAATGTGAAAAAAGTGATGAGCTCATTTTTGAGCATTTTGTAGTCAGTCATTTTGGGATATCCAAGTAATATTATTAAGCAAACTTTATATTTGAGTCTAAATTTCATTGCTAAAGACATGATTGACATATTGATTGGTGAAATTCATTGGTCGCATATTCAACTACAAATCTAGAGTGTATGAGTTTGCCCACAGAAACTCAAAAGTGAAGACAATGCTAATGTAAGGAGCCTTGGGGAACATAGGTGCTTAAAGGAATTTTTGATTATTTTATGTCAATTGCCTATTGCTTATGGTACATATCTTTGACTCACCGTTTCACTTGTTCCCTTTGTTAATAAACATACCTACATCTTCCCACTTAAACACAAACAAAAACAAAAATGCTTTCCTGATATATCTTCTCAAGTTACCCTACCATTTGTCTCCTTTTCACAATCTAAACTAATAAGGAAATCTAATTATTTCCTTAATGAATTTGCAACACCTACCACCTGTGCTTTTTCACCATAAAATCCCTGCCCATGTTTTCTTTGTGGTACTGTATGAAAATAATGTTCTTAGAGTTCACAACGTGGGACTTCCAGGTTCCAAGCTAATGATCTTTTTTCTCAATTATCATCTTCCCTGACCTCTCTGAAGTAAGTGCTCTGTTGATCACCAGACTCATTCTAGAAAGTCTGCCTTTCCACAGCGCAGTGATTTATCACCCCTGGTCCTTTTCTAATCTCCACAGTATGGGTCTACATGACTATTTTTCCCAATTTAAGACATGAATTTCCAATTGCCAGTACTCTGTCTCCTTTTTTATTTCCCTTTGGCATCTCAAATCTTTTAAAATGTTTTTAGCAGTTGGAGTACACTTGGGTATAATGATAGATACCCCTATTGAACCAGCACAAACAATAGGAAATGTGTCCAACTGTACATGGCAGGAAGTCCAGAGATAGGATGTGTTTCGGATATATTGTTATCAGAAATCAACAATATCAGAATGAACCCAGATTCTTTCTCTACTCTGCCATAATCCCTGCAGCTTCACCCTTGGGAGCTGGACGTGATTTGAAGCAATTCCCAGCGTTATATCTGGAAGAAAGATTGTCTTCCTAGGTTTTCTCTTAGATGGGAGGGTATTTTTCCCTAGTCTTTTCCTTGCCAATTTTATATCATACCTTATTGATTAGAATCAAATCACATGCTCATTGCTCAACTATTCACTGTCCTGAAATAATAACCCCTCCATCCTTGAAACTGTGGAAGAGTCAGATTTCTGAGGGTTATGACTCCAAGGTGGGGAGGGTGGATTATGGATACTTGAAGTTGTGTCAGAAAGTAATAAAATGGGGGCTTCCCTGGTGGAGCAGTGGTTGAGAGTCTGCCTGCTGTTGCAGGGGACACGGGTTCGTGCCCCGGTCTGGGAAGATCCCACATGCCGCGGAGCGTCTGGGCCCGTGAGCCATGGCCACTGAGCCTGTGCGTCCAGAGCCTGCACTCCCCAACTGGAGAGGCCACAACAGCGAGAGGCCCGCATACCACAAAAAAAAAAAAGAAAGTAATAAAATGAGGATGGATGCTAGGTTAGCCACCAATATTGTCCATTGTAGTACACTCTCAGCTATCCAATATAATCAAAAATTTCCAGTTTTTAAGGTCTCTTAATTGAAGTTTCATATTTCTAGTAGCACATTCCTAAATAAGGACAATTTTATTTTAAAACTAAAAAGTTGATTGATTGATTTTATCCACAACCAAAGTCAGCATCCTCCCTGCAGAATCAGTTCTTCTGAGCCACTTTCCCCTAAGATCAAAAGCTCCTTTATTCCTTGCTTAGAACCACAGAAACTTTATTGACTTAACTATCCTCACACATTTAGTCAGTTGATTCCTTCTTTCATGTTTATTGGCCAATCTGTGTATCTTCCACTCTGTTTTAGGACTTCAGTAATGCTCAACAATTAGATTTACTAATTGTTGTTGGTGGTGGTCTCTTTTGCCTCCTTACCTTTATCTACCCTATAAAGGACTGCAAGATTAATTTTCCTAATTTGTTGTTCTACTTATATTACTTCTTTAAATCCTCAGGGTCTTTCTTTGCATACCAGATTCCTCAATCTGGTTTCAATAGTCTAATCTCAGTTATCTTCTGTTCTCATTCCTACTGCTATCCAGTACTGACCTAATACTTAAACCAAACTGGAGATCCCTTGGAATTCAACAAATTGAATTCATTAACTACATCAGAGTTTCCTTAAAAGGCCCCAAAATTCTCATCACTGCCCATTACTTAGGTTTTTTTCTGCTACCCTCTTTCCTGGGATGGTTTCTGATATACAAATCCTACCATATGTTTTTTCCATATACTGTCTCTAATACCACTTCTGTGTGAAGCCATAAATGATCCCTAGAATGATAAAAATTTCTCCCAATGAACGCTTGGTGATATCCTTCTATAAGACTGCAAACTTGGCGAGAAGGATTAGTCATATTCATCCCAAGTAAGCTCTATAGCCCTTCTTATGAGGCTACATAGTTAGCAGACATTAACAACAATTTTCATGGAATTGTTAGAAACATTACATGTAGAATTAGTTGTCTGGGACTATGAAACAAAAGGTTCAGCTTTAGATCTAAGCAGTTAGACTTATAGAATCACATCTAACAATTTTGCTCTTGAAAATTTGAAAGTCTTTGGAAGTACATCAATCAAAGTTCTGGACATACTCTTGTGAAACTATTGGGTTTTTGTTCATTTTTTTTTCTTTTTTCTTTTACATCAGAATCTCCCATACTAAAAAGCAAACAGAAGAAACAAGGCAAGATAAAAACAAACTCTCTTGAATCAGAATCTGTGGGGAAAACACTTCTTTTTAGTTTTTTTTTTAAACCCTCAAATAGATTTTATTTATTTCTTTAAAGAAGGAGACTAATATAATAACTTATAGAAAGTGATAAATGTTTCAATCGCAGTTACAATTCTGAGCCAAATTAATTTATCATATGCAAACATTGAACATGATATATGAGAAAGGTGACTAAAATCTATGAAGGCATCTTATGTGTTAGATATGTTTCACATAGTATCTTCACCCTGAATATACGTGATATAAATCTAATTAATAGAGCTGGAACCATAATTCAGAGACATTAAGAAATTTCTCCAAGGTAACATTGTCAGCAAAGGGTACAACTCTGATTTAAACACAAATCAATCTGATTACTGAGCCCACACTCTTTCATCTCTCACATGACTATAAAGATAAATGTATTAAGCAATCAAGAACAATCCACAATAGTATCCAAATACTATATATATTTTAATAAAAATTTGAATTTTTGTTAATTTGTCTTACATAGAATAAGTTAATCCTTTGACATGTCTTGCTTTTACTCCATGATACTGTTGTATGTGGATGAAAAGTTTAAATTGATTAACATTATAGCCATATATTCAATGTAATAGAAAAATATATGAGGCATTTTATTTTTCCAAGTATCTCAGGATATTTATATTTAAATATATTATATATGTTTAGTATTAATCACATTATTTTGTTTTGTCTTTTTTAAATGGAGCATATATGAATAAAAATAATTATGGTACATACAACCTAAGAGAAAGAAAATCATGAATTATACTTTGAGTTTTAGATTCTATAGATCTTATATTCAGGAATAGTAAATTATAGAGCAAAAACATGTCATAGTTTTAGGAACATTTCTTTTAAAAAGAAATATGAAATATTTGCAGAGTAAACATGATTCTATATATTTCCCATACTGCCAACCATTTCCAAATTTCCATGTATGCTTGCCAAGAGCAATGATAATGTTTCATTGAATTCTTTGAGAAATGTTGAATTCTAAGACTGGTTTGGACCATATTTAAACATATATTATGCTAGACTAAATTCCAGAAGACAGAATATTTTATATTTTTGTCTGTTTACTTTAAAAAAAGAAAATCTTCAAGTAGAGTACAGATGCAAAATACATTTGGTTAAAAAAAATTCATATCCCATTTGCCAGTTGCTTTTTATTCCTGAGTATTTTTCAAAGTCCCTAATAATTAGAAAACATTGAACTTTTTGTCTATTCATATTTTTAAAATGTTCAAGTTTGACATGCTCTTACCTTAATAGATGTCAACAATAGGTGCAATATGGTTTGTAGGGAATTCATTGTTCATCTTTAAGACTTTATATATATATATATATGTACATATATGTTTAATGTGATGTATATGTCATATATATTTCATTTAAGGTATTAGTATAAAAAATGAAAATAGTTTAGGTAAAACATTGATAGAACTCAGTTCTTCTAACTGGTTTGCTTTAAACTTACTTTACTTCTCCCTGCTCCCAGTTTAGTCCTTCCCCATTGCCAGATGCCATTTAGCTATTCAAAGCAACAGGAAAAGATTTATGCAATGACAAGTGGAGAGGTGAAACACTGGTTAAAAGAGTTCTGCAAATGATACTTCTGATCCTAGTAGAGTTATAGGTTTACATTTTTTAAAAAAGCAAAGTTTTCCCTGTTAATAACTATAAATTATATGCTATAGTATATTATCCCTTTTTTCTTTTTCCCAATGATTAACTATACTTCACTTTAGAGATAAAGTCCCTCAAGTACATGACTGAGACAGATTCAATACACTTATATTTTAGGAACTTTTAAGGTTTTCTTTGAAAAGAAAGGATTTATGAAATTGAAAGGTACGTACAATTCACACCCACATCATGCCCTCCTCCATCTCAAAGCTACACTTTCTTTTAAAATAAAAGAATGAACGTTCTCAAAAAGACATGCCTGGCTTTAGGACAGCCTTTAATCATTAGTGCACTCCTCTGTTCCCTTAGCCTCTATGATGACATGCATTATTGCTTGAGCTTTAAAGTGTATGTACACATTTATTAGAAAGCTATACTTACAAAGGAGGTCAAGATCAATTGTCAATTTCTTGTGAAAGGTAAACTTTAAGATATTTGAAGTAAATAAGAGCAATTTAGGGCGATGTCTGTGAATTTTCTTAAATGCCAATTTCATTTCATACTGTCTTAGACACTGAATTTAGTCAATTAATAAGGAAGTTTATGGGTAAAAAAGAAACTAAAAATTAAGAAAATCTATTTGAAATTATAGTTTGTGGTTAGTTTATTTGAAATAGAAAAATATAGAGTGAGCTTTTTTTTGAACAGTAGCAAAAGCACACGGTATGGTGAGCTCAGGGTCTTGCACTGAGGAGTTGAAATAACTGCTTTCTTTCCATATTTTGAATATACCATAAATTTGGGGGTAGAAATCACAGAAAAGGAAGAAATGTTTAACCTTCTTAATTAGAACCCTCATAAATAATATCAAAGAGAGCCATTTACTCTGACCATTGACCCATACAATTTGATAAAAATGATACTAGAAAATGATAAACAGTATTTTCACTTTTTTCTTAGCCTTTTGAACTTATGTTTCTCCACACTAATCTCTTTAATTCACATTTAGATCCTGTACTTAATAACAAGGTAAAGTTCTATTAGCTTTTATTAAAATGTTTCAGAAACATACCTTGGAATTTGCTTTGCTTAGTTAAAAAAATGAGTGTCAGCAGATAATAATATATGCCCGAAATCCCTTTCCCCTGTGCTGATCAAATAGAAAATAATCTTTATATATTTAATTTTGTGATTAGTATTATTTCCTTCTGTGATATTACATTTACTCTAAAAAATAGGAGAGGCTATATAATGAATAAATCTACTTACAATTGTATGTCTAGTAAATCCTGAAATTATTGCTGAAACGGTTTAAAAGTTCCTATCCATATAGCACCAACTCTACATAAGTACAGCAAAACTTTTTGAAGGAACAACATATTGAGAGCATTTAATATACTTAGGCCAGCTTTCAAAGTGTGGATACCCCTTTTATAAATGTCCCTTAATTACAAATAGTCAGAAAAACCAGAGGCTTCAGTATTCAGCAGAACTGATAAAAGATCTCAATTCTGAACTGAAATAAAGGTTTTCCCATAGGGAAAGCATGTTTTAAACATCATTCAGTGACCTGAACTGGGTTGTTCTATTGCCTGAACAATATGGCGTGGGGCAGGAAGAGGATGATAGGAAAGGGGAGAGTCTTCCCTATGTTGTATTTGTAGTTTATATTTACAAGACTTTTTTTTTTTTTTTTTTTGCGGTACGCGGGCCTCTCACTGTTGTGGCCTCTCCCGTTGTGGAGCACAGGCTCCGGACGCGCAGGCTCAGCAGCCATGGCTCACGGGCCTAGCCGCTCCGCTGCATGTGGGATCTTCCCGGACCGGGGCACGAACCCGCGTCCCCTGCATAGGCAGGTGGACTTTCAAACACTGCGCCACCAGGGGAGCCCCTACAAGACATTTTTACACAGAAATCTGCTTAAACCGGGTCTTCACACCCAATAGAATTATTTAGTAATTCAAATACATAATAGAGAAACATAATTGTGAGCTTGCCTTATAATCTTGTTATACTGTAACACTGTATCAATGGGAAAAAAATGCTTTCTGAGATTCAAACAATTAACTTATAAAAGAATGTCCAGTTCAGAAATTTAACAAAGAACTCCTTTCATAACAAATGTTCATTTAAAAGAACTTTTACAAAATATTCAGACATTAGGAAATTCTTATATATAACATATGCCTTTAAAATTAATTTTGTATATACTTTAGATTAAGACCGAGGTCTATGGTATCTTGTTATCATCTGTGTGACTATATATTTTATTATCAGCAACAGATTTCTAAAAAAATATTTGACATTCTGACATTCTTATTTCAACTCTAGTCTTCTATACTAAGGTGATAAGAGTGAGGTATCTTCCCTTCATGGTTCTGTTTTTTTGGAGACTTCCTTTAAATTAGAACTTTCCAACTGTGCTCAGCAGGTCAAATCCTTCCTGCCACCTGTTTGTGTAAATACAATTTTATTGAAACACAAACCTGTTAACTTAGTTACATATTTTCCATGGCTGCTTTTATACTGTAATGTGGCCTGTAAAGCCTAAAATATTTACTGTGTGGCTCTTTAAAGAAAGTTTGTCCACCCTTACCTTAAATAAAGCTACGATCTAGTCCTTAAAGTACATTCATTCCTAGATATGTTCAATGAAGGTTAAAGGAGTTTCTTGTCAGTGCATGGCTTTCAAGCCCAAAGTTTTGCTAAGCACCCAAACATAAAGCTAATACAATAATAAATATTGAGCAAGGACTTTGTTGTTCTATCATTTTTGTCTTTCTTTTATGCAGAAATCCACTAGTGAAAGAAATAGTGGGAATGTTCAGGGCAAATCAATTTATATCCTATGGTAACAAATTTGAAAATATGAAACAAAACCAAACAAAACCCTTTACCCTTGTCTAATACAAAAGCACATGCCCTTAGAAGGAAAATGAGAATGCTATTCATCGATGAATCCCCTTCACAATTTTCATACTGGTATGAATTATAAATATTAAAAGAAGCGTTCATTGTTTTAAGTGTGAAAGTATGTATGTACACGTAGTGCTTAAACCAATAAAACTTGATGTTTCAAAGGCTAAATTATTTCACCATATTTGAAAAACTTCAAATGGCTTGAAAAGCAAATAAGCACACACAACCCTGAACTGTTGACCTTCCCCATCCTACCCCACTCAAAATTCGCCCCATTTAGAGACACTCCTCCATCTCAATACATGGTAACTCTATCTCTCAAGTTGCTAAGGCCAAAAAACTTGTGGCATGTTGTCTCTTCTCTTTCTTTTAGATTCCACATCCAATTGTGTGAAGAACTCTACCTTCAGAAAACAATAAAAATCTAACCTCTTCCCAATACAGATGGTCCCCAACTTAAAATGGTTCAACTTATGATTTTTCTACTTTATCATGTGTGAAAGCAATACACATTCAGTAGAAGCTGTACTTTGAATTTTAATCTTTTCCCAGACGAATGGTACGTGGTAAGATACTCTCTCACGATGCGGGGCAGCAGCAGTGAGTGGCAGCTCCCAGTCAGCCACGTGATCATGAGATCATAAACAACCAATATGCTTACAGCTATTCTGTACCCATACAGTCATTGTTTTTCCCTTTCAGTGAAACTATTGCACTTACAGCTATTCTGTACCCATACAATCACTATTTTAATCTTTCAGTACAGTATTCAATAAATTACATGAGATATTCAACAATTTATTATAAAATAGACTTTATGTTAGCTGACTTTGCCCAAGTGTAGATGAATGTAAGTCTTCTGAGCACGCTTAAGGTGGGCTAGGCTAAGCTATGATGTTTGGGAGGTTAGGTGCATTAAATGCATTTTTGACTTAGTGTTTTCAACTGACAATGGGTTTATTGGGGGTGTAGCTCCAAGGTAAGTCAAGGAAGATCTGCATGTAGAACTGTAGTACCCTGGTCCCTGTTACTTTTATGTCTTGTTAAGGTTGCAGTAGCTTCATAACCCATCTTCCTGTTTCCACCTCTGATGCTTCTCTTCCCACTCCCTTCTCAAAACAACAATCAGTATGATCCTTACCATTCTCCACTAAAAAGAATTAACAAGTGTTCATTTTATTATTCTTTCAAAATTTTATAGATTTTAAGATTTTTGAAGTATAATGGCATAAGAAATATCTATATCTATATTTATATCATCATCATCATCATCATGTTCTAGCACATCATATTTGCTCAGAACTTTCCAGAGGAGCCCATCTCACCCAAAGATAAGTCAACACCATTAAAATCAAAGTCAGATGGTTGTCAGAGACTAGGGGTGGGGTGAGCATGTAATAATAATTGGAAGGAGTTCTGGGGGATGATGGAGCAGTTCTGCCCCCTGACTATGGTGGTGTTTATACAAATCTATATGTGCGATAAAATTCAAACAACTTTACACCAAACGACAATGATCAAAAGTGAATTTATGGAAAATCTCCTGCAATTTAAATGGAGTCTGTAGTTTAGTTTATTGGACCAATATCAATTCCTGGTTTTGGTACTACAGTTGTATAATATGTTATCATTGAGGGAAGCTGAGTGAAGGGTATGTGGGGATATTGTACTATTTTTGCATATGAATGAATTCTGAGTCTAAATTTCATTTCAAAGTAAAAGTTTTTTAAAAGTCTCCAGCACAGGGAGTTCAGCTCAGTGCTCTGTGATGACCCAGTTGGGTGGGATGGGGTGGGGGGAGGGAGGTCCAAGAGGGAGGGGATGTGTGTATGCATATGGCTGATTCACTTCACTGTGTGGCAGAAACTAACACAACATCGTAAAGCCATTATACTCCAATAAAAAAGAAGTCTTCTGCAAGACCTTGTATGACTGGCCCCAGTTACCTCAACATTCTCGTTTACTACTCTCAAGGTCATGGCTTCTGCTTCCACTGTCAGCCACCTTGTTCTTGCTTTGTCGGCATGTCCCATCCTTGGGTCTTTGCTCGAGCAGTGTCCTCAGATACTCTCTTGACTAACTGCCAAGTTTTGACTAACTATCATGTACAATGGCCTTTAATACTACAACATGCTACCACTCCACACACTTCCCAATCTTCTTACCTTGTTCCACTTTATTTTATTTTCCAGAGCACTTATAACCATCTATCATCATCATAATTTTCTTGGCTATTATGTTTATTTTCTGTCTTTCTGACTAAAATAAAAGCCGCATTGGGACAAGGATCTTTATTTTGTTTATAGATGATACCAAGTGGCTAGAAGGATGCTTTGGGCATAGTAGGTACTCTCTAAACAAGTGTTGGATTAAGTAGCAGATCTTGGATTTTAAGTAGTGGATGTTTCTATGTGAGCAGTGGGCCATGAGCTCTTTCAAGAAAAAGTGCTGTTTCCAACCACTTTCTATGTGTAAGATTGACTTAAAGCCCCAGCAGAAAACAAATAATATCTTTCAGCTTGCTGCTGCAGGCACTATTGACAGCACATAATATTACTACTTTCTTTGCCTTTTTTTTTTTTTTTTTTTCCTTTGCGGTACGCGGGCCTCTCACTGTTGTGGCCTCTCCCGTTGCGGAGCACAGGCTCCGGACGCGCAGACTCAGCAGCCATGGCTCACGGGCCCAGCTGCTCTGCGGCATGTGGGATCTTCCTGGACCGGGGCATGAACGCGTGTCCCCTGCATCGGCAGGCGGACTCTCAAGCACTGCGCCACCAGGGAAGCCCTCTTTGCCTTTTTGTTTTGCACAAAGTCAAAATCTCCCTCTGTGTTGACTTCCACACCAGGCTGATTCGTGAATGGCTGCCGTTTCCCATTGTTTCCCGTTAGTGCTCTATGTGCCCCACAGCAGTTCCACTGAAATCTTTGAGGCTGACCTGCTATTGCTCAATACATAGCAGCTGCTTAGGTGTCCTGCTGTCATGCATTCTCTGCACAGTTGCTTCTGTGGAGTTATATTCCAACAAACGCTGAGCTTGCTCTTCTTACTATGCCATTTAATTTCCAGTAAGGTTTGCTGGTGGATGATGAGATGGCCCATGGAACCAGTCATGGTGTGTGTTTTCAGACTCAGTCCTTAAAAGGCTGTAAGGACACCCTTGAAAATCTGCTAAAGATGGTTTTACATTTTAGAATTTTAGAATAATTTATTACTTTAGCATTTGTATATTCTTTCCTCTTGATGCAATTAGAAATGTAATTCATCAGTTAGACTGTCTTTATATGTGTGGTGTTTTCCCAAAATGCTAACTTCTGGTTTGTTCTTTGTATGTTCGGCAACTTTTAATACGTCAGCTTTCAGTTAACAGTCATATGCATGGAGAGCTGTTCGCTGACCACTGAATTGAAAATATATTCTTACTTGTTCTTCTCCATGACCACACCCTACTTAGAACTTATCATTTTGTATGTATTTTTAAATCGTGTGACCTGCATGCTCTTTGAGGGCATGGGGGGAATTTCTCCTTGGTTTACCACTGTAACTTGGCACCTAGCACAGAATTTGGATATGACACGTGATCAAAGTAAGTATTTTATAAATAAGTGTATGTTTGACAAAATTAATTTTCACATGCTATTTGAGTAAATTCATATACCCAGGAAATAATTAGTAAAACAAAAGATAACCAGAAGCATCAGATATTGACTCATTCATAACTCTGGTATAGTACACTCTCATTGTTCTTTGAAAGTACTTTTCAATCATTTTCGTTTTTAAGTACTTATTTAGAACATTGCACTACCTTTAACCTTCAAACAAATACTGACATATTTATTATAGCATTCTCTAAATATATACTATCATAGTATTATATACATACTTCAATACTACAATAGTATTGAAGAGACAATATAATATTAGATATGATATAATAATAGAGAAGATAACATTATAATGTTTTTTATAAAATAACTATTGATATTATTTAATTTGTTTACCTCATTGCATACCTATGCCCAAAGGCAAAACATAAAATATGCAATATTTTAAAGCTACAATTTTCATTTTCCACTGGAAAGAACCCAAGTATATTATAACAAGCCTCAGAAAAAAACTCTCATATTTATATCTACCTAACAAGGAAGATCAAGTCTGACTCTCCACATATCTCTGTAATCAGTATCTACACTGATTTGAACCAAAATATTTCAGGGTATTTACTCTAGTGAGAAGTTAAGTTAATTTCCTAGGGATGCCATCTACACATTGGGTGGCTTAAAACAACAGAACATATTCTCTTACAGTTCTGGAGGCTAGAAGCCTAAAATCAAGCTGTTAGCAGGGCCATCCTCCCTCTGAACATTCTAGGAAAGAATCCTTCCTTACCTCTTCATGGTTTCAGGTCACTGCTGCCAATCCTTGGCTTGTAGCTATATCACTCCAATTCTGCCTCTGTCTTCACATGGCTTTCTTACCTGTGTGTGTCTTCACATGAACACTTTATAAGGTCACTAGTTCTTGGATTTAGGGCCCATCCTAATCGAATATGACCTCATCTTAACTTAATTAATTACATGTACATAGACCCTATTTCAAAATTAGGTTACATTCAGAAGTTCCAGTATTCATGAATTTTGGGGGGACACTATTCAACCTAGTAATACTTGCCTTCTTGCCCCCCAAACTCACATCCAACATATATGCAATATACATTCACTCATCTCAACATTTTCAAAAATCTTAACCCATTCCAGCAACAATTCTATATCCAAAATCTCATCTAAATATCATAGAATCAAGTCTAAAATATCATCTAAATATCATAGAATCAATCTCATGCTCTAAATCAAGTATAGCTGAGAATCTGGATATGATCTATCCTGGGGCAAAATTCCTCTTCATCTATGTACTTGTGAAACTGAAAAAACAAGTTAGTTATATGCTCCCAAAATACAGTGGGGGGACTGGCAAAGAATAAACCTTCTCACTTTCATAAGAAGAAAATGGAAGGAATAAAGGGATCATTTGTCCCAAGCAAGTCCAAATCCCAGGAGCGCACATTCTGTTAGGTTTCAGGACCTGAGAACACTATTCTATGGCTTGATGCTCAGTTCTGTAGGCCCATAGATGTTCTATCAACCCTACTCTATGTTCCGTTCCTCTTCAGTTCTCCCATCAATCCTACCCCTTAGTGAAATCCTTCTCATCTTTTAGTCTTAGTTTAACTATTACTTAAATATTCTGAAGTAGATGAGGTCCCTTTTTTATAAATTCTCATATAAACACTTGTCTGTACGACATTAGTGTTCTGCAAAAGAAACAGAAGTAATAGGAGATATACATAGGTAGATAGATGATAGATAAAGATAGATATAGCTATAAGTATCTTGAGTGAGATTTATTATAAAGAATTAGCTCACTTAATATTTGTCCTGCAAACAGATTGTAGCTTCTTTTTCTCCCCCCTGTACTATGAAATAGGCACTCACCAGCCATCTACTTCATACATAGTAGTGTACATACATTGATCCCATTCTCCCAATCCATCTCACCACCCCTCCCGCCTTGGTGTCCATGCTTTTGTTCTCTACTTCTGTGTCTCTAGTTAACCTTAAGAATGCATTCCATATTACTCAGCTATAAAAGGAAACGAAATTGAGTTATTTTTAGTGAGGTGGATGGACCTAGAGACTGTCATACAGAGTGAAGTAAGTCAGAAAGAGAAAAACAAATACCGTATGCTAACATATATATGGAATTTTAAAAAAAAGAATGTTTCTGAAGAACCTAGGGGCAGGACAGAAATAAAGATGCATATGTAGAGAATGAACTTGAGGACACGGGGATGGGGAAGGGTAAGCTGGGACAAAGTGAAAGTGGCATGGACATATATACACTACCAAATGTAAAATAGATAGCTAGTGAGAAGCAGCTGCATAGCACAGGGAGATCAGCTCAGTGTTTTGTGACCACCTAGAGGGGTGGGATAGAGAGGGTGGGAGGGAGATGCAAGAGGGAGGAGATATGGGGATATATGTACACGTATAACTGATTCACTTTGTTATACAGCAGAAACTAATACACCATTGTAAAGCAATTATACTCCAATAAAGATGTTAAAAAAAAGAAAAAACAGTCTGTAGTTAAAGCACTGAAAAATAGCTAAGTCAATACAGAAATGTAAGGCAAAAAAAAAAAGAATGCATTCCAATATATATTAGGGGCAGATAAATACTGTTTGATTCCACTTATATGAGGTAGCTAGAATAGTCAAATTCATAGAATTAGAAAGTATATTGGTAGATGCCAGGGGCTGGGTTGGGGGGGTAGGGGGATGAGGAGGGGAAATATGGAGTTAGTGTTTAAAGGGGACAGAGTTTCAGTTTAGGAAGGCAAAAAATTCGGGAAATGGATGATGGTGAGAGTTGCACAACAATGTAAATGTACTTAGTGCCACTGAACTGTATAGTTAAAGATGGTTAAAATAGTATGTTTTAAATTATGTGACTTTTACTACAATAAAAAAAATTAGCTTACATGATTATGGAGGTTGAGAAGTTCCATGATCTGCAACCTGCAAGCTGGAGACCCAGGAAAACCAATGTCTTAAGTTCCAGACTGAGTCCAAAGACCTGAGAACCAGGAGTGACAATTGTGTAAGTTCTAGTCCAAGGGCAAGAGAAAATCCATCTCTCAGCTCAGTTGTTAGGCAGAGAGAGAGAGAGAGAGAGAGAGAGAGAGAATTCAACCCTCCTCCATGTTTCTGTTCTATTCTACCCTCAGTATATTAGCTGATACCCACCCACATTTGGGAGAGCCATCTGCTTTACTCAGTTCACCAATTCAAAGGCTAATCTCTTCTGGAAACACCCTCACAGACACACACAGAATAATGTTTAACCAGATATCTGGTATCCCTTAGTCCAGACAATCTGACACATAAAATAAATCATCATGTGCATCTTTGTTTATCAGCACTTATTACAATTAAATAATTTCTGAAATAAATTCATTAATATCTGTGTCCTCAAATGGATGAAAACCATGAGAATAAAAGCATTATACATCTTATTTACTGTTCCATCTCCAAAGCATACATCCATGTGTGGCATATACTTGAATCTCAAGAAATACTTTTTGAATTAATGAAAAAAGAAAAAACAGATTTGGAATTCTCTCTTAAAATAAAACATCATGACTTTTCCACCTTAGGAGTTAATGTCATGGACAAAATGCCTGATTCCATATTGAAGTGCCAAAGTGTCATTAAGAATACTGATGAAGTGAAAACTAACTCATGCTTTTAATTATCTCAATATTTGAATGGAACTGGGAAATTTTAAAATTATTAAAATATTTTGGGGGAATTGATTTTAAAATTATTTTCAACATCTACAAAGTTATAATTGTAATAAATGAAAAATGCAACAAAATCTTCTTTGCTTTTAAGTAAACGTTCATCTAAGGCTGAATTTTCCAAAACTGGTATCATAGAGAACAGTATTCCTTTAAGGCTACCTTAGGAAAAATGGGGAATAGACTGGCCGAATAATTTTGGGAAATAATATATTCAATACCCTCCTTCACTTATTGACACTTTCATAAAGTACATTAATGAGGTAACAGCTCTGAGTAGTTCTGCAGAAAAGAAATTTTATTTTTTGAAAAAAAAATTGCCCCTCCAAAGACTTTCATTTTCATGATCTTTGTAAACATTCTGATGCACCTTTATTTCATGGAACAGTTTTTGAGAAATGTGCAAAGTAAAATGTGATGTGATCTTTATTGTTTAATTAATTCCTGTTCCCATCTAGAGTAAATTAGGAAAAAAGATGTCATTTCTTTTCAAGAAATAGTATCTGACTTCTTGATATATCCCTTTATTTGCTAAAATTACTATTTTAGGGAAGTGTGTAGTAGAAAACATTGCTTGATTTTTGACCCAGCTGCAGAGGTCAGGGAGTAAGCAGCATTTTGCTCCTTTGGACATGTGGACATTATGAAGCCTAGTACATTATAAATAAAAGTCAGGTCCTAAGAATGAGGACTGGTTGGACACCTGTACTTTTTCTTGCACCCCTCTCCTCCATGTTAAGTTTCCTCTGCCTTAGGTGAAGGTGATACTAGGAAGAAATTACTGTGGGAATGTACATAGGCAATTTCTGTTTCTCATTTCTAACCTTAGAACCTCTCAGGATTTGACATGAGGGTTTGTTTTGGAACTTGTTGTCACTCAGGATTTTCCAGTCACACGAGCACTACCAGAAGATACCTAAACATTTAAACTCCTAGGTGGACCCTCAACTCTATCTCCTGGATACCTTTAATCCCAGTGTACTCCAGAGGAGCACAGTCCTGCAAAGAAAGGCACTCCAAGATCATTTAAAAATAATGAAAACAACAAAAAGCATGAACTCATTTAATATTCATAAAAATCTATGAAATAGGTATTCTTATTATTTCTATTTCACAGAGAAGGAAATTGAGACCTAGAGTTTAAGTCACTTGTCCTAGGTCACACAGTCATTAAGTGAACAGATTTGAACCCAGATCAACTGGCTACTCCTTAGAGCTTCTCCTAAGTGTTCCACCATAGAGCGTTCATGTTCATTGAAAACTGTTGCTTTATTGAAGCCAGCTTAGTTCCCACCTAGCTGAATTTGAATTTGTTTTCATAGTATCAGGACTTAAAAAGTATTGTTTCGTATTTTAGGTGTGTCAATATTGAATTGAGAATTTAAATTCAGTTGTAGCACAGTACATAAATTGGTGAACTTCAATTATTCCTATAACTTTGGATTAAAAACTCTATTTATATGTAAATGTTTATCAAAGACCTCTTTTTTCTTCCAATTCTAAAGATATAACTTTTCTTAAGCAATTAGCATATTCAATATGGGTGATTTAAATATTTTCTTTATGTTTCTTTCACACTTTAAATTTATTTTTTTTATGTTCTCACTTGATCTCTATAATTGTTTTTATATTACTGTTCTGATTGGTTATAAACAATTGGTTTTATTAAAATGTGTATCATTAAAAGTAACTCAACTAAAAAATAAGATTAGACTGGAAGAAAAGTTAGCAATGAAAGAATCACAGTCATTTGCCAAATATGAAATAACATTCTCAAAACCCATTTTAATGTATTCTAGTACATTTTTCTTCAGAAACAGAGATTGAAACCTTGAAAGAGCTAAGACCTTTGGAAAACAACCGCCTTTAAAAAGATTTAAAATAGCAATTCATTTAAAAAAATGAAAATGTCTAATGTCTCCTACCATTCCTTCTCATCTTCTGCCTGGGTGCGTTTTTTTCTCAGAGAGCATAAGAAAGTTTGCAGAGTATAAGGAAACTGGATGAACAGAAATCAGAATTCCTAAGGCAGAGATAGAAATTAAATGAAATAAAACATGTAACAAAAGGTGAGTAGTAACTAAAAAGAATAGTGTGTGAAGTAAGCTTATCTTGCCAAAGATTATATTATAAAAGTTACAGTAGGGGCTTCCCTGGTGGTGCAGTGGTTGAGAGTCCGCCTGCCGATGCAGGGGACACGGGTTCGTGCCCCGGTCCGGGAAGATCCCACATGCCGCGGAGCGGCTGGGCCCGTGAGCCGTGGCCGCTGAGCCTGTGCGTCCGGAGCCTGTGCTCCGCAACGGGAGAGGCCAAAACAGTGAGAGGCCCGCGTACCAAAAAAAAAAAAAAAAAAAAAGTTATAGTAGATGATAAGACCTTCAAGAAATTTCAGATGATGAGCATCACCGTAATTTTCTTAACTACATTTATATTTTTAATAGATCTTTATTGGAGTATAATTGCTTCACAATACTGTCTTAGTGTCTGTTGTACACCAGAATGAATCAGCCATATGCATACATATGTCCCCATATCCCCTCCCTCTTGAGCCTCCCTCCCATCCTCCCTACTCACCCTTCTAGGTCATTGCAAAGCACCGAGCTGACCTCCCTGTACTGTGCTGCTTCTTCTCACTAGCTAATTTACATTCGGTAGTGTATATATGTGGATGCTATTCTCACTTCGCCCCAGCTTCCCCCTCCCAGCCCGTGTCCTAAAGTCCATTCTCTATGTCTGCATCTTTATTCCTGCCCTGCAACTAGGTTACTACATTTTAAAAAGATGTCGGTGTACTTGAATTAGAAGTGAATAAAGGTTGACTCAAAGCATATCATTAATTATCCTTGGCTGTTTTACCCTGGGGCTAATTCAGATGTTACTCAGGCAAAGGAGGATTGATTTATTTAGTCTGGAATCCTATTCTCGTTAAAAAAAAAAAAAAAAAAGGCTTCGGCACCACTGACTGACACTTACAAGTCAGCCCTGCTGTTCTCCTTGGAAGCCTGAAACAAAATAGCAAAGAAAGGATGTTTCTAAATGAGCACTGAAAGTCCTCCATGTTGGAGGAAGGTATATTAAAAAGAAAGGCTTGGAAAGGAGATATTGCTGTTTAAGCCAATTAAGTTTTAAAAAATAGCTTTACCAGTGTTGTCCTGGTATGTCCAAACAACACAAAATCTATTATTGGTTTATTTCTATTTGAACTTTGACTTATTTTTAAATTTTTTTTTAAAACTGCAAAAAAATAAAATAAGATAAAATCTGAGACTAAATGGGGACCAAGCAAAGGCTTAAAGTTTTACAATAGAAAGCTAACAGTTTCTGAGATGATCCTGAGTTTGAGAAAAGAAAAACAATAAACCGATATGATAACATTTTGTTTTAAAACAGTGTGATTCCAGTAGGTTACAAGTACGTTTTGTTAGTTAAGTTTAGCTGGTTCGAATAAGCTCTCTTTGTTACTGTCTCATTTCACACTGGCCTTCAAGAAAGTTCCTGCCAAATGTTTACAGTAATGGAAAATATATGCAAAGTTCCTAATAGCTAGGATGTGCTTTCTGATGTAGTTTAAGAAAAATTATGAACTTAATTATTTGTG
Organism: Mesoplodon mirus; assembly: GCF_964341445.2. Classification (NCBI taxonomy): domain Eukaryota; kingdom Metazoa; phylum Chordata; class Mammalia; order Artiodactyla; family Ziphiidae; genus Mesoplodon; species Mesoplodon mirus. Next base: position 105,551,890 of record NC_138982.1, on the reverse strand, counting down.
GTAAGTTAATGTAACTTCAACCATTTTTCCAAAGGATGCATTTAAATGCCAAAAGAAACAGTTCACTTGCCTCAAGCCACGCAAGTCAGTAGCAGAGCAATGCTTGAGAGGGATTAAAATTCACAACTTCTGACACCTAGTCCACTAGGCCACACCAGCTTCAAACTGACCCTAACAGATCAACTTTCTTTTTTATGAAAACACGTGTTTCCTAATGCTATTGCTGCTGAAAGATATGTCTGTTCATATGGCTAATCTTCATTACTTAGAAAGAAATAATAAGAAGGGATCACTCATCTTCAAGTTCACTGCATTCTCAAAAATTTAAAGTGATACTTCACATTTTTAAAAACTCCAAATTTGATTTTCCCTTTTTAAAAAATTTCTTAACCTCTGTGGTCTACCTGGATTTTCATGTTTCTGTTTTTATTATTTTTGAGCCAGCAAAATTTTATTACATAATCAATCTGTTTGAAAGTAAGGAAATTGAATGTATTTTCAGGATTGTAGACGATTAGACATTATAAATTATGTTGATGACACATTAAAAGAGAAAGCCTAACTGTGCTGAATTTTCAAAAAAAAAATTCTGGTCTATAACTTTAGCACTTTAGCTCTAGCAGTAAATCAGCTGAGCTGAAAATTTATAATGTTCTTTGAGGAAGGTGAAATTTATTATTAGCTTTTATATACTCCATTATTTTCTCAAAGTGCCATAAAATAATTTTACAAGTTATTCTTTGCAGCCTTCCTGTGTTGTGGTAAATGATATAATTTTTCTTATTTACAAGTTAGAGGAAAAAAACAACCTGAGGTCAAAGCAAGGTTTTCTATCTTATATAAGTTCACAGGATAAACCTGTGAGCATTAGTTAGAATTGAAATAGTAACACGGTTTTATGACATGATCGTTTCTACATTCCTACTCTTTTAAACATCACAATCTAATTGAAATATTACTTTTGTAACTCTATTGCCCAATAATAAGATCTTTCAAGTAATTAGTGTTCATTGTGTGCCAGACACAGTTTTATGTGATAACTTAATCTTCAAAACAATCCTATGAAGATTTATTTTATACATTTTACAGAATGACTGAGGCACAGAGAATTTAAATTATATTCCTGCACCCAAGAAGGAGCATAGGGCTGTGGTTCTCAAAGTGTGAACCCCAGAGCAGCAACAGCGTCACTGGGAGTATGTAGAAATGCAGATCCTTGGGTCCTCCTCCAGACCAGCTGAGTTAGAAACTCAGACTATAGGGCCCTACAATATATGCTTAACAGGTTAATTTTGAAGCAAGCTGTAATCTGAGAACCACTGGTTTAGAACATAGATTCTAGTGGTAGACTACCTGCTTTTGAGTGACAAGATTTTCGATTATGAGTTGTGTGACTTGAAGTCACTGGTGTCTCAGGGCCTGAGTTGGGTTATCTTTAGAATGTGAGTGATAATAAAAGTACCTCTTTGAGGAGACTGTCAAGAGAACTAAGAGTGTATGTATAACAGATTTCAGGCGGCTAGTTTTTCTTCTGTGAATACAAATTTAAAACTTAATTTTAGTATCCATGGGATCAGAATTAATTTTTACATGAGGCTCTATCAATATTATATATTAAAGTATTCTGCATGCTCTCTGACAGCAAATGGTTAGTGACTGAGGTCTCATATTATTATTGTTGTTGTTAGTAGTACTATTATGAATCATTGTCATTGCTAGCCATTATTTGACTTGTAGAAGACTGGGTTATTGGTTTACCTTTGACCTTAAGCTCAGAAATCCATTTCCGCCCCCTTTTGACTGGATTTCTGACCACTGCCTTCTTATTTGTGCCTGTCTATCTTTAGCCAGCTGTTGGTCCACCTGTTCTTTATGACTAAGAGAGTTAGCCTTGGGGACAGCTTCTTCTGATCTACAGCCATCCTGACCCTCCCTTCTTTCTTATTTCCATAAGAAAAGATGCAATAATGTGTTGAAGCTTGTAGCTTGAGCAAGAATTCAGTCCACCATAACCATTTTAAATGTGCCCTCTCTTATTTAGTACCTTTCTTTTAGTCAAAGTCAATAAAAGTTATACTTAAGCACATACATGTTATCAAATTTTGTCTGTGCCTCATGGTTGTAATTTTTTGAATAAGTTCAATGTCAACTTTCAAATATTACTTGCTACAAAATTTCCCTTATACATCATTTTTCTCTTTTCCTATTTCTTTCTGATAAAAAAATTGTGCTTTGATTAAAAACAAATAGCCATACAAAAAACCACGCTTCTTCCCCAGAATATTTCCCAAGTTGTAACAATAATGCTTTTAAAAAATTAACCAAGTAGGAAAACTTATATTTCCTTCCCTTCTATATATTTGTAACATTTGTATACACAAATGTTAGATTATTCCCATCATTTATTACTTTCTGATAATATTATGATATTCCCTGCTTCAGCACTGAGACAAAAAATTGTCTATTCTTATTCATCAAGGAACATTAAGCCCAATAATACTGAGGAAAGGATATCTTTAAATATTCAGTTATTCTCATCTTTTGTATCTCCTGAAAGGCACAAGTTAAGAAAAACAAAACAACTTAGAAATAGCAATCTAGCATAATGTTTTTAAATACTCCAAAGTAAGGTTATTTTTCTGCAGCATACAATAAAGTTGGGTATATTTATGATTAGTGTTCATAATAAACTTAAAAGATATTTTTTATGACTGAAATTCCATAAAGTTAGATTTCACATGGGGAAGTCAAGTGTCCTGCATGAGCTTGACCTTCTTTGGTCTTCAGTATTCTTGGACATGATTATCTCTAAGATGCTTAGATCTCTGAATTTATGTCCAAGGAAAAGAAGGAGGAGAAGGAAAAATAAGAAAGAAAGAAGAAAGAAGAAGAAAGAGAAATGACCAGAAATATAAGGAAAGCAAATGCTGTCAAATGAGTTAGTTTACATTTACTACTATATAAGTTACATTACCAATTCTTGGCTAGTATCTTTAAAAATAAAATGTTTTAAATTATAACTTTAACTTAAAATTTCAATTCAAAAAGTCCATAAGTCATATAATTTAGCTATATTCCACACATCTGTGGTTGTATTGATAGATTGCACAAAAATTATATCAGCATTTAAACTAAAACCCTATCTTTTAAAAATAATGTAAAAGTTCAAAAGTGTAAAAGTGTCTTTGAACTTTGCTTTGCTGCAAGTGTCAAGGAATTAATCCGTTAATACTTTTTAGAAAATGGAGCTAAGTTATATGCTATGCCAGAAATTTAAATATCCATGTGTGTTTGCAATGAGACAAAGAGCAGTGTTCAGCAGAATCATAGTTCTCATTTTTCTAGTTGTGTGAGAGAATTGCTTGTTAAATACCTTAAAATCATTCCTGTTTAGTATAGTTTTGAACTTTTTACTTGATCCATATTTATATTTACTCTTTTCCCCTTTGTCCACATTCATATTCAAAATCTATCATGTTTAAAAGTAACTATGTAACTCATAAAAAGGTGGAATATTATAAGGAGAATGAAGGGTATTATTTTTCACAACTTGGTAACATAAAGAGGTCTTAAAGTAAACATGTAAAGCTGGGAGTTATTTAATGGAATTAGTGTTCTCTGACAGTTAATATAAAAGACTTAAGAAATCACATGTCTTTGGCCTGAAATAAATTCTGGCTTTATTATTTATTATAAAATTATAATTTTCATCAATGGTTGTGTTCAGTAGTGGAAATGAATGTGTTCCTTATCTAAGTAAGTAGTTTATTAGTCCAAAAATACATCTATTATTGTTGGAAGATAAATTTTCATCTTATTCAAGTAATTTCTGTGTGTTGAGCCAAATGATTTGATTTCTTATTCCAACTCCTTTAGCACCACCTACGTTCTCTTTACTTTATCTCTCTAAGCCTCACTTTGTTTATATGTTAATTGAAAATAGAAATGTGCTTATAAATACTTAACATGGAGATACAAATGAGATGAAGTAATAGCCTTAAAAGGCTATAAGAATGTAATTTCCTCTCAACTGTCCATTTCTGCATTCCTCCTATTTATTTTATATCTTTTGTTCCTTATACCTCAGATAAAATCTTATATTGATAGAACAGTAGCCACCTTCTTTCTTTTTGCCCATTTCCTTCAGCCTTATTCGTAAAATCTAACTTAGAAGAGAGCTTTCAATAAATACAATCCATGTGAATGAATGCTTTTCAAGTGGAAATTGAAGAGACAAAACATATGATGAGTGAAAATACTCAGTTGTAGTACACATAGTTGGTTCTCACTACCCTTGGTAGTTATGTTCTATAAATATGAATATAAGTGTAGGCTCTTGCGAGCATCATTGATCAATACATAAACCTTCTTTTGTAATACCATATTTAATATATATTGTTTTTTTTTTTTTCTTTGCGGTACGCGGGCCTCTCACTGTTGTGGCCTCTCCCGTTGTGGAGCACAGGCTCCGGACATGCAGGCTCAGCGGCCATGGCTCATGGGCCCAGCCGCTCCGTAGCATGTGGGATCTTCCCGGACCGGGGCATGAACCCGTGTCCCCTGCATCAGCAGGTGGACGCTCAACCACTGTGCCACCAGGGAAGCCCCTAATATATATTGTTGATTCATTAGCATTAAACTCAAGGCCAACAGCACTATAACTCAAGTCTGGGGAAGATTTTTGAAGTCATGTATTTTCTCTGTAAGGCATATTACAGCCTTCTTGAGTTTAAAACATTAGGCAACACTTCAGCACTATGCCTTGAGGACATTTAAAATAGTGAACTCACCAACATAAAGCATAAAAATGTGAAAAATGTGACAATAAATAGACCACAAAAAGGACATTTGTTTACAGTATGAGACCTGAAACAAGAAGGCAGAATCCACCTTGTTTGACCTCAGCTGGGAATTGTACATGTCGTGCAACAATTTTTTTGTCACTCTGTGCATGCCCTCAGATGGCCAGGGACTGGCCACAGGTATTGACATTGGAATCACAAATAAATTTTAATGTGTAGACAAATTCATAAATACAGAATCCACAAGTAATGAGGATCAACTTCATTTGTTATGTCCTATTTATACACCACTCTCTCATTTTGTCCAAGCCTCATAATAGTTCTTTTTCCCCTTTTTGGCATGTTTTAAATTTATGTACTTTTTAAAATTTGAAGAAAATAAATCATTCCATCTCTGACAAGTTAGTGCTCTAGTGTTTTGTTCTATTTTAGCATTCTTTAGTACTTTTTAATGTGACAGATACTCAGATGCTAACTAATTGAAATAAATGATTTGTATGCAACTTGCAAGTATATTCAGAGAGGAGAAAAATTAAGGCAAGTGATTTAAATAAAATCATCAGACTCTTGTTTAATGATCTGTATTAAATTCTAACATTTTCTAATGAGTAAGGAGTAATATCCTAATCTGAATGCCATAGATTTCCATGAAGTAATAGAGAACAGAAAAACATGACTGTAAGATGTATCACCTGTGTCATAATTAAAATAACTTATCTAGAGGTAAAAATCAATACCTTTGATAGAGCCATCATTTTGATATAGTGAATTGAATGTGTGCCTTGTACCCCTTCATGTCACAGTTTTCCACACTTCTGAAGACTGAACAGTGATTTTGGATGGTAAACAGGGAGGCGGGATAAGGTAACTTAACCAAGAAAATTTAAGGAGAACTGAAGCCAATCACATAATCCTCACCAAGCCACTCTTCTCAATACAAACATTAAATGAGAGGATTGCCATCTTTCCTGTACATATACATCTATCAGATTTCATGCTCCTGTTTCACTAGGTTGATATGGATGGTAGTTACTGCACATTTATAATTTTTTTGAATTCTTCCAACCTTCTGTTCAGCAGACATTAATACTTCCAGAATTTTACTAATGATGAAACTAAAGCTGAGTGGTTGTGACTTGTTCAAATCAAACAGCTAGTAAGTAGTTTAATTAAAATTGAAGTTAAAGTTGGAGAGACTTGTCCATAATATTCCCATAATATTCTACATCTGGTATTATGTATATCAAACCAAAATTCCTACTATTGTGTATGCTATAGGATAGTCCTTGGGGGAGCAATGTCAGTTCTACACACTCCTTTCCCTGGAGATTCGTGTTCTTCAAAAATCACTGACAGCTCCTAAAATCAAGAAGACATGACAGAAGAAAGAAAAGTCCACCAGAACTGTGATAGTTCTAAGACAAGACATCCTCATGATAGAGGAAAATGGATTTCCCTTTACAACTATACATTCCCTAAACCTTCGCAGTGTGTAGCTGGGAAAATGTGCATTTGTAGTCATACTAATAAAGTTCTTAACTTGTGAGAGTGCTATGCCTTCATTTGTGAAAAGTGAGAATTAAGATAACTCTCTTGGATGCTAAGAGGTTCAAATGAGATATAAGTGAAAGTGCCTTTCAAAACTCACTTATAAATGTGCTCACTCCCATCAACTTACTTCTCCAACCTTGAATTTTCTCAGTAATACATTAAAATGCTTCAATCTTTTCCACAACTGATAGCTAACAGGACATAATATACAGTTTGTGAGATTTTATGTAGAGCTCTTCATGTTTGGTTTAAGTATTCCAAACTTGTATCATGGAAAAAACCTTGGTTTCTTTTATTCCTTAAATAAATATGTATTGAGGAGGTATGAAAAGCAATGATTTTGCTGAGAACTAGTACTGTAATAACAAGTAAAGCAAATTACCTTCCTTCAGTAAACGGGAATGCAGTGCAATGCAATACAGTATGTATTCTGCATAACCCAGGAGACAGATATACTTGATTAAGTTTTGGAGGGTTGCAGAAGGTAATGTGCGAACTGAACCCTGTGGGATGAATAGCAGTCAGTGAGCACAGGACTGGGGAGAAAAAGCAGAGGGAAAATTTTTCAAAGAGGCCACAAGGCAAGAAAAACAGCAGTGCCTGTATTTTTAAAATAGATGGTCTTGAGGATATGCATCTTCTATAAATGTCCATGCTCTTAAATTGTACATAGGTAATTTCTACTTCAGAACATATTCTTTTTTTTTTTTTTTTTTTTTTTTTTTTTTGCTGTACGCGGGCCTCTCACTGTTGTGGCCTCTCCCGTTGCGGAGCACAGGCTCCGGACGCACAGGCTCAGCGGCCATGGCTCACGGGCCCAGCCGCTCCGCGGCATATGGGATCCTCCCAGACCGGGGCACGAACCCGTATCCCCTGCATCGGCAGGCGGACTCTCAACCACTGCCCCACCAGGGAGGCCCTCAGAACATATTCTGACTGATTTATCGGCATCACAGAATGCCATCCATAAAAATATCTCAACCTTTTAAAGAATAAGTGATAGTATGAAAAGGCTCATAACACCTTCTCTTAATCCCTCCCCCTTCAGATAGGATGTCTTTAGAGCATTGCATTGTACAGAGTGAGGATATCTCTGCCTGGGTGCTTAAATTATTGATTAAACCTGTCACTAGCAAATTCTTTAAACTGGATACATGTTGATTGAGTAGGAAGGAATATTTAACTGGATGCCTGATTGTGAAGAGAATGGTTTTGTAAATTTCTTTACAGTGTTCCTAATTAAAGTTCTGATAATACGGTATTGTGAGATAACTTGTTCTCTTCTATTTTTAATGTGGCAATTTTAAAATGTGCATATATATTAAAAAAACGGGAGTCAAAAGCAGCAGAGATTGATAACAGTTCTTCCCTTACCTCTTAGATGTTGTTTGGGGAAGAAAATATGAAATAGGTTTGATTGAGAGAGAAAGTTTTACTAGGCTTTCTATATTCGGGAGGAAGATTTATGATTCTAATCTGAATAGCCCTCTTAGGAAGTCTAGGTTCCCACCAAACACAGGAAATGATGTATTTTTCTACAGCACTAAAGGACACATTATGTATTAAAGAGGATATCTGAAAGTCAGTCTGTTTTGAAGCTATCCAGCTGCGGTCTTAACTTAAATAGACCATAGCAACTTTTATACTTTTCAAAGTGATATTAAGGATCAATATAACAGTTTTCAACAAGTAGATCCCTTCTAAGATGTCATCTTATAAAGCTCATGATTAATTGCATAGATACTCATATGAAACAGCATTGCCTATCCCACCCCCCAAAAAAAACACACTAGATACATGCAAAGTAATGAAAACATCAGAGGCCATGCTATCTCTCTGTATGCGACTGTACTATCAATTTTCATGTCTTAAGACTATTCTAATATCAAAGCATACTTTTTCTCTGAAAACTTTTATTTTTTTCTCCAAATAGATGCTTCTCTTATCTGAATGCAAGCAATGATGATGATGATGATAAAACACACTAATTCTGAATTTTATGTGGAATTATTACATGCACATATAATGAAGTAGTGATATCTAAAATCCAACTATAACGTAACTGTATAAAAAATCCTTTAAGCTTTTGCATATATTTCTAGTCAACAATACAGTAGATCTTTCATGCATTGAAAATGTTTCATTATATGAATATGTGAAAATTAAGAATCTGAATTGGCATGAACATCTAAAGAACAAAACAAAAATAACTTTACACCACAAAGCTTTAGCTGAGAACTAGATGGCAATGGTAGAGCTGTTCTAGGCCACTGAAAACATGATGCTTTTGCACAAAGTATTTTACTTATGCATTTCAAGACATGTTACTATAAGAATAACACACCCTGGGGAGCTTTTATTTCATGGGTTTATAGTTCAAACTCTAAACCACCCATTTTAATGGGAAAAATGATCCTAGTATATTCTATTTGTTGTCATAATATGATGCCCTGGTGTTTTGTTGCTCTCTCTCTAAAGATTTCCTGAAACTTTGTCAGTGACTATTCATGCTCCCATTTATGTAAATTCCCTATGTATTAGCTAATACAATTTAAGCCATTGATTCTTTTTCCTCCTTTTAAAAAATCTTTTACACAATGATTCTCTATCAGACTCTCCTTGGATGGTGAAAATGGTTTCAGTGGGGTGTTTAACTGTCTTCTCACGTCACAGTCAGGAGGTTGGCTGTAGCTGCCTTTCCAAGGAAGGTTCATGAGGGGTCTCTAAAATATATTTTATTTTTTGACAAAGATCTTTGCTTTTACAAGCTTTACGATGGGTTTATACTTTTTACAAGATGCCTTCCTCAAATATGCACAATTCCCCAGCAGTCTTTTAAAATCGAGTCAAAACACTTTTCTTTTGGAGGAGTTTTACCCCAAAGGCTAGTATGTTATACATATTTCCTGCTTGACTTTTCATTTTAAAAGATTTATTCTTAATCCCAGGCATATTGGGACATTATTCAGACAGGGTATCAAGTTTGCTCGGCCTCAGTGGCATAGTGGCAGCCTGCGTATTGCCGCAAGAGTAGCTGGAAACATGTCTCTACCCTGTAGGTGGTTAGAGTCGGAGAAGCTTGGCTTTGCCAGATGGGAAATCAACCTGTCAGGAAGAGCCCTGGAAACATGATTAGTTTACTAACTTCATTTAAGGAAAACGTTTGCAACACCGTGTTCCCTCTGCTCTTGGAGTCTGCCTTTGCTAAACAATCCAGTGTTTCAAATGGGCTGAGTGGAATGCCATGTGCACACCCAGCAGGAGGACCTTCCAGGCTTGTGGGCTTCCTCTGCCTTGTGATCTTGTGGACTTCTTGTGCAAAGCTCTATTTTTGTGACTCCTTCTCTGCCCTCTCTCTCAGTATCCCACTACAACGAATACACAAATCAGGAATAAAGTGAAAGAGAGGCTGCTCTACTATTTTCAGATCTTAATAAATCTTATTAAAGATTTGCTTATATAAATTATCAGCTTCTCTGGTAGAGCATTTCTAATGACTAGGCTCTATGCCTCAGAGGTTTGCCTTAATTTCCCAGAAGAAATGCTCTAAAATGAGTGCAAATTAACTTTTAGAAAGAAGGTAGATTTCATTCCTCTTAAGTGCCTCGGGCTGGGGGAGGGGTAAGGCTGAGCTCACATTAAGTGTGTTTAGAACTGCATCCTTAACTTGAGGATTCTTAAATATGCATTTGACTTGCTTGGTGGTAGTTTAAACTGTGGAAAATTTGAACCAAATGTGTATACCGTGGGGTTGTATTTCCCCAGATTTTTAAATAGCAGACTAAGTATCATTTAAATTCCAGGGGTAGCCTTTTACTTTAAATTTAAAATTGTTTTTTGCAAGTAAACAGCTATGGCAAAGGAACTAAACTGTTTTCTTAAAGATTATTTCTTATTAGTGGGTGCACACACTCACAAACCCCATTCAGGTAGGAAGAAATATGTTCTCTTTTCATAAGTAATGAGTTTTAAAAACGAGTTCTTTTTATTAATGAAACTTACTCTGTTTACCAAAAGAGTTAGAGAAAAGGTCAGTAACAAGAAGTTTACTACACTTTAATATTTATAGTTATTGATTGTATTCATATATCTCATGCTGTCTATGGCTAATTAATTTTTATACTTTCTTTTATGTATAGCTGTCTTTTGATTACTGGCTTAGACATGTGTTTAATAAATGTTCAAAATAAATGGTACCAAAATTTCAAAGATATTATTCAGTTTGTTTAAAATCCAGTGAAGTGTGCTAGTGTATAAGCTGATTTTTAATGTAAGACTTTGAATAATTGACTTTTTTTTTCAACAACTAAGTGTTCCTTAATAAGGCCATCTGTCACAATAATGGATCCTACAGTACTTATCTGGTATGATCCTAAAGTAAGGGTAGGACAACTATGTTATATATTTGATTACTAATTTGTCTTCTTATTAATTGTTGATTACAGTCCTCTTTGTTAAGTAGTCAATGGTCATAAAAAATAGTATGTTAATCCTCAGTATTATTATATACTTCATTGAGAAAAACCACTTTAGACTAAATATGGTATGAAAAGAGACATTTACTTCAGTAACAAGAAATGATCTCTACTAAACTTGTGTAAACCATAGTATCTGACAGTGTTCTAATATCACCCTAAAATTTGAACTGTCTTTTCATTCATCCCACTTATAAACTCAGAAAAAATATATAAAATTATTAACTACAGTGTTTAAACATTCCTTCTTGTGTATGCACCTGTGTGGGTATGTGTGTGTTTGTGTGTGTGCGATGGGAAGCACAGAGTTAACTACTACATCAGTACAGCCATATATAAAATTGAGGTAATGGCATTTACTTCCTGAACATATCAATGGGTTTACAGAGTAATGCTCATGTTTCATAATGACTTTTTACTACTATTTCATAGAAAATACTGATATTCCAGGTAGGAAGCTAGATAGACTTTTAAACAGGACTTAAGGAATAAGTGGTTATAGGCAGTCCACCTACAATTCTGTGGTTCTGCTATAGAGACAGCATCTCAGAGTTAATGGTAATCAATACAAAGGCTCCAGAGGATTGAAAAGAAAAATGGGGCTGGAGTTGGGGAAGGGGTGGCGTTGTCACCGTATCTCTCTCTTGTACAGCTTATACAAATCAAAGCACTTGAGTAGCGACAAGTGATGTTTCTATTCTCATCAATCAGTACTGAGTGAACTATTCTGGAGGGGTGATTGCTTTTCAGAGAGTCAAGCATGGTATAATCGGGTTTCAGGTGAACTAAGCAATGCGTCAATATAGTTATAAGATATGGTTTTGCTACACGAAGGCATCTGCATTGTATTTATGTGTGTCTTACCTCTGTACACAGCCATAAACTATATAGGGGATATACCACTCAGTAATAAGTACAACACAATCATATGTATTATATAAAACATACTAACATTACTGTCTTCACTATTGTTCTCTAACTATGAATAGGGTGGATTTTGAGTTACTTTCCCAAAAGTGGGAATAGCTGTATCCTGCAGATAATTATGATTCTTGTGATTGGACTTGTATATATACATATATTATATATATATATTATATGTATTCATATATATTATATATTTTTATTTTATTTTATTATTATTATTTTTTGGTACGTGGGCCTCTCACTGTTGTGGCCTCTCCCGTTGCGGAGCACAGGCTCCAGACGCACAGGCTCAGCGGCCATGGCTCCCGGGCCCAGCCGCTCCGCAGCATGTGGGATCTTCCTGGACTGGGGCACGAACCCGTGTCCCCTGCATCAGCAGGCGGACTCTCAACCACTGCGCCACCAGGGAAGCCCTATATTATATATTTTTAAATTGAAGTATAGTTGATTTACAATGTTGTCTTATTTCTACTGTACAGCGAAGTGATTCAGTTATACATACATATAAATTCTTTTTTATATTCTTTTCCATTATGGTTTATCGCAGGATATTGAATATAGTTCCCTGTGCTATACAGTAGGACCTTGCTAGTTATACAGTCTCTATGTAATAGCTTGCATCTGCTAACCCCAACCTCCCACTCCATCCCTTCCCCACCTTCCTTTCCCTGTGGTAACCATAAATCTGCTCTCTATGCCTGTGAGTCTGTTTCTGTTTCGTAAATAAGTTCATTTATGCCATTTTAGATTCCACATATAAGTGATATCTTATGGTATTTGTCTTTCTCTTTCTGACTTACTTCACTTAGTATGATAATCCCTAGGTCCATCCATGTTGCTGCAAATGGCATTATTTCATTCTTTTTTATGGCTGAATAATATTCCATTTCTATATGTACCACATCTCCTTTATCCATTCCTCTGTTGGTGGACATTTAGGTTGCTTCCATGTCCTGGCTACTGTAAATAATGCTGCTATGAACATAGGGGTGCATGTATCTTTTTGAATATAGTTTTGTCTGGATATATAGCCAGGAGTGAGATTGCTGGATCATACTGTAATTCTATTTTTTGGTTTTTGAGGAACCTCCATACTGTTTTCCACAGTGACTGCACCAACTTACATTCCCACGAACAGTGCAGGAGGATTCTCTTTTCTCCACACCCTCTTCAGCATTTGATATTTGTAGACTTTTTAATGGTGGCCATTCTGATCAGTGCAAAGTGGTACCTCATTGTAGTTTTGATTTGCATTTGTCTAATAATTAGTGATGTTGAGCATCTTTTCATGTGCCTATTGGCCATCGGTATGTCTTCTTTGGAGAAATGTCTATTTAGGTCTTCTGCCCATTTTTCGATTGGGTTGTTTGTTTTGTTGTTGTTGAGTTTTATAAGCTGTCTGTATATTTTGGAAATTAAACCCTTGTCAGTCACATCATTTGCAAATATTTTCTTCCATTCTGTAGGTTGTCTTTTCATTTTGTTTATGGTTTCATTTGCTGTGTAAAAGCTTGTAAGTTTGATTAGGTCCTTTTTGTTTGTTTTGGTTGTTTTGTTTGTTTGTTTTGTTTTTATTTTTATTGCTTTGGGAAACCTATAAAAATATTGGTATGATTTATGTCAGAGGATGTTTTGCTTATGATCTCTTCTAGGAGTTTTATGGTGTCATGTCTTAAGTTTAAGTCTTGAGCCACTTTGAGTTTATTTTTGTGTATGGTGTGAGGGTGTGTTCTAACTTCATTGATTTACATGTCACTGCCCAACTTTCCCAACATCACTTGCTGAAGAGATTTTTTCCCACTGTATATTCTTGCCTCCTTTGTTGAAGATTAATTGACCATAGGTGTATGGGTTTTATTCTGTTCCATTGATCCATATGTCTGTTTCTGTGTCAATACCATGTCATTTGGTTACTGTAGCTTTGTAGTATTGTCTGAAGTAGGTCTGGGAGGGTTAGGTCTTCTGCTTTGCTATTTTCCTGAGGATTGCTTTGACAATTCTGGTTTTTTATGGCTCCATATAAATCTTAGGATTATTTGTTCTAGTTCTGTGAAAAATGTCATGGGTAATTTGATAGGGATAGCATTATATCTGTAGATTGCTTTGGGTAGTATAGCCATTTTAGCAATATTAATTCTTCCAATCCAAAAGCATGGGATATCTTTCTATTTCTTTAATCATCTTCCATTTCCTTTATTAATGGTTTATAGTTCTCAGCACATAAGTCTTTCACCTCCTTGCTCAGGCTTATTCCTAAGTATTTTTTTTTTTTGGTGCTATTTTAAAAGATATTGTTTTTTACATTCTCTTTCTGATATTTCATTGTTAGTGTAAAGAAATGCAACTGATTTCAGTATGTTAATCTTGTATCCTACTACCTTGCTGAATTCATTTATCAGTTCTAGTAGTTTTTGTGTGGAGTCTCTAGGATTTTCTATATATAGTATCATGTCATCTGAATATAATGACAAATTTACCTCTTCCTTTCCAATTTGGATACGTTTATTTCTTTTTCTTGTCTGGTTCCTGTGGCTAGGACGTCCAATACTGTGTTGAATAGAGGTGGTGAGAGTGGGCATCCTTGTCTTATTCCAGATTTTAGCAAGAAGGCTTTCAGCTTTTCACCATTGAGTATTATATTGGCTGTGGGTTTGTCATAAATAGCTTTTATTATGTTGAGATATTTTCCCTCTATACCCACTTTGGTAAGAGTTTTTATCATGAATGGATGTCGAATTTTGTCAAATGCTTTTTCTGCCTCTATTTAGATAATAATGTGGGTTTTGTCTTTTCTTTTGTTGATGTGGTATATCACATTGACTGATTTGCGTATGTTGAACCATACTTGTGAACTAGGGATGAATCCCGCTTGGTCATGGTGTATGATCATTTTTATGTGTTGTTGGATTCGGTTTGATAATATTTTTTGAGAATTTTTGCATCTATATTCATCAAAGATATTGGCCTGTAATTTTCTTTTTTGGTCGTGTCTTTGTCTGGTTTTGGTTTCAGAGTGATGGTGGCTTCATAAAAAGTCTTTGGGAGTGTTCCTTCCTCTTCAATCTTTTGGAAGAGTTTGAGAAGGATTGACAAAAGTTCTCTTTTGTATGTTTGGTAGAATTTGCCTGTGAAGCCATCTAGTCCTGAACTTTTGTTTGTAAGGAGTTTTTAAATTACAAATTCTATTTCACTTCTAGTGATCAGTCTTTTCAAATTATCAGTTTCTTCTTGATTCAGTTTTGGTGGGCTGTAAGTTTCTAGATACTTGTCCATTTCTTCTAGGTTGTTGAATTTGTTGACATATAATTATTCATAGTCTTCTTTTATGAGTTTTTGTATTTCTGTGGTATCAGTTGTTGCTCCTTTTTCATTTCTTATTTTGTTTATTTGGGTTCTGTCTTTTTTCTTCTGGTGAGCCTGGTCATAGGTGTGTCAATTTTGTTTACCCTTTCAAAGAACCAGCTCTTGGTTTTATTGATTTTTTCTATTGCTTTTTAAATCTCTATTTTATTTATTTACTGGACCTGTATATTTTACTTAGAAGATTAGCTCATGATAATAATAGATATTATTTATGAAATATTCTCCATGGTGTTCACATATCTGTGAAGGTCCATTCATGCAGACTTTTACCCAGCACAGTTTTATTGAACATCTACTCTGGACTAGACATACCTCTAGGGTCACATACCATGGTGAGTAAATATAGATCCTGTCTTGGCTCCTCTGGCATTTTCAGTCTTTGAGCCAAAAACAAAATTGGAGTAATGATTTAGTCAAAATTGTGATGATGGTTATAATAAGCTATTCTCAAACGTCACTAAGAAGTGACGTTTAAGCTGATATCCTTCAAAAATTTACTGAACACTTACTACAAGCAGACACTTTAATGGATGTTGGGGAAACAGCAGGAACACAGATATGTATCTTTTAATATAGAAGTTATCTATTATTCTTCTTGTTGATTAATCATAAGCCATAAACACCTTTTCTTGGGGTAGATCTGTAAAATCATAAGTTATCTACCATGTATCTTTCATTCAAAGCTTCTTTTCCTGCCTTTTCTCTTTCTCAGCTCCATCCCCTTCCTACACAATGGGGAAGCAATGTTCAATTTATTCATATTCAAGGGAATTGATAGATCATTACTTTTAATGGCATATCACAACTTAATTTGATACATACCATGCTTTCTCATGTTTTGATTTACTATACTGGTATTTTTGAAAGATCCGTTATCAATTATAAGTGCCAATACTGGGATAACAAGTGAATAAATATGGAAAATGTAGTGAGTTATTGCAATACCCACCATGGTCAGCCAAATAGATTTGTCTTTTCTCTATAGGGATAAAACAATCCTCTACACCAAAGCTGAAATGTGTCATGGCTTTTTAAGTATAACAATATAAATTACTTTGCGCCATGCTGACTTTTTGGGTCAGGTTAACTAATAGATGAATAACAGGAGCCATTGAAAGATTTTGCCTTTATTTTTTGGAATTTAAGTTGTATTAACCTTTGTATAAATACCGATTTCACAGCCAGCTATTTCCGTAGTTTACTTGATATGAGAGTAGTCAGTCAGGGCAAAAGAATGATTGTAGATCCAACCAATACAAATAACTATGTTTGCAATACAGGTATAAGGAATTTGCTGTCAGATGAAGTAAAAGGGCATGAACAAGTTTTAACTAGTTATTATGGGTAATAGAAAAAAATTATTGTAACAAAGTAGAATAAACAGCGAAGGAAAAAGAAAATGTTTAAACTGATAAGTAGTGTCAGGTTTTCTGAAGGTTCAGCCTTGTTTATCTGAATCTTCATGAAATTCTGTGAGGTAGCTTCCTAAAGTAGAGGAAAAACGTGTAATATTACAGTGTTACTGTCATTTACTCAGTGGAGGCTGGCAAGGTGGATAAAGCACCTGAATATGAGAAAGTAACAAAATGGTCCATATATGCTTCCACTGATCTTCCCCAGGTAAACTACCAGTAATAATACTGGGGGAAGAAAAACCCAGTTATATTTTTACCTTGCAGGAAACATCTCTGCTGATTTTCAGATGGACGAATAAACCACCAATCACAAAATGCCAGGGCCCTTTTTATCTAAATATGCATTTCACAACACACTGAAGATACGGAAAGCTTTTTCTGCAATATAATTTCGAATCATCTTAAATTAATTCTGAAAGATAAGTAGAAATCAGTGTCTGACATAAAATGTGCTGGGGTTGTTAGAAAATATATAATTTCTACTCTTAACTCCACCAATAACTTTTAAGACTGTTGACTATGTCATTGAGCCTCAATGCAGCACTTCTTTATGTTGAGCTGACTGCTGTTTGGCTGATGAAGACATTTTACATATGCATTAAAGTAATGCAGACATAAGAGGTTAAATGAGAGCAGAGCAGAAGCACAATAACTGGATGACCAAATAGCTCAAACATGTTACTCATTTCTATCCCTTTTTCTCCCATATTCTGATTCTTTAAACATAAATCTCATTGTACATCACAATGAAACACAAAATGAAAGAGAATTTATATTCTATACAAGTAGGTTTCACACTTAACTGCTACAAATTTGAAAATTCTGTTTCTTCTCCTTATATAAATATGCACCAGAATTGAAAATAGAAAGCAATCATAATGAAACAAATGGAATATGTTCAATTTACTCTTCTTAATTTTTTTAAAAGGTAAAATTGCAGCTCCTCACTTATAGGGTTTGCATTAAAAAAAATTCTAGGAACTTCCATGGACTTTTCTATCCATATTTCCTTGTCAGATTTAGCTTTTAGTCATGTATCTCAGTGGTGTGCTAACATACATACAGGACATTTGTTGTAGACACAAATGTCTACATTTATACCAATGTACTATAAAATGTTATTATTTTATTAATATTAGAATTTTATTAAAAATGTGATTAACATTAATTATATTAATTTGATCAATTTAATATTCATATTAAATTTATTACAATTTGTATTACTAGTAGTTATTCATTATATTTATTGATTATATTTATTATCATAAATTTAATTAATATAGGTGTAGAATTTCATACACATATATGCAACAATGAACAAAAACTGTATACAAAAATAATTCTAAAAAATTAATTAAGTCAAACTTGTATCCAAAGCACATATTCGTTGTTGTCACAGAGATATATTCTGGATAATATAATACTATTTTCATTTGGAAATCCATACACATTATCTTTAATAAACTGCATATTTCGGGAAGTTCTATAAATGCAACTTGCTTCATCTTTGGGGTTTTTTTTCAGCATCTTTATTGGAGCACAATTGCTTTACAATGGTGTGTTAGTTTCTACTGTATAACAAAGTGAATCAGCTATACATATACATATATCCGCATATCTTCTCCCTCTTTTTTTTTTTTTTTTTTTTTTTTGCGGTACACGGGCCTCTCACTGCTGTGGCTTCTCCCGTTGCGGAGCACAAGCTCCAGACGCGCAGACTCAGCAGCCACGGCCCACGGGCCCAGCCGCTCCGCGGAATGCGGGATCCTCCCAGACCAGAGCACGAACCTGCGTCCCCCACATCAGCAGGTGGACTCGCAACCACTGCGCCACCAGGGACGCCCTCTCCGCCCTCTTGCATCTCCCTCCCACCCTCCCTGTCCCACTCCTCTGGGTGGTCATAAAGCACCGAGCTGATCTCCCTGTGCTATGTGGCTACTTCCCACTAGTTACCTATTTTACATTTGGTATTATATATAAGTCTATGCCACTCTCTCACTTCATCCCAGCTTACCCTTCCCACTCCCTGTGTCCTCAAGTCCATTCTCTACATCTGCGTCTTTATTCCTGTCCTGCCCCTAGGTTCTTCAGAACTTTTTTTTTTTTAGATTCTATGTATATGTGTTAGCATATGGTATTTATTTTTCTCTTTCTGACTTACTGCACTCTGTATGACAAACTCTAGGTCCATCCACCTCACTACAAATAATTCAATTTCGTTTCTTTTTATGGCTGAGTAATATTCAATTGTATATATGTGCCACATCTTCTTTATCCATTCATCTGTCAATGGACACTTAGGTTGCTTCCATGTCCTGGCTATTGTAAATAGCATTGCAATGAACATTGTGGTACATGACTCATTTTAAATTATGGTTTTCTCAGGGTATATGCCCAGTAGTGGGATCTCTGGGTCATTTGGTAGTTCTACTTTTAGTGACTCCCTTCATCTTTGATAGGTTTTTTTAAAGACTCAGGGAAAGTATTTGGAACTGTTAATCACTGTGGAGGCTTCAGAAAAATAAACCATTCCAGCTATACTAATGAGACCACTGATAAATTCGATCTAGAATATTCAGGAATATTTAGATTATATTGAAAAAAATGTGAACTCAGTGAAAATTTTACCTACCATCAACTTCTTCTCAGGTATGAAACCTTAGTGACTTAATTCTACAGACAATCTTTATATTACTGATTTAAAAATCTTGATAATGTGGTTTCCCCTGATTACTTTTCCCAAGTAAAAAATAACATTCTATCCCTTGCTAGCCAATAGATTTTTTTAAAATACGACCAGATTATATATTTCCCTCCACCCATGCCTTTAATAGCCCCCTTCAGCTGTGCTTCCTTTTTCATCTAAAATGAAATTCCACTTCTTACTATAGCCTGGAAGCCCTGTCCATTTCCTTCTTCGTGGAACTTAGCCCCTACCTCTTTCATCCTCACTTATTTTACACCAACTACTGTTCTTAACACAGAAGTTAGGACAATTATTTAAAAATATAAGTCATTTCATGTCTCTCTTTGTTCAAAGGCTGACAGTTGCTAAGGTCATTTCCTTTGCTTAGAATATTCTCTGACACCAGACTGTCTAATAGTTTTCCGTCTCTTGATATCAGGGCCTCAGAACAAATGTTATTCCTCAGAGAAGATTTCCTGGACTACATTCATTCATTCAATAAATGTTGAAAGAACACTTACACGATAGGCAGTTGCCTCTGCAACTGGAATACAACATTGAATGACAGACAAAACTCTCTGCCTTTATGATGTTTAAACCCTAGTAAAGAAGAAATCATACAACAAAATAAATCCATCAGAAGATAATACTTTATGGGAAGCAAATATAAATTGTAAATGGAGAATAAGAAGTTCTAGGGATTGGGGTTGCAATTTTTAAAAGGAAGGCCTCACTGAGAAGGTGACATTTGGATGAAGCCCTGAAGGAATTGAGGAAGCAAACCATGCTGATAGAGGGAGAGCATGCCAGGCATTTGCAGAAGAGCAAAGGCCCTGAGCCAGAAGTATTATTGGTGTGTTTCATGAATATTAATGAGGCCAGTTTACCAGAGTGAAATAGGAAGAGAGGGGTGGCATGTAAGGGAAGTAGCATAAGGGACATGGGCCAGATCTGGTAGGGTCTTATAGCCCATGCTGAGACTTGTGATTTTACTTGAGTAAAATCAGAGCCATTGGAGTCTTTGGACAGAGGAGGTACATCCTCATCCTCCAATTCATGCTTACTCTGCTATGTTAGAATGAAGCTCTATGTGGGCAAAGTGAACCCAGAGAGACCAGTTAGGAAGTTTTCCAGTAATTCAACCAAGGAAGTCTTGGAAAATGGTGTCAGCAGTGGTGAGAACTGGTAAAATACTGGTTATAGTTTGAAGGTAGAGTTGACAGAATTTGCTTTGGATATAAGAAGACAGAAAAAGGAGTCAGGATGGCTCCAGGATTTTGGGTCTTAGCAAAGGGAAAATGCCATTTACTGTGATAGGTGACTGCCAGTGTTAGCACATTTGAGGAAGATAACCAGATTATATGGTACCTTCGGGCATCATAATTAAGCCCCGGGTCTGGGTGAGGTAATGAAGGCAGAGTGTACAAACAAAGCAGAGATAATGTGCAAGAACTGAACCTTGATCCACTCCAAAATTAAGAGGTTGCTCATGCGACCCAGTAAAAGCACTATTTTCCCCACTCCATTCTCCTAGCCCTCTTAATCTTTGTTACATGTCCTTGTATTAATTTCTTAGCAGTTCTCAGATATACCTGAAAATAACTTACTCATATTTCCTTGATATCGTCTTTTGTACCCACTGGAATATAAGCTTTGTAAGAGCAGGAAGATGAGCTGACTTATTCACAAAACCTAATTCATGGGGAGCCCTCTAAAAACACTTACTGAAAGAATTAATTTTTGAATCCATTCTTGGTTTTTAATTAAAAAAATTTATAGCTGCAGAGTGATTAAGAACAGAAAAATAATAACTAACATTTATTAAGTGCCTAGCACATTTCCCTGCCTTTACATGTAATAAAGCCATTTAAAATGCAGAATAGGGCTTCCCTGGTGGCTCAGTGGTTGGGAGTCCGCCTGCCGATGCAGGGGACACGGGTTCGTGCCCCGGTCCGGGAAGATCCCACATGCCACGGAGCGGCTGGGCCCGTGAGCCATGGCTGCTGAGCCTGCGCGTCTGGAGCCTGTGCTCCGCAATGGGAGAGGCCACGACAGTGAGAGGCCCGCGTACCAAAAAAAAAAAAAAAAATGCAGAATAACCCTGGAGGGTAAACACTATTATCCTCACTTTACAGATGGGAAAACTAAGGCACAGCAATGCTAAATACCTTGCCAAAGATTATGTGGAGCATAGTGAGAAAATTGAGATTTTAAGCTAAGGAATCTAGCTCCCAATGGTAAAAATGCCTTTTTACCATTATATTGATGCTTCTCAGGGGAAGGAAGTAATAATAGTGAGGCCAATAAAAGTGTGATATTTACAAGGTTTGGAGGTGCTTGTGAGCTGCCAAGTTAAGGGAGAGAATGATGTCAGCTAAACAAGAGAAAGACCCATCACCCTCTTGTATAATTATGATTTTCTGGGAATGTACATTGTACAGGGAGCAAGTTTATCAGACTTTCCCCAAAAAACTAAGGACAAAAGAAAGGGATTAAAGAAGAGTGAGCAAAAAATATTTATATTTAGTTTAGCATTAATTTTTTTAGAAGTAGAACATTTTCATAAAGCTTATTGAGGTCAACACCCTATTTACAGACAGAGAAACAGGAAATTCCCCAGATTGCATAGGTTGATATTGAGCTAAATTGGGGTCAACATCTAGAATCCTACTTCAGCCATTTCTTCTCCCCACTCAAGCTTCTCCCTAGAGGAACGATCTTCAGTTTTCCTTAAAAATGGAAGAAAATACACCAAATGGTTCATTTTCCTTTTTTTTTTTCTGACAAAAATGTCTGAATATGATAATATAACAGATTACTATTTCAGTTCCATAGAGGTATGCCTACTATATAAGAAAACATAGCAGAATTTATTTTGGGGGGGAGAAAGTAAAAAAAGCCTAAGATGTACGTGCTTCGTAACAATAGATGATTTACCAGCAGCTACAAAATAGTACAATTAAAAAAAACAACCACACATTTGTTCAGCATTTTTGTATAATAGTTACCATGATGAAAAACAATTTCTCACATACATAGTCAATGTTGTATATTCAGGCTCGGGTATATATGCATTTGTCTTTGTAATATAATACTTTCTGTGAGTAGAACATCTTTCTAAATGTATGTGTCATACCATTACTTGATACAATATGAATGATTACAGCCTTAAACTGGTAATATGCCTTCCTGACACAAATATAGGACTATGATGCTGTATAATGTTGACATTTATAGCTATTTTCATAGACCTTATCTCAAATCCTTGAGTGGATACAGAATGTACCGTATATCTACTTTAAAGTGCCTGTGTGTGGACAAGCACAGAAACTATTATGTGACGAAAAGTGTTACAGACTTCCGTGTTCCATTGCTGCGAGTTGTTTTAGAGCCAATGGAGATACAAACTTGGCAATCCTTCTCTGCCAGTGGCAAATGGTGACCATAACCTAGTAATGTTCTCATATGATAAACCCAACCAAAGGTCCCTATAATTAGCCTGGTAATAAATACTGTTTATGTAAGCCTTGAACACTACTAGGCATATTACAACTCAAAAGCACCATAATGGTTGCATAAATGATGTTGCCTTTTTTCAGTGTTACCAAATAATGAAGTATTATGATTTAGAAAATTGTCAGAATAAAGTTTAAACCTCAAAATGGGGAGCATGTTTATTTAACCTGAGATTGATGGAAATGCTTCTAAACTGTTTTAAATGTTCTTTGGTCTTAATAAGGAAGTCTGACGATACTTTTACCCTATACTGATGGCAAAGTATCACTTATAGGTGTGGAATTGTGACATAACAATCACTACAGTAACAGCTGATATTAATATAGCACCTACTGTGGCAAACAAGGTTCCAAGTTTTTACATATATTAATCTATGTAGTCATCAGAAACACCTTATGGGGTAGCTGCTATTATTACCCCTGTTTTACAAGCTAAGGAACTGAAGCAGAAAAGTGAGTTGACATGTTCCTGGTCAGACAGCTAGTATGTGGGATGCACCTATCATCAGAGATCATTGAAGTGTACAGAGCTTAACTTTTCTGTATCTGAATTCTTTTAGGGTGGGGAATGTGGGCTGGTGGAGAGAAGCTGGGGCTTGGATCTGCCTTTTATTCTTTATTCCCACTGACAGCCCAGAATGCTAATTAAGTTGCCTTATGGTTGGCTAAATTTGGTATTAAAGTTGGTACTAAAAATGAATGGTTTCAGAATTTATTCCTGAGGATATTCTATGAAAAAGAAAGAAATTATATGCAGTATATTAAAGTAATCCATACTTTACAATGGGATCCTGGAGCAGACAGGTTGTGCCAGGCAAGTTCATTTGAGAGTCTTATACCAATTGTAATTTGTTAAATTTCACTATCCGAGATATATATACACACACACACACACACACATATATATGTGTATATTGTATTTAATTTTATTTACCAAGTATCATGTTAGAAATTAAAATTTTATCTACTTTTCTGCATTCTCCTCTGTGCTAGAAGGTTAAATATGCATGAGTATGTGCATGTTCACATGCAAGGGGATGATAAAGAGAATTGAGACTTACAATGACAAAGACGAGGAAAATAAATATACAGAGAGGACAAAAAAGTTATAATTCCTACCAATTGCCACTCTGCCATTCTTCCTTTCTCTCCACTCAAGTATGATTAATAGAAGTGGATGCCTTTACATTGCTTTATATTGAGTGGCCTTTCTGGGTAGTGAAGTCATTGTGGGTAAACTTTAGATTTCTGCGTTAGAAACATCAAAGAAAGCTCAGCCGAAGAGGTACCTGATATAACAGATCATGCTGCGTGGCCTTCAGTTTAGGATTCATCCTCTGAAATCTCTCCTGTCTTTTATCAAACATAATGTCAAATAATACAAACTGTGAGACTTCCATCGGCTCCTAGTTGGACAATTCTTCTGTTGTTTTGCTAAATGTTCACTTCTGTAGATCATATCACCATTTTTAAATGATTCTAATGAGGTACTTCTCTCTGAAGTTCTATTATACAAGTGTCTATAAACAAAATTATATCTTCCCTCATAAACTTATAAAGTAATGAATATTATTTTAATCAATTCTTTTATTATTTACAACAATCTTTTAATAATTTCTGCCAAATTGGTTCTGATATATTCTTTTTTTAACATCTTTATTGGAGTATAGTTGCTTTACAATGGTATGTTATTTTCTGCTTTATAACAAAGTGAATCAGTTATACATATACATATGTCCCTATATCTCTTCCCTCTTGCATATCCCTCCCTCCCACCCTACCTATCCCACCCCTCTAGGTGGTCACAAAGCACCAAGCTGATCTCCCTGTGCTATCCAGCTGCTTCCCACTAGCTATCTATTATATGTTTGGTAGTGTATATATGTCCATGCCACTCTCTCACTTTGACCCAGTTTACCCTTCACCCTCCCTGTATCCTCAAGTCCATTCTCTAGTAGGTCTGTGTCTTTATTCCTGTCTTGCCCCTAGGTTCTTCAGAACATTTTTTTTATATTCAATATATATGTGTGTTAGCATACGGTATTTGTTTTTCTCTTTCTGACTTACTTCACTCTGTAAGACAGACTCTAGGTGCATCCACCTCACTACAAATAACTCAATTTAGTTTATTTTTATGGCTGAGTAATATTCCATTGTATATATGAACCACATCTTCTTTATCCTTTCATCTGTTGATATACACTTAGGTTGCTTCCATGTCCTGGCTATTGTAAATAGAGCTGCATTGAATATTTTGGTACATGAACCTTTTTTTTTTTTTCTGTGGTACACGGGCCCCCCACCGCTGCGGCCTCCCCTGCCGCTGAGCACAGGCTCCGGATGCACAGGACCAGCGGCCATGGCCGACGGGCCCAGCCGCTCCGCGGCACGTGGGATCCTCCCCAGATCCTCCCGGACCGGGTCACGAACCTGAACATCGGCAGGCGGACTCCCAGCTACTGCGCCACCAGGGAAGCCCCACATAAATCTTTTTGAATTATGGTTTGCTCAAGGTATATGCCCAGTAGTGGGATTGCTGGGTCATATGATAGTTCTATTTTTAGTCTTATAAGGAACCTCCATACTGTTCTACATAGTGGCTGTATCAATTTATCTTCCCACCAACAGTGCAAGAGTGTTCCCTTTTCTCCACACCCTCTCCAGCAGTTATTGTTTGTAGATTTTTTGATGAGGGCCATTCTGACTGGTGTGAGATGATATCTCATTGTAGTTTTGATTTGCATTTCTCTAATGATTAGTGATGTTGAGCATTCTTTCATATGTTTGTTGGCAATCTGTGTATCTTCTTTGGAGAATTGTTTATTTAGGTCTTCTGCCTATTTTTGGATTGCGTTTTTTTTTTGTTTTTTTCATATTAAGCTGCATGAGCTGCTTGTAAATTTTGGAGATTAATCCTTTGTCAGTTGCTTCACTTGCAAATATTTTCTCCCATCCTGAGGGTTGTCTTTTCATCTTGTTTATGGTTTCCTTTTCTGTGCAAACGCTTTGAAATTTCATTAGGTCCCATTTGTTTATTTTTGTTTTTATTTCCATTTCTCTAGGAGGTGGGTCAAAAAGCATCTTGCTGTGATTTATGTCATAGAGTGTTCTGCCTATGTTTTCCTCTAAAAGTTTGATAGTGTCTGGCCTTACATTTAGGTCTTTAATCCATTTTGAGTTTATTTTAGTGTATGGTGTTAGGGAGTGTTCTAATTTCATTCTTTTACCCATAGCTGTCCAGTTTTCCCAGCCCCACTTATTGAAGAGGCTGTCTTTTCTCCACTGTAGATTCTTGCCTCCTTTATCAGAGACAAGGTGACCA
Source organism: Mesoplodon mirus (assembly GCF_964341445.2). Taxonomy (NCBI): domain Eukaryota; kingdom Metazoa; phylum Chordata; class Mammalia; order Artiodactyla; family Ziphiidae; genus Mesoplodon; species Mesoplodon mirus. Next base: position 105,525,834 of record NC_138982.1, on the reverse strand, counting down.
TACGTGTGTGGGTTTATCTTTGGGCTTTCTATCCTGTTCCATTGATCTATATTTCTGTTTTTGTGCCAGTACGATACTGTCTTGATTGCTGTAGCTTTGTAGTATAGTCTGAAGTCCAGGATCCTGATTCCTCCAGCTCCGTTTTTCTTTCTCATGATTGCTTTGGCTATTCGGGGTCTTTTGTGTTTCCATACAAATTGTGACATTTTTTGTTCTGTTTCTGTGAAAAATGCCAGCAGTAGTTTGATAGGGATTGCCTTGAATCGTAGATTGCTTTGGGTAGTATAGTCATTTTCACAATGTTGATTCTTCCAATCCAAGGACATGGTATATCTCTCCATGTATTTGTATCATGTTTAATTTCTTTCATCAGTGTCTTATAATTTTCTGCATACAGGTCATTTTTCTCCTTAGGTAGTTTTATTCCTAGATATTTTTTTCTTTTTGTTGTAATGATAAATGGGAGTGTTTTCTTAATTTCATTTTCAGATTTTTCATCATTAGTGTATAGGAATAAAAGAGATTTCTGTGCATTAATTTTGTATCCTGCTGCTTTACCAAATTCATTGATTAGCTCTAGTAGTTTTCTGGTAGCATCTTTAGGATTCTCTAGGTACAGTATGATGTCATCTGCAAACAGTGACAGCTTTACTTCTTCCTTTCTGACTTGGATTCCTTTTATTTCTTTTTCTTCTCTAATTCCTGGGGCTAAAACTTCCACAACTATGTTGATAATAGTGGTGAAAGTGGGCAACCTTGTCTTGTTCCTGATCTTGGTGGAAATGGTTTCAGTTTTTCACCATTGAGGTTGATGTTGGCTGTGGGTTTGTCATATGGCCTTTATTATGTTGATGTATGCTCCCTCTATGCCTACTTTCTGGAGGATTTTTGTCATAAATGGGTGTTGAATTTTATTGAAAGCTTTCTCTGCATCTATTGAGATGATCATATGTTTTTCTCCTTTAATTTGTTAATATGGTGTATCACATTGATTGATTTGCGTATATTGAAGAATCTTTGCATTCCTGGGATAAACCCCACTTGATCACGGTATATGATCATTTTACTGTGCTGTTGGATTCTGTTTGCTAGTATTTTGTTGAGGATATTTGCATCTTTGTTCATCAGTGATATTGGCCTGTAGTTTTCTTTCTTTGTGACATCTTTGTTTGGTTTTGGTATCAGGGTGATGGTGGCCTTATAGAATGAGTTTCGGAGTGTTCCTCCCTCTGCTATATTTTGGAAGAGTTTGAGAAGGATAGGTGTTAGCTCTTCTCTAAATGTTTGATAGAATTCGCCTGTGAAGCCATCTGGTCCTGTGCTTTTGTTTGTTGGAAGATTTTTAATCACAGTTTCAATTTCAGTGCTTGTGATTGGTCTGTTCATATTTTCTATTTCTTCCTGGTTCAGTCTCGGCAGTTGTGCATTTCTAAGAATTTGTCCATTTCTTCCAGGTTGTCCATGTTATTGGTATATAGTTGCTTGTTGTAATCTCTCATGATCCTTTGTATTTCTGCAGTGTCAGTTGTTACTTTCCCTATTTCATTTCTAATTCTATTTATTTGAGTCTTCTCCCTTTTTTTCATGATGAGTCTGGCTAATGGATTATCAATTTTCTTTATCTTCTCAAACAATAAGCGTTTAGTCTTATTGATCTTTGCTATCATTTCCTTCATTTCTTTTTCATTTATTTCTGATCTGATCTTTATGATTTCTTTCCTTCTGCTAACTTTGTGGATTTTTTGTTCTTCTTTCTCCAATTGCTTTAGGTGTAAGGTTAGGTTGTTTATTTGAGATGTTTCCTGTTTCTTAAGGTAGGATTGTGTTGCTATAAACTTCCCTCTTAGAACTGTGTTTGCTGCATCCCATAGTTTTTGGGTCGGTGTGTTTTCATCGCCATTTGTTTCTAGGTATTTTTTTATTTCCTCTTTGATTTCTTCAGTGATCTCTTGGTTATTAAGTAGTGTATTGTTTAGCCTCCATGTGTTTGTATTGTTTACAGTTTTTTTCCTGTAATTGATATCTAGTCTCATAGCATTGTGGTCAGAAAATATACTTGATATGATTTCAACTTTCTTAAATTCACCAAGGCTTGATTTGTGACCCAAGATATGATCTACCCTGGAGAATATTCCATGAGCACTTGAGAAGAATGTGTATTCTGTTGTTTTTGGATGGCATGTCCTATAAGTATCAATTAAGTCCAGCTTGTTTAATGTATAACTTAAAGTTTGTGTTTCCTTATTTATTTTCATTTTGGATGATCTGTCCATTGGTGAAACTCAAATGTTAAAATCCCCTATTATGATTACGTTACTGTTGATTTCCCCTTTTATGTCTGTTAGTATTTGTCTTATGTATTGAGGTGCTGCTATTCTGGGTGCATAAATATTTACAGTTGTTATATCATCTTTTTGGATTGATCCCTTGATCATTATTTAATGTCCTTCTTTGTCTCTTGTAATAGTCTTTGTTCTTAAGTCTATTGTGTCTGATATGAGAATTGCTACTCCAGCTTTCTTTTGATTTCCATTTGCATGTATCTTTTTCCATCCCCTCACTTTCAGTCTGTATGTGTCCCTAGGTCTGAAGTGGGTCTCTTTTAGACAGCATATATACGGGCCTTGTTTTTGTATCCATTCAGCCAGTCTGTGTCTTTTGGTTGGAGCATTTAATCCATTTACATTTAAGGTAATTATCGATATGTATGTTCCTATTCCCATTTTCTTAATTGTTTTGGGTTTGTTATTGTAGGTCTTTTCCTTCTCTTGTGTTTCCTGCCTAGAGAAGTTCCTTTAGCATTTGTTGTAAAGCTGGTTTGGTGGTGCTGAATTCTCCTAGTTTTTGTTTGTCTGTGAAGGTTTTAATTTCTCCATCAAATCTAAATGAGATCCTTGCTGTGTAGAGCAATCTTGGTTGTATGTTTTTCTCCTTCATCACTTTAAATATGTCCTGCCACTCCCTTCTGGCTTGCAGAGTTTCTGCTGAAAGATCAGCTGTTAACCTTATGGGGATTCCCTTGTGTGTTATTTGTTGTTTTTCCCTTGATGCTTTTAATATTTTTCCTTTGAATTTAATTTTTGATAGTTTGATTAATATGTGTCTTGGCATGTTTCTCCTTGGATTTATCCTGTATGGGACTCTCTGTGCTTCCTGGACTTGATTAACTATTTCCTCTCCCATATTAGGGAAGTTTTCAACTATAATCTCTTCAAATATTTTCTCACTCCCTTTCTCTTTCTCTTCTTCTTCTGGGACCCCTATAATTTGAATGTTAGTGAGTTTAATGTTGTCCCAGAGGTGTCTGAGAGTGTTCACAATTCTTTTCATTCTTTTTTGTTTATTCTGCTCTGCAGTAGTTATTTCCACTCTTTTGTCTTCCAGGTCACTTATCCGTTCTTCTGCCTCAGTTATTCTGCTATTGATCCCTCCTAGAGAATTTTTAATTTCATTTATTGTGTTGTTCATCATTGCTTGTTTCATCTTTAGTTCTTCTAGGTCCTTGTTAAACGTTTCTTGTATTTTCTCCTTTCCATTTCCAAGATTTTGGATCATCTTTACTATCATTATTCTGAATTCTTTTTCAAGTAGACTGCCTATTACCTCTTCATTTGTTAGGTCTGGTGGGTTTTTACCTTCCTTCTTCATCTGCTGTGTGTTTCTCTGTCTTCTCATTTTGCTTAACTTACTGTGTTTGGGGTCTCCTTTTCGCAGGCTGCAGGTTCATAGGTCCTGTTCTTTTTGGTGTCTGTCCCCAGTGTCTAAAGTTGGTTCAGTGGGTTGTGTAGGCTTCCAGGTGGAGGGGACTACTGCCTGTGTTCTGGTAGATGAGGCCGGATCTTGTCTTTCTGGTCGGCAATCCACGTCTGGTGGTGTGTTTTGGAGTGTTGGTGGCCTTATTATGATTTTAGGCAGCCTCTTTGCTAATGGATGGTGTTGTGTTCCTGTGTTACTATTTGTTTGGCATAGGGTGTCCAGCACTGTAGCTTCCTTGTCATTGAGTGGAGCTAGGTCTTGGTGTTAAGATGGAGATCTCTGAGAGATTTTCACCATTTTATATTATGTGGAGCTGGGAGGTCTCTTGTGGTCCAGTATCCTGAACTTGGCTCTCCCACCTCAGAGTCACAGCCCTGATGTCTGGCTGGAGCACCAAGAGCCTGTCATCCACACGGCTCAGCATAAAAGGGAGAAATAAAAGAAAGAAAGAAAGAAGAAGATAAAATAAAATAAAACAATGTAAAATAAAATAGTTTTGAAAATAAAAAATAATTATTAAAATATTTTTAATGTAATAAAAAAAAGAAAGAAAGAAGAGAGCAACTAAAGCAAAAAACAAATCCACCAATGATAACAAGTGCTAAAAACTATACTAAAAAAAATAATAAAAATAATGTGTAGACAGAACCCTAGGACAAATGGTAAAAACAAAGCTATACAGACAAAATCTCACACAGAAGCATACAAATACACACTCACAAAAAGAAAACGGGAAAAAATATGTATATATCCTTTCCCCCAAAGTCCACCTCCTCAATTTGGGATGATTCGTTGTCTATTCAGGTATTCCACAAATGCGGGGTACATTAAGTTGATTGTGGAGATTTAATCCGCTGCTCCTGAGGCTGCTGGGAGAGATTTCCCTTTCTCTTTGTTCGCACAGCTCCTGTTGTTCAGCTTTTGATTTGGCCCCACCTCTGCATGTAGGTCGCCTGAGGGCGTCTGTTCTTCACTCAGACAAGACGGGGTTAAAGGATCGCTGATTCCGGGACTCTGGCTCACTCAGGCCAGGGGGAGGGAGGAGTACGGATGAGGGGCGAGACTGTGGCAGCAGAGGCCAGCATGACATTGCACCTGCCTGAGGCGTGCCGTGCGTTCTTCTGGGGATGTTGTCCCTGGATCACGGGACTCTGGCAGTGGCGGTCTGCACAGGCTCCCAGGAGGGGAGGTGTGGATAGTGACCTGTGCTTGCACACAGGCTTCTTGGTGGCGGCAGCAGCAGCATCGTTAGCATCTCATGCCCATCTCTGGGGTCCGCGCTGATAGCCGTGGCTCGTTCCGTCTTTGGAACTCCTTTAAGCAGCGCTCTTAATCCCCTCTCCTCATGCACCAGGAAACAAAGAGGGAAGAAAAAGTCTCTTGCCTCTTAGGCAGGTCCAGACTTTTCCTGGACTCCCTTCTGTCTAGCCGTGGTGCACTAACCCCTTCAGGCTGTGTTCGCGCCGCCAACCCCAGTCCTCTCCCTGCGCTCGGGCTCCAACGGAAGACCCAGCCTCAGCTCCCAGCCCCGCCCGCCCCGGCGGGAGAGCAGACAAGCCTCTCGGGCTGGTGAGTGCTGGTCGGCACCGATCCTCTGTGTGGGAATCTCTCCGCTTTGCCCTCCGCACCCCTGTTACTGCACTCTCCTCCACGGCTCCGCAGCTTCCCCCCTCTGCCACCCGCAGTCTCCGCCAGTGAAGGGGCTTCTAGTGTGTGGAAAGCTTTCCTCCTTCACAGCTCCCTCCTAGAGGTGCAGGTCCCGTCCTTGTTCTTTTGTCTGTTTTTTCTTTTTTCTTTTGCCCTATCCATGTACGTGGGGAGTTTCTTGCCTTTTGGGAGGTCTGAGGTCTTCTGCCAGAGTTCAGTCGGTGTTCTTTAGGAGTTGTTCCAAATGTAGATGTATTTCTGATGTATTTGTGGGGAGGAAGGTGATCTCCACGTCTTACTCTTCTGCCTTCTTGAAGCTCCTTCTGATATATTCTTCACCACTTCTCCCTGATGGATCAGCGGATGAAGATAATGTTGAAAGTATGGTCTCATCAGAGTTGTGTGTAGATGGAAATATATTTTGACATATGCAGCATGCATGGTTTAGAAAGAATGGATATCACCCCTCAAAAATACTCTTGAAAATAATATATTGGTAAGTTATGAAAAAGGAACTGTGACAGTGTTAATTAAAATTTCTTATTAATTTTTCTTTTTCTTTTTTTTTCTTGGTATACTTAAAAGCAAAGTGTAACCATGTATTTGATTAACAGTAAAACTGTCCATTATTGCAAAGGAGGTTGAAGGCATACCTGTAGATAAAAATCACATCCACCTGTCAATTTTAAGTTTTAGCCCTGCATGATAAATTGGTGTTCACTGTTACTATTACTGTGTGATATATAGGTTAAATAAAAACCAGATAGTAGTCACTCTTCGATAAAAGGATTTGCAGGCAACTTCTTTCTTACAAGTTATTGGGTATATTTTGTAATTGAAATAAATTAAGCCCACAACAGGGAGACAGACAGACAGAGAGAAAAGAGAAAAAGCATTTCTTGTATAAATTAACACTTCATTTAGCCTTCCATAATAATAAGAAGATGGGAAAAGGTGAAGGTTATTTACAGGATTCTTGAGTAATAAAATCACTAGGCGAGGGCAGATATAAGATAACATATGGTCAATTGTAGGTACTTAAGACTGAAGAATTATTACTAAATCACTAACTGAGGGCCTTGAAGTGTGATGTTGCATGAGATTACGTGTAAGGATCATTTGCTCCATTTTATTACTCTGTCACTTAAAAGATCAGAACTTTCCACCCTGTGGGGCTAAAAGTTTGCCCTGGTTCATGGGACATGTGCCAGCTGGCCAAGATAAATGAAAATTTCTGCTTCCTCAATGAATTTGTGATAATGTATGATCCTTAGTCTACTTTTTAAAGCAAGATTAATTAATGGTGATATGGTACCACCAATGTCTAGGGAACAGAGATGAATGTAAGCTATCTGGCAATCTAATACTGAGTTGACAAACACTCATATTCTGGTGCCCAGTAAGATTTTGGGCTCTCTAGACTACTAAGCCTAATTATTTTTATAGTTCTAAGAAAGCTGGTAGAAAGATAGTATAATTCTTTCCAGAAATCATTTTAATAATGAGTAAAGGATTATATATTGGGAAGGTAGGGGAGAATAAGGAAGGTATGTATAAAAATTAATTGACTTAAGCTTTTACATGAAACTTAGAGAATACATCTTACTACATTGCCTAAAATGCCCTGCTTGCACAGGCTATTTATTAACACAATATTGCACTTTTCAAATTTATTAATATACACAGGATAAAATTTTCAACTGTACTATTTGATCTACAGAAAGTATAACCTATCAGTCGAGGAACCCACAATTCTAAGTCTCTAAAGTCTCCAGTATTTAATCTAATTCTCTTTAATTTTGCTTTCTCCCTCTTAGACACACACCACACGCATGCACACACACACAAGATGACAACTGAAATTTATTTCAAATTTAAAAGTCTTTGAATTGAGTACACATTTGTGCAAAGGCCTTTTTATGAATGTTTCATATTTTTGGTAATAAATACTAAGGAATGGGCTGGCTACATCATGTGACATTTAACCTTTTAAGAAAATGCCAAAATGTTTTCCAAAGTGTTTAACACATTTTACATTTCTACCAGCAAGGTATGAAAATTCCACTTTGTTCACATCCCCGCCAGTTCTTAGTATGGTCAGCCTTTTAAAATTTTTTTGCCATTCTAATAGATGCATATTTAGTATCTTATTTTAGCTTTGATTTGCAATTCCATAAAGCTAATGGAGTGTCTTTTCATGTGCATATTTTCCATCTATATATCTTCTTTTGTGAAGTGTATGTTTAATTATTTTGGCTTCTTTTGGGGGGGTTGGAGGAATTTTTTTAAACATGGAGTTTTGAGAGTTCTTTACATGTACTCAACACAAGTTTTTCATCAAATATTTGAGTTGCAAATATTTTCGCCCAGTCCATGGTTTGTGTTTCATTCTCTCTGTAGCATCTTTTGAAGAGGAGAGTTTTAAATTTTAATGAGTCCAATTTGTCAATTTATTTTTTTATTGATTGTGCTTTTGCTGTCATATCTAAGAAATCTCTGCCTGTTGTAGGGGTTGGAAAACTTTTTTCTTAAAGGGCCAGATAGTAAATAGCTTAGGCTTTGTGAACTATAAGTCTGCCTCAACTAATCATTTTCCTAGTTACAGTGTGAAAGCAGCCACAGAAAAAAGTATAAATGAATGAATGTGACTGTGTTCCAGTAATTATTTACTGAAGTTTAAATTTCATATAGTTTTATGTATTACAAAGTAGTATTCTTCTTTTTAAAACTTCTTTAGTCATTTAAATATATAAAAATATTATTCTTAAATCAAACCTCATAGATACATAGGTAGAAGGTCAAATTTGGCCTGTAGGCTGTAGCTTGCCAACTCCTCTCCTTTTATAGTTTTAGGTTTTTGCAGTAAATCTAATGGTTCATTTAAACTGTTTTTTGTATTAGATACAAAGTATGGATCAAAGTTCATCTTTTGCAAATGGCTAATTGTTTCAGCACTGTTTGTTAAAATGACTGTACTTTCTCCACGAAATTCCCTTTGCAACTTTGTAGAGAATGAGTTGTAAATACATGTGTCTATTGCTGTACTCCATTCTGTTCCATTGACCTATTTGTTTATCTTAATACAAATACCACATCAGCTTGAATTGTCTTGAGATTATTAGTGTTAGTTTTTCAACTTTGTTCTTCTTTTTAAATTTTAATTTATTTAATAAAGATGGAGTTATTGAAGTTATCTCTTCCTTTTTGAGTAAGCTCCTTCACTTGTATCTTTCAAGGCACTTTTTCAGTTCATCTAATTTGTCAAATTTAATATAATAAATTTTTCACAGTATCTTCTTATCTTTTTGATAGTATATAATCTGTAGTAATGTCACTTCTCTTATTTCTGATATAAGTAATTTATGACTTCTCTTTTTTTCTCACATCATTATGGTTAGAAGTTTTCAATTTTATTGATCTCAAACACATACCTTTTGATTTCATTGATATTTTCCATTCTTTTTTTGTTTTCAATTTTGAATTCAGTTGTGATCTTAAATATTTCCTTTCCTCAGCTTATTTTTAATTTAATCTGCTCTTCTTTTTCTGTTTCTGGGTGCAAGCTGATACCACTGATTTGAGACTTTTCTTTTTTAATATAGATGCTTAGGGCTGTAAGTTATGTCTATGAACTGTTGTATTGACACTATCCAAATTCAAATATGTTGTGTTTTCATTTGCAATCAGTTGAAATAAGTTATTTCAGTTTATTATTTGGTTTCCTACTATTGGGTGATATTTTTCAGAAGTTTTTCTATTATTGTTAATTTAATTCATCTTTGGTCTCAAAACGGAATTTGTTCACTTGAATCTTTTAAAATTTATTCAGACTTGTTTTATGGCCCAAAACATGATCTGTCTTTGTAAATGTTTGGTGTGAACTTAAAAAGAATATTTATTCTGCCCGTATTGAGTGGCGTGTTCTATTAATGTAAGCTGGTTGGTTGATTGTGTTGGCCAATCGTGTTGCTGATTTTCTCTACACACCTGTTCTTTCAGTAATTTAGAGGTATGTATTAAAATCTCCACCTGCTAATTTGTATTTGCTTTTTTTCCCTTGTACTTCTCCCAGTTTTTCTTCATTGAGCTCTGTCATCATGTGTATATACATATATGATTGTTATGTCCTCTTGGTTAATTGACCCCTTTGTCACTTTGAGATGAACTTCTTTATCCTGTTAATATATTTTTGTTCTGAAATCTCATTTGTCTGATTTAATATAGTCATTTCAGCTTTCTTTTTTCTAGTTTAGCATATCTTTTTTCATCCTAATATTTTAAATCTATATGTGTTCATATTTAAAGCATGTTTCTTGTAAACAGCATACAATTTGTCCCTGCTTTTAAATTTAATCTGACAATCTCTGCCTTTATTTGGGCTGTTTAGGCTATTCCTTTTTAAGATGATTATGGATAGTTTGGTTTATGTAATTATCTTGCCATTTGTTTTATCTTTCTCCCTCTGCTCCTTGTTTACTTTGTCTTCTTGTTCTGCTTCCTTTGGATTAATCAGTTATTTCTTATGATGCCATTTTATTTCCTTTGTTAGCTAATCAATTCTAACTCTTCATTATTTTAGTTTTTTTTAAGGATTTACTACATAGATTTTTAACTTATCACAGTCTACCTTTAAAAGATAGTATTCCTGTATAGTATGAGAACCTTATACTTCCTAGTATACTTCTGTTTCTCCTCTCCTAGATATTAAGCTATTGATTTCAAACATTTTACTTCTTTACAGATGCTGTAAATTTGAGAATATATTGTTATCATTTTAGTTTAAAAATTCAATTATGTTTTCAAGAAATTTAAATATTTACAAAAGCATATATAATTACCAGTGTAGTTACCAATGCTGGTGTCTTTATGTAAATCTGTGTTTCTATGTAGCGTCATTTTCTTTTGGCCTGAAAGACTGGCAGCAACATTTTTTGTAGTTTAATTCTCCTGGTGATGAATCCCTCAACTTTGGTTGTCTGAAAAACTGTTTAGTCCACCTTATTTTTGAATGATATTTCACTGGGTATAGAGTTCTGGGTTGATACTTTTCCCTTTCAGTAGTTTGAAGATATTTTACTCTTTCCCTCTTCCATGATGAGAAATCTGTTGTGTTTTTTATTTCTTTTTACGTGAGATGAGGTGTCATTTTCCTGTGATTGCTTTTAAGATTAGCTCTATTACTAGTTTTGAACAATTGATTTATGATGTGCCTTGGTGAGGTTTGCTTTGTGTTTCTTATGAGTGGGATTTATTGATCTTAGATCTGTGTGTTTGAAGTTTTCATCAAATTTGGGAAATTTTTAATCATTATATATTCAAATATTTCTTCCTCCCCATTGGTATCTCCAATTGCATATATATAAGGCAAATTGAAGTAGTCCTAGGGTTCATGGATGCTTTTAACGTTTTTAAATCATTTTTCTCTGGGTTCTTCTTTTTGGGTGGAACTATTATTATGTGTTCAAGCTCATGAATCTTTTCCATTGTAAAATCTCATCTGCTACCAGTCCAGTTCAGTGTATTTTCATATCAGACATTGTATAGTAGTTTTTAATCTCTAGAAGTTTTATTTGAATCATTTTTATATTGTTTTTATATTTAACTTTTTGAACATATGGAATACAGTTATAATAACTGTCCTAATGTCCATGCCTACTACCTCTTACATCTATAATAGTTCTCAGTTGATTTTGAATGATTAATTTTCCTCTTCATCATGAGTTGTATTTTCTACATGCCTTGTGATTTTTGTTAAGTGGATGCGAATCATTGTGAATTTCTCCTTCCTGGGTGCTGAATTTTTTTTTTTTTTTTTTTTTTTTTTTGCGGTATGCAGGCCTCTCACTTTTGTTGCCTCTCCCATTGCGGAGCAGAGGCTCCGGACATGCAGGCTCAAGCCTGTGCGACCCAGCCGCTCTGCGGCATGTGGGATCTTCCTGGACCAGGGCATGAACCCGTGTCCCCTTCATCAGCAGGCGGACTCTCAACCACTGCGCCACCAGGGAAGCCCCTGAATATTTTTGTATTCTTATAAATATTAATATTCTTGAGCTTTTTTATGAGACACAGTTACCTTATTGGGAAACAGTTTGATCCTTGTGAATTTTGCTTTTAAGATTTGTTATGTGGAATCAGAGCAGTGTTCAATCAAAGGCTGATTATTCCTCACTATTAAGGCAAGCCACTCCTATGAACTCTACCTAACGCCCCATGAATATTGAGGTTTTCCATTTTGGTTGGTGGCAGCAAGCATTTTTCCCAGCCCTGTGGGAGCACCAAACACAATGTCTCCATTACTTTTGGTTATTTCTTTCCCTGGCCTTGGGAAGTTTCCTCACACATAGGCTGATCTGCTGAAAACTGACAGCACATCTCTCACAGCTGTCCTTTAGCTCCCTCTGTGCAGCTCACTCCTCTCTGGTGTTCTCTCTAAGAACTTCAGTCAACCTGGGCTCCCTGGAACTTCAACTCCACCACCTGAACTCAGGGAGTTTTTTGAGCTCTGGTTTGGGTCATCCTCCTTGTCTTGAAGCCTGGAGAATCTTGGCAATAAGATGTTTCAGTGTAGCTCTCATCTCATCCATTTCCCTTTTCTTCAGGATCCCTGTTTTTGTTGCCTGATACTTGGTGACTTGAAAACTGTTGTTTCATATAATTTTGGTTATTTTTCTTGTTTTTTTGTTTTTATTGTTTCTTATGGGATGGTAAATCCAGTCCCTGTTACTCCATCTTGGCCAGGACCCAAGGTTTGAGTTTTGTTACATATTAATTCTCTTAAACATATTTGTTGTGTTTTTAAATTACATATTAGAGGTTCTGAGAAAGACATAGGAGCCTATAAAATAATATGTGCTACAGATTATCTTAAAATTAATAAAAGATATGGGATATATGTCAATTAAATATTATAGAACATATTTAAACAATATATGATCAACCACTAAATGGATTATAAAGAGAACAGTTCAACATGATAAGGATTTACTGAGGATTATACATTTAGAGACACCTTCATAGGGAATTGTAGTGGAGGTAAAATTTCTGAGGCTGGCATGAATAATTCAGAGAAAGTCTTTCCATGAAGGTAATGCTATTAAAGGTGTGTTGTATAAAATGATCAAAAGAGAGATAATTTTAAAGCAGAGGGCAGTAAAAGATGATAATATGTTTGAAGATGCATGTAAGTGCCAGATTTTAGAAACTTCAGGTTTATCTTTTTACACAAAGGCAGCAGTAAACCATTAATATTTTTGAAATAAGTTTGTAATAGGATGATGAAAGCCATTTTGAACAAGAATAATCAGAATGAAGTGACAAGGAAACAAATATTCGGGAGAATAGTTAAAAAAAACTATTACACTTGTCCAAGTTAAATTAATACATTGGTAATTAGGATAAAAAGAAAAGATCGACAGAAGAAACATTCCATGGCATAAATTGGCAATAGTTGATTATATTTGGGTAAGAGAAAAGGGAACATTTCTAAGATGACTGAAATTTAGATAAAGGAGCATAATGAAACCATCAAAAGAAAATGGAACATCAGGACAGCTTAATCTGGAAAACTCAAACTAAAGTGAACCAAGAAAAAATGATAGAATAATAAAATAATAATAAGTGGAAATATTTATTAAATGTGCACTATGTGCAGGCCCTATGCAAAAGTCTTTACATGGACTACCTCATTTAATCATCATAGCATTGTTATGAGCTTCCATGATTGTCTGTAATTTAGAAATTAGGATATTAATGTCAGTTTCTTCTGCTGAAGGTGACAGAGAGGTACTGAATGGGACAGGATTTGAATCTCAATACACCGAGCTTTAGAATCCAGTTTCATGTTATAGATAATTACTATTAAAATGGTAGAGGCATCATTTTATTTTATTTATTTCATTTTTTTAAAGATTTTTTTCGATGTGGACCACTTTTTTAAAGTCTTTATTGAATGTGTTACAATATTGCTTCTGTCTTATGTTTTTGGTTTTTTGGCTGCGAGGCATGTGGGATCTTAGCTCCCTGACCAGGGATCAAACCCACACTCCCTGCATTGGAAGGTGAAGTCTTAACCACTGGACTACCAGGGAAGTCCCAAGGCATCATTTTAAAGAAAAGATGTTGGACAGGAGTTTGTCTAAGATTGTATATCAAACAGGAAAATAGAATTGATTTGTGCCATATCCAGCTTTAAAGAACAATTTTGATAGTCCTAAGTAACAACGACTCACAGTTTTTCTTACCTACAATCTGAGATAATGTTACTGTGTAACTGAATGTTTTTGTGCCAATAACGTCAGCTTTTCTTCTGGACATAAGAAGATTATTTTATTTTTGTTGTCATGTCATGTTTTTACCCCTAAGCCAACAAAGAAAGAATTTAAAACGTTAATGCTAGTACTTACCAGGACTTGAACCACAATAGATTTATGTCTTGGGTAATTGTGATTACTTCATTTTGTTTATTATCTAGCTACTCAATAAATCTCCTAATTGACAAGGAACTATTAAAATCTCAAGACCTATAATGTCTTTTCTTTTCTCACTGGATTATTTTTTTTTTCTATCAAGGAGGTAGTATTCACTCCAACGTATTTCTTTTTCTGTAATGAAAGAGGTATAGTTAATATCAACATACAATATTCTTGCAACCCACTTAGGGTTGTCACTATATATAAAGTTGTAAATACTGACAGTGCTACACACCCACGCACACACTCATGCACAAGCTAAGAAACAGAGACAAAATGGGAAGACCGAATTACTTACTACCTACTATGTTCCAGACATCATGCTAAACAGTTTTATTTAGATGATCTCATTAAATACTCTCAACAATTATCCACATTTCCTGAAATTTACCCAATGTCACTCATATAATAAGCTTTGGAGCCAGAATGTAGCCTTCACTGTCTGACTTCAGAGTTCAAGTTTTTAACCATAGTGCCATAATGCTCAGTACTAAGATATACTGAGTCAATATAGTGTCTGCCATTTATTTTAATAAAGGAACTCCTGTGTGGTGAAGCCAATTTTTAAAAAGTGAAACCTTTTAAATAAATGCACAGCCTATGTCTTCTTACCACGTTGCCATACCTACTCTCCTGAGACCTCTGAGAATCTCTTTCCTCTCTTTCACTTTTAGGTTATCTCATCTGTGAGACCTGGTTATCAAGTGGTGTGTCTGCTGTTTCCACATGGTAGCTAAACATACCTTCAGAACATATGATCCATTCTTTAAATAAATGCGATAGCAAAAAAGTTGATTTTTTTTTCAAAAGATGAATTTTACTGTTCATTGTTATTAAGAATTATCCGTGGTCAAACCTCATGATTAAAATGAATTACCAAATAAGAAAGTCCATTTAGGGTTTAAAGAAAAGAAAAAGCCATAGATTAAAAGCATTGAGGGAAATTTTCTCATGTGGCTCATAAAATGTCTCTTGTGGCAATGTCAAAAAATAGTTTTCAAAAATGTTTTGAGTTTCAGCCACATTTTAGACTATAACGCAGCCTTCTCAGTTTTCCACTTTTAAGCTGCCACAATAATTTGAAATGAGGTATTTTTGATAGAAAAAGTTGATAATGTCACTTATAGTAGCAAAATACATATCCAGTCCTAAAAGAGAGAGATTTTACTAAGCTTACTTTGAACAGAGACTAGCACATTACTATACAGAGGGAATTAATAAATGTCCCTTTCAATATTAAAATTAGGTTTTATATTAATTAAACTGAGTCACATGATACCTTGATTTACATATTTAAGTACTTGGATCTCTCCATGCTTGAAGATGTTTGTTATGGATTCAGCAGCTATACTCACAGAATAATTTTGGTCATGTGAATTTTAATGTATTGCAGTAAATATAAATTGCAGTGCAAATGGAGAGTGGTGTAAATTGAGAGTTAAGCATAAAATACCGAAGGATATTTATTTAAAGTTTAGAAATCATAATCTCTTCCACTGATTTCCATGAATGGGAATGTACTCTATTTTTTTTTTTTTCTAAGAAGTACAACACAACAGAACATACCCTTGTATGGTAGTCTAGGATATTGTGATATCAGTGTTGACAAGCTCTGTAAAGGTAAGTATTTGCAGCTTAGGAAAAATTACCAGGGATGTAGGAAACAAATAAAATGTGATATGACCATTTTGTAAATACTGACCTTCTTAATTTTGGGTATATTCAAGTAAGTAAAGAAAAAGAAAATATGACTACCTCACAACCTTAGAAAAATTATAACCATTCGGACCAATGAAAGAATCTAGTCTTCTTGTCCTACTTGGGCAATTTTACTAAATAAACAAATAAATACAACAATTATTTTAACATAAAATAAATTTCTTGTTAGGGGATGGTATAGCATCAGTTTTATTCATTTTATTTATTTATTTATTTATTTTTCTTTGTGGTACGCGGGTCTCTCACTGCTGTGGCCTCTCCCGTTGTGGGGCACAGGCTCTGGACACGCAGGCCCAGTGGCCATGGCTCACGGGCCCAGCCGCTCCGTGGCACGTGGGATCCTCCCGGGCCGGGGCACGAACCCATGTCCCCTGCATCAGCAGCCGGACTCCCAACCACTGCACCACCAGGGAAGCCCCATTTTATTTTTAAATCTATAAAATCCCCAATAGTTGTGTCATCGGCAACTGGAATAGCAGTCCACTTAGTCCATATACTAAAGTCAATCATATTCATATTGTAATAAATTTATGATGTTAGTAAGTACTAAAATCCTCGTATATGATGACATGTTTTTTCCTGCTTATAGTTCATTTGCATGTTATGGATAATCTTTCTGTTTTATAACAGTCTCTCTTTATACTTTTATTCTAGTTGATGTAAAGGAACAAAAGGGATTCTAACATTCAGCTTGCCTTGTGGGAGGTAAAAAAGCATTTTATTTAATATCCATTTGAGGAGTTTGACTCTATCTTAACTCAGTACAAGTTGACAATAAGGAACTGAGTAGGTGGAAATGATTAGAGAATTGCAGTCAGGAGCAAAGTGGTGAAAGATATTGTATGTGAATGAAGATTGCCATATGGTATTCATTTCATGTGTGTATCATGGCTGCTTATTTTTCTAATATACTTCTTCCCCACTTGTTTTAAGATATCTAAAAAATCTTCAAAATGTCTTTATATTTTTTGAATTTAAAATCAGGATTGTTCGCTACCTGCTAATACTCTCCTGAAGTTTAGCTTTTTCCTAGTGCTCTTCTACCTCTTTTGCTCTGAATGACATTAGAATTTCAAAAACAGCAATAGTATATGGTCCAATAACAGTATTTGTTGCAGGATTATGTAAAGTAGCATTTGAACTTATTATTTTCCCCTTGCTTTGTTTAAACTATAATTCTTGATTTTTAAAATAAGTTTGATTGATGGGATTTTTTCCCCTTCACACGCCATATCTTTTTTCTCTCTGTACTTGCTATATTGCTCTTTTCTGTCTTTTGTTCACTGTTGTCTTCAAAACTTCTTTCCAGTACCCGTCTCTTTAAATATTTTCACTTTAATTCAAAAAGGTGACCTTAAAATGCAAACTTTAATATCTGGGAAAAGGGAAGGAAGAAAGTAAGGGAGGGAGAAAGGAAGGAAGGAAAGGAAAAAGGAAGGAAAACAGTGAGGGAGGAAGAGAGGGAATGAAGGGATCGTTTATTAAATTAGAATAGGTTATTCTACATTTTTTTTTTAGTCCTATACATGTGTCTATAAGTATCAGCTCTGTATAGAAAAATGTGAAGCAGGCAATTTAGTCCACATTTAAAAGGATATTTGAGATATATTTTGATTATCAGGGAACATCTCAAACAAATAACCATCTCACATTGTTTTTATTAGTTTTTATGATATATTTGGGATCCTAAAAATAAAGGAGCTATTTTTGTTATGGTGTGAAAAAGTGGACTTCCCACATCAGGAAGAAACTGAGCAAGTTTAATACAGAGAACTTCCTCCCCTCACAAATAGTTCAGATGGCTGTTTGTGCATCTCTGTGTATTTATGTCCCAGTCACCAAGGGGAGTTTAAACTTGCTGTCCCTTCATGTATTTTCTCCAAATAAGAGTAAGAGCTGATCCTTTAAAGATTTAGAATTAGACCTACTTTTTTTCCTTGTTGATTTTTGAGCTACTAACCATTTTCTTTTACATTGACAATCTGTTGAGACTCACAACTTAGAGAACTTTAGTCCCTGTAGTATCCCTAGCCCCTGCTTTGCTACTCACTTGGGTGTAAATTTCAAGGCCCTTGAGTCTTTGGAACCAGCTGTGGCTTTTGATAAAACTTTCATCACCAGCCCTTTCACCAGACTTAGTCTTTTAACAAAAAACTCCCCATTTCTATCTAGTTCAGTATGAACTATATTTTAGCCTCAATTTTAGCCACTCTTAACTTTCTATCATCTACTCTCAAAAGAGAAATGGTGATATTTTAAAGATTAGTCAGTGCAGGTTTCTCCTCTGTTCCATACCCTTCAATAGTTCTCCAATTTACTCAGGATAGAAGCCTTACACAGACTTTGAAGACCATCCATAATTTAACTTTGGGGACTTATTTCCTATTACTGTCCCTATCAGTTCTACCACTCTGGGCATGCTGGCTTTTCTGATGTTCCTGAAATACATCTTCATCCTAGGTTATTTGTATTGGTTAATTACTAGGCCAGGAACAGTCTTTCCTAGGTATCTGCATGATATATACCCTCACTTCCTATAAATGTTTGCTCAAATCCATAAGTTGACTGCTCTTTTCAAAATATTCCCCCACACACTCCCTTACTTCTTTAACTTCCCAGTTTATTTTTCATTTTCCCATATGAATTATAGTTGTATCTAAAATAAAATATAATATTTATTATATTTGTGATTATCTATTTTCTTTCCCTCTCTGTCTTTTCCTTCTCTTCTGCTTACTATACACTATAGTGTAAACTCCAAGAGGGCAGGGTTCTTTGTTTTGTTTGCTGATGAATCTCAAGTACCTTGAAAATTTCATGGAACAGTAATACGTGATGAAGTTATAACTGAAGTGTTTCCAGCAGTCTCACTAGGTTAATGAGCATCTTAACCTAATTACATGATTAGGTTGATGTTGATCTTCTCTCGTCACAAGGGTATAAATAGAAGATTATTTATTTTAAGGATTATTTTTCAATTTTATTTCTGACTATTTATTGATTAGCAATTTTCATATAATGTATGACTCTCTCTTGCATCAGAACTCATTTTTAACATTAAAGAAGTATCCCATGTACGCTAGCAGTGTTTTCCATTTACTCACATCATTTTCTCACTTTATTCTCTTTTTTCTTACTATTATAATTATCTTCCCATTAAGAATATCTATTTCAGCCCTTTCTATGATTTATGCTTTTCAGTGTGATGAACTGTTTACCATAGCATGTGAAAATTGCTCTAGTTTAAAGGAATGTATAAAGGCCAAAAAGAGTATTATTTTATATGACAAATCATGCCATCTGTTAATAGAAGACACAGTTAACATGCTGTAACTTTAGTTTTATTCTGTGAAGATTTGTAAGGAAGTTTAAAGTTCATAAGTACAGGCAGAGTTGTTGTGTTTTTGTTTTTGGACCCACCACCATGCAGAGGAAAGAATAGTAGATTAATTTAGGAAATCATAGATTATAAAGTCCTCAGTGCTGCTACTTTCTTATTGTCTGCTATAAATAGGTCACTTCACACTTCTGAAACTTATTCTCTAATGTCTTGTTTACCTCTAAAATTCAGTCATCCTACTATTTCTTTGGGGTTCTTGATTGTTAGAAGAAAGACTACAATGTGTCTTTTCTGACCCTAGTGTTGGTCACCATTTTTCCTGTTGACCATATCAACTCCTTGGCTGATCCCTCTTTCAGATCACTGTTTTCCTGGATTTGCCTCCTTTCTCCTCTCTGTGTATGTCCAACCAGATTGCTTCACCCTATTTTACAATGCAGAGAATAACACTTTGTAACAGCCTACTTGAATTTTTGCTTATTTTTCTAACAAATTAGCAACAAAATATTAGGTCAAATATTATGTAAATAAAAATAATTTTCGGGGCCTCCCTGGTGGCGCAGTGGTTGAGAGTCCGCCTGCCGATGCAGGGGATACGGGTTCGTGCCCCGGTCTGGGAGGATCCCATATGCCGCGGAGCGGCTGGGCCCGTGAGCCGCGGCCGCTGGGCCTGCGCATCCGGGGCCTGTGCTCCGCAACGGGAGGGGCCACAGCAGTGAGAGGCCCGCATACCGCAAAAAGAATAGAAAAAAAAAATAATAATAATTTTCGGGGCTTCCCTGGTGGTGCAGTGGTTGAGAGTCCGCCTGCCGATTCAGGGGACACGGGTTCATGCCCCAGTCCAGGAAGATCCCACATGCCGCGGAGCGGCTGGGCCAGTGAGACATGGCCACTGAGCCTGTGCGTCTGGAGCCTGTGCTCCGCAATGGGAGAAGCCACAACAGTGAGAGGCCTGCATACTGCAAAAATAATAATAATAATAATAATAATTTTCATGGAAAACTATATTCCTAGAATGGGAGATGTGAATGCAAAGATAAGAGACTACTGTTGTGTACAGTTAACACTGATGGAATAAATTGGTACACCTTGCCAAATGTAGCTATAGAATAGCTGTGTTCATCATCATCCTCATTCTCATCATTACCAGTGGCTTTTGCATGCTTACTGTGTTCCAGGTAATATTCTAGGTACTCTGTATTTAATAATGATTAATCTTAATGATCATAGTATGAGGGAGTTTGTTTTTTGTTTTTTGTTTTTTGCGGTACGCGGGCCTCTCACTGTTGTGGCCTCTCCCGCCGCAGAGCACAGGCTCCGGACGCGCAGGCTCAGCGGCCATGGCTCACGGGCCCAGCTGCTCCGCGGCATGCGGGATCCTCCCGGACCGGGGCACGAACCCGCGTCCCCTGCATCGGCAGGCGGACTCCCAACCACTGCGCCACCAGGGAAGCCCGAGTGAGTTAGTGTTTTGATTCACACTATACAGATGGAAACCTGAGGCAGAGAGAAGTTAAATAATCTGTTTACAGTTACAGAGCTTACAAATGGTGATGCCAAAATTCTAAGTAAATGGGCTAAAAAGCCCATTTTCTTAATTACTATATTATTTTGATTTTATCCTACCCATTAAACTATGGGCAGGGAATTTAGTCCACCTTAAAACGATTAACTCTATCGGAATCATCATGAGAGCAAATGTAGAGGGTGTTAGGTGACCCCATGAATATCTGTGGTTAGAACAGAATTCATGTTAGCAGTGGCTTCCAGAACACTTAATTTTCCTATTTCAACCATCTTAACAAAATATCCCAGAAAGTCCTGAATGACAAATTATAGTTGAATTTTGGATCAGACCTTTGGGAAACAAAGATATGGGCTGTATTATGGCAGTAAAATTAATGATATAAAACTCATGTTTGATAGATTGTAAGACTCCCTGGCTTTTTCTGGTCAGTTCTGCTAAGCTCAGTCTAGCCATCCATTCATAGCAAATTGTGAGTAATAGTCAGAAAAGCCCTGTGGGTTTGGGTCTGTTTGGTCCTGACCTTGCTGTGGTTTGGCTAGGCTGAAAGCTGAGAGTAAAAAGCTGTGTCTTCCACTACTTGTCAAGTGATACTTGCCAACTGTGAAGTTGGTCCTTTTGAATTTGACGTAATCCTTTCTAGAGGGGGCACTGTTCAGGGCTTCTTCAGTTCGGAAGGCAGAAATAAGTCTCAGAATTGAAAACTTCTCAAATTAAATTAGTTGTCTGTTCTTCTCACATTTCAAAACATTAGATCTATACTTGTAATTTCCAATTTCAGGGAACAATAATTTGGCATTAAATTTTACAATAATATATGTATACTGGTGTAAGGAACTACTTTTTCCTAGGTTTCAGGAAGTTTGATGAATTCCAGTTTCCCTAATTTATTGTCTATAGCATAAGTTTTTAGTCTCTTTCTCTATGTTTATATTGTACCTGAGATTGTTTAAACCTCGATAAACCAAAATAATAGAAATAATAATGATAACAACAAATATTAAGCTAACATAAGCATGGAAATCAAAAAATCCTTAGGTCTCTTGAACAAGTTTAAGAAGGAAACAGAGAGAATTCTTAGTAGCCAACATCCCTGAGCAGTTTTGGGATAGCCTTGGAATTTTCAAGCACAGAGTCCCTGACTCAAAGAACTGTGAATTGCTAAATCTAGTGAGTAGAAAGAAAACAAAAATCATGGCATAAATTACTAGGAAAATAGAATTAGGAAGGTATACAAAAGGTAAAGATTTTAATTATTCAGTTGGTAGTATTAATAGACTAATTAAGAACATGGAACAACTCAGAAGGTTAATCATATAAAAATATTGTTTTAAGTAGGACACAAATACAGTTACTAAAATAGTAACTGTACTTTACGTGTGTCAGATTAAGGATCCTCTTGTTTTGATTGTTTGCTTGTTTTAACTTTCTTTCATTTACTTCCCAAATGTCCTTAATATGGTAAGTTGAATCACATAAGATAAATGGAATTTAACAGCAAGATGTGATATACAACACCTTTAGCAGTTTTAGAATTTAAAATTGACTCCATAGAGCGTAATAATTAAAAGAATATTGATTGTTTGAATGATCTAGTGGCCTTGGTAATTTTTAATGTTTTTTTACCTCAATGAAGCCACCATTAAGTATTTGTTGAATGCATACTGTGTGTTTGGCCCTGTGTTACATTGTGCGAATTAAAAGGAAGAAGGATCATATAGCAGAAGTTCCTTTTATCAGATATAATTGCACAAGATTAAAGATAAAACCTATCCTTAAAAAGCATCAAGTAACAAAATCATACACAAGTAAAACTAAACTGCATGGTACAATCAATTTGTAAATATGTAAAAAAAAGAGAAAGAGAGGTTTGAGAAGAGGATCAGCATCAACTGTGATCGTCAAAGATGAGAACTAAGCAGGAGCTTAAGAGATGAAGCTGGCTATAACTTAGAGTAGGGGAGGAGGCATGCAATGGGAAAAAAAAAAAAGAATTGGGCCATAGCGAGCAACTAAGTATGTTGAAGTGAAGGTTATACTAAGAATCCTGACTGGAGTAGTGGAAGCTAAGTTGGAATAAGTCAAAAGGGAGAAATTATTTATGGAGTATAGCTAAGGGGAGATACTTGAATTTTTCTAATAATTGGCGCTACATATTTTGAGCAGAGAAATGACATTCATCTCAGAAAATATTATGAACCATTGCCTATGTTATAGTTGGTTATAAATGATAAGAGTGAGGTGTTGAGATTTGTGGAGTGGTGAAGAGGTTTGTGTAAAAGGAGCTGCGAAGTGCAACTTGAATGAAACAGTAATCCTTAGTATGTAGTATTAAATTAATTAACTTAGAAGATTAATATTGAATGCAGATGTAAAATAGATTAAAGAGCAAAGGCAATGGATTCAGGAAGACATTTGATCTTTTTTCAGACTACCTTTTCAATATGAATGGTCACTCCTTCTTAACTGCATTATTTACAAGGCAAACAGAGGAAGATCATCCTTAGAAATATTCAAGAAGTTGGATAGTAAAAAGAGAGAGTGGTGTCTCAGTAGCCAGCATTTTGAAAGCTTTGGAGATGGAGAGGGTAGTGAAAGTATCAAACGTTGCTTAATAGATCAAGCAATCTGCTAGGAAGTAAAGAAAAAGCACCTTTATATTTAACCACTGGAAGTTATTCTTGACATATATGCCAGTGGTTTCACTGAACTGGTAGGAGTTGGAGAATGAATGGATATAAGAAAGTAGAAAAAGAGGATAGAATATGCTTTCCACAATTGTTTTGGGTATAAAAAATTAAAATTGCATTTGCATTTTGGCATGGAGAAGGTGAATAGGAGAGCTTATTGTTTTATTTGCTTTGGTTAGGAAAGTAGTGTCTTGAGCTTGTCTATAAACCATTGGAGGAGAGACTAATAATATGAGACATCATAATTAATAGGGTCAAAAATAGGAGAAATGAAGAGAATCAAGAGTGCAGGAGAGAGTATGGGGGAGGGAAAAATAAGTTTTAGTTTCAGACTCTCAAAGTCATGATATTTTCTGATTATTGCCAGGCATTTCAACTTCCGGATACACATGTGTGCACATGCACACATACACACAGACACACACAGAGCCCCATATCTATCTGAACCTTTATTAGCCTATTCCATATATTCACACACCAGAGCACTAAACATAAGGAGCTTAGTCTTTACTGTTGTTTTTATTATTATCTTAGTTTATTTATTTGATAGTCTTCAAATAGGAATATTTTTAGTTTCACTGCCAAATGTGTTCCCTGGGTCAATAGTAATTTAAGTCAAATTCCTAAATGTTCAAGAAAATGTTTTTAATAGATAACTGAATACAGGTTTAAAGACCTTGAGGGATATTTGAGTCTGTCCTTCCTTTTTTCTTTCTACATGATAAAATGCCTCCACAAAAAAAAAATACTCTGTTTCATAATGTCACTCTCATATCCTGTGGTTTTTGTCAAAGTTACAAATCTTGTGAATTAAAGCTCAGAAGAAAACTGGATTTATTACTTCAGAATCAAGATTCTTATAGTTAGTCAAATCTCTGGTGGAAAACCCACAGGGTGATCTTCATATGCCTTTAAACTCTGTTCTAAGGAGAAAGTGGCACAATTTTTAAAATGTTCACTGACCGTCTCTCAGTATAGTTTTTAATGAGCTGGTACCTGTACACCCCTCTGAGCAGTTCAAATCAGGGTTCTTTATATATAAAATAGACATATAAAACTAAAAGACAAGTAAGTAAAAAGCATAATAGATCATGTGAGTACTAATTTTAAGAGATACGAAAAAAATACAATCTAATAAATTTTAAAAAATAGAAATGGAAGACTTTATCACAATTGTCCTTATAAATGCTCTAAATAATGACAGACTGCTCTGGAAAAGTCATGAAATGCTTTCCTAAAAAGTGTTAGTAGTCATGGAGTGTTTCTAAGGTTCTTAATGATAAATAGGTTAACTGAAAAATCACTTTAATTAAGGAGACAAAGTTTAAATTATTTAGCTCCTCTCTTTCTTGATATAGATTACTTTTTCACATTTTTTTCATACTCTGGATCTTATTGCACTCTCCAAATACCTCATTTATTCAGCTCTTTAAAAGACAAGAACACATTCTGCAATGTAAATACCTATTAATTAGTAATGAGTCCCTGGAAGTCAATACATAAAGTAAATCTCCCAATAATGCATCACTGTTATGTCTTGTCAGCTGTTTGAATATAATTTGTTGGGATGCTAGTGTTTTATGACCAATATATAAAGTATCAACAATAGTGAAAAACAAATTTTAGTTTCTGGAGATGCCTTAGTCAGCCTGTAATTTTTTTTGTTTTGTTTTTAGTTTTTTACACAGAGTGATTTGCATCACAGTCTCTGGATCCAAAATGCCTAGGTTCTTATCCGGACTCTACCATTTCCTATCTAGTTACTTCACTTCTCTGGCACTTAGTTTTCTCATCAATGTAATAGAGCTCATAATAATAATGATATAAAGGATTGTAGTGAATATTAAATAAAACATCAGGGAGATACCTGGCAAATAGTAAGCATTCTACAAAAGGTCGCTGCTATTGTTTAACAGTTTCTTTTTTTTTCACATGAAAAAAATACATCATAATCCTCCCTATGTTACAAAAGAGAAAATATGTTTTAGATTCTGGATTACAAAAATAAAAAGCATAAAATGAAAGAATTTAACTTCAACACATTTGCCTTTGTTCTCCTAGCTACTAACCTTGAGAAAGGAGTGCTGACATTTTGGAGAAATAGACTTTTTTGGTGAATGTTACCATTTCTTTGTTCTGGTTTTTGACATTTACTGTTTCAACCAACAATCTAAGTGAAACCATACAAACATTGGTGTCCAAGATGGGACAAAAGGTGATATTGTGATTTGAGTAATAGAGAAGGATTTGAAAATTCAGCATTTTGTTTCCATGTATATCACTGACTGAGTCTGGAAAGAAACAAATTATAATCATAATTGAGTCAAGACATTTTCAGAATTTTTAGATGTGCTCAAATTTACCATTCTCTTCAGTGCTTGCCAAAGGACACCATGGATTTAGGCAAGTAATGGTCCAAGCCATCAACTGTCTTAAAATTCATGTTAATTATTCTGGTTTAGTGAATATGGTTTGTCTTTCTTCAGCAAATGCCAGCTCTGGGATAGTTATTAAGGGTCTATGTTATTAATACTTCCAAGGGGCTCTTTGACCTCAGAGCACCCTTCCTTGGTAGAGGCACTTGTATTTTCAACACTTCATAGCTGGCAACATGATGTGGAAAGTTTCCATCCATGTCTGAAAAATATTCTGGGATTTGTTGTCTGATGTGAAACCCCCAAGAATACTGAAGATTGCTTTGGGGATGGTGCAACTTAGTCACGATTTTGTTGGAAAAGAGGGACACCAAAAATGAAAAGAAAATCCTAAAGTAAATTAAATAGTAATTCAAGTCATAGAAGTGGTGGCACGGAACCTATGTGGCAGCTCAGTTTTCCCTGGTCGCACATTCCCCCACAAATGTTTTCTGGTGTTACTTCTTTCAAGCCTTTTGGGCACATATATTTGTGACCTCTGGTAATATAAAATGAGCATGTAATGTTACTCTTTGCTGAAGGAGTTAAAAAACATAAAGTTTATAATAACACCTATCATGTATTTTATTCATAAATGTCACAAACTCTAAGAAAATTTCTGTGAATTTGGGGAGGGTGTTTGTAAGAGATAACCTAGGATGTGAGAGTTCATTCACAGTTATGCAATCATTGGGGTTTTTTTTTTCATACCTTCCTTAAGATTTTCTACATAGACAATCATACAATATGTGAATAAAGACAGTTTTAAGTATTCCTTTCTAATCTTACCTTTCTTTACCAAATTTTGTCAATTTTTTCCTCATGTTTTTCTACTATAATTTTAGGTTGAGATGCATTTATAGGTGTATTTCTTCCCACTGTGTTTATGTTTTTACTATGTCCCTCTTTATCTCTAATGGCATTCATTTCCTTAAAGTCTGTTTTGTCTGACATTAATACAGCTACTCCAATTCTCTTATGCTACTATTTATGTGGTATAACTTCGTCCATCTTTTCACTTCCAACCTAATTTTAGTTTTGAATTTAAAGTGTATTTCTTATAGATAGCCTTTAACTGAATCTTGCTTTTTTACCTAATCTGACAGACTGCTATAGGTTTGGAGTGTTTTAGTTCCTTCACAACTAATGTAAGAGTTAATATGTTTGGATTTAGGTATGCCATTTGATATTTGTTATCTATTTGTCTGAATACTTTATTTTCCTTCTGTTTCTCCTTTAATCTTTTCTGGTTTTGTTATACGGTTAGTTTAACACAATAGCTAATATATCATTTTGATTCCTCTATTGACTTTTAAACAATACTTCTTTGTGTTACTTTTTGGTTCCTGTAGTGATTTCAGGGTACATCTCTCACTTACCAAAACCTACTTCAGAATGGTCCTGAATTAATTCTGGTAAATTTTTTTTAAAGTTTTATAAGTATAGTTTTCCCTGTCCCCTATGCCATTGTTGTTATATATATTATATCACATATGTCTTAAAATCAAGTATAGAGTCTTATATTTACTTTAACCACTCATGTAACTTTTAAATAATTTAAGAAAAGATACATTAGTGAATAGTAACAGAATGGGAAAAAAGCAAGAAATTATGAGGCTTTCACTCTGTTATATTTGTCATTTCAGTTTCTAAATACCACATATTGTTCAAAGCTGTCATCAGTAAAACAAAATGACATATTCTCTTCTTATCATGGGAGACATATAATTTCTGTAAGGTAAACTATTCTTGTAGGAATTCCAAATTTGATGTTATTGTGGTATCAACTTAGAATTGAGCTAATTATACTAGTTGTTTGATATTGTATGTGCACACACACACACACGAGACAAATATACTCTTAAGAATTAACATTTCATATTGCTTCTCATTTTACTAAGCATTTCAACATGCCTTTCCCCATGTGGTTATATTTGAGAGATCTACTGTTACAGAATATTATATGTGAGTTAACTATGTTCTGAGAGACTGTTTTCTCTGCCACACATTATATAGTCAGATTTCAATTTTTGTCAAATTTAGTCACCTCCTTCACCCTAAAAGTAGCAGCACATGGTTAAATCAATTTTTTGAACCTATGTAAAAGGCTACATTCCTGATTTTTGAAGTAGTTTCTTATCAATATTTTTTGGTTTTGTTTTGTTTTATGGTGACACTCAAAGTATGTGACTAATTTTCTATGTTAACTATGGGCCATGAGTATCACTTAGGGGTGAATAAGATATTTTCTTCAAACAATGGGAGATCTTTAATATAGTGAGAATCAATGCTGATGTAATGCAAAACAATTTATGATGTGTTTATCAAAGATCCAAAGCACACTGATTGAAGAGTGAAAGCTCCTGGAAATAAATTATGAAAGGATACAAATGAAGACACACATTTTCATGACTGTGCCTCATTTCCAGAGCCTGGTGATAGTCCTGCTGTTCTCAGCATGCTACCCAATGATGACCTCATCAGTAACATAAGATGCATTCAGCAATCTGGTACCTAGATGGAAGCCTACAAAATATAAACACAGTGCCTTCAAATGGACCATAAATCCTGACTAAAATCTACAAATTAGTAATAGGAATACCTGTTACATCATTACATCATTTGGGCATACCCAGCAAATTACTCCCTGATGTATATATTTGGGAAAAAAATTTATATGTGTATGTGTAAAAAATTGTTCTTATTTTACTTTATGTTTTCTAAAATGTAACGTCTTATAACAAGAGAGTATACCAACAAAGGTGGACCTGACAAGGACAGCGTTGAGGAGCTTGCTTTGATTGTGTCCACTGTATTACATAAAGAGACATTTGGAATAAGAGCTACAGTTCAGAACCCAGTGGACGTAAACACTTCAGTGCACCTTCAGGAATTAATAAAAGCTTTTCTGTCCTTTGGATGATAGAGACTCGCATAAATGCATTACCATTGATCTGTTTTAGCAATGACATTTAATATTGCTTTAGGAGACTCTTTCCTAAGGTTGAATGAATATCACTATATCTTTTGCTTTAGGTTGCTTGAAACCTGTGAGGAGAATTTTCTTTAAAAAGAAAACAACGCAGTGTTGTCATCTTAACCATCTAACTTAAGCAGTTCAGGCAGAGTTCCTTTTCTTCAGGCGTTGTATGGGATCCGCCTCACAAACAGTTTCATGGAGAGAAGTCAGTGGTGCTAAGATGGAAGGTGCCAGCAAGTCTAGCTGTGATAGATGAAGCGTCGTTTCAGATAAAGATTTATTCTCATTTCAGAACTTCATATTCTAGTTGACATTATTCCTTGAGAATACAAACCTGGGATGCAGGTTCCCTGAATTATCTCTAAAACATAATTATCATAAGAAAAATGTACCCACCAAGGTGTTGTCAGTCAAGGGACAGCTTGAGTGGGGTGTCTGTCAACTTAAATATGAGGCACGGAGAATGAATGAGTCATATTTTTGTGCCCACTTGAAGTGCCTTTCTTGATACTTAATATACATGTAAGAGGTAGTCCTTGAAAGGCATCACACTGAAAGAGAAGTCCTCTTATAACCTAATTCTTGCCTGGGGAGATATAAAGAGGAAAGCATTCATCACTATTAACTGTTTCAAATACTATAGCTGGCATGAAAGTAAACACAGGAGGAGAAAATCATCCTGAATTACAGATGTTATGTGCTATTTTTATGGCAGCAGGTGGGAATGTTAACACTTAATCAGTCTCTCTGGCATTATTTCCTGTTTCTACTGCCAGCTTTATCACCATGAAAGATGCTTTGATCCTCTTCTGTAGTGTCAAGAACAACAGGCCACAGCATCAGTGACATTCCAGTCAATGGGGTATCATTTCACTTTAGTTGTTATCAGATATGATATTTCAGTAATGCATTTTGACAACATCTGGCACAATACCAGGTGCCTCTCTCTATATGTAGATGTAGTTTATAGATATATAGATATATAGATATAGATCTCCTAAAATGGAGATTAACCACAAAGCACTGTTTTTTTTCTCACTGTTCTTGATTTTGAAAGCAGAAGGCAATATTCTCTTTTAAAATATATATATAAAAAAATAAAAATAAAAAATATATATATATCTGCAAAGTCAGATTTATGAGATATCCTGGATAGAAAACAATCATTTTTGCATTATAACATCAAGAAAATGTTAAGGCTTCCCCATTTCCCCTCTAAAATGTACACAACTTTTATTTTTAATAATGCAAACTCTTAACATGAATGGTTCTATCTGCTTAACATGTAAAAGACAGACTACACTTTTCCCTAAGATTATTTTTACAATTAAAATAAAAGTTAGAGAAAGAATATTTTGCATCGGACCAAAAATAATTCAAACAGATGAGGTAATGCATTCTTTTGCATCACTTCTACATGAGCAATATTCTTTGAGGTTTCTAAGTGGCTTAAAAGGTGATTTTATAGGTTGAAATATTGTCCTCTGTAGCTTTATGGTCAGAGCAAAACAGTACTCATCTGGAGTGCATATAGTATTGCACACGGGGTTAATTAGGTTAGGGATGAATTAATTTGTAACAATTTCCGTTATTTGACAGGCATCAATAATATAGTATATTACTTGCATTCCAGACATCAGCATACTGCCATGACCCAGTCAGATTCAATTTGGGAAAATCTTGGATCATACGAATATTTTATTATTGATTTTTGTAACATCATATTTTACAATCAGGCCTGGTTATAAAACACCATAATAACTTGAGGAGATATTTTAGAAAGTCATACTGTTGATGAATGGAAATCATGCTTTCTGTAGCGAAATGAAAACTCACTGTTCTCTTCCTGGAATGAGATGTTAAGGTATAATTTTGTACATTATTAATGGCTATTAAGGAAGTTCCTTCTTTAAGGACTCTCTCCATCCTTTGATTGGACGTTTGTATTGGGGGGTTAGAGAAGAGTACGATGATAGTTTGTATAACTCCGTTATCCTGGCTTCTTTTCAACCCCTTTCCATTTCAGACTATTTTTGATTAATTTGACTTCTTCTAAAAATCCTTCTATATGTCCAGTCCCCCACTCCTTTGTACACAATGATTAGACAAAATATCTGATTTTGCACATAAATGATCAGATGGCAGGCTGCTTTGATACAGAAGAGTTATGTTGATGGTACCTGTGGTTAAATGCATTCTATTTCCAAACAAGAGCTTACATATATCAAAAACCTAATTGTAGAACTTTTGGTATGGAAATGCCAAACTGAGTTTACTCACAATATGTAAAGGTATAAAAATGACACCACTGAAGAATGATAGAGTTAGAAAGCACAAGAATTGCTATTAAGTAATGAGTTTTCTTTTTGTATATATATTTGAAAAGGTAAAACATCTTGCACAAATGTTTATACTGTGTTAATTACATTTAAACTGTTTTGTGGAATCAGAATTACACAAACACACGCACACAAACACATACACACATGTACATGCATACACATCTCCCAAAAAGAATGACAAGTATTGATGTTCCTTAACCTCAAAGTTGCTCAATCCACACTTCCTTGGTTCTCATACTTTTCGTATTTTGTTCAGAATATTTTACTCTTGATCATTCTTTTGTTGAAGTTATCAAACCCTAGTATCCATATATCGCATTCATTACTCCCTGTACCTCCTTCCCAGTATCATTTACTCTTTCTCTATGTTCTAAAATGTAGACAGTTTTCTAAATTTCTATTCATAAATTCATTTATCTGTTCTCTCTGTTTTTTTTCTATATAATCTGAACTTTTGGGGAAAGAGATTGAGAGGGGAGCTAATATTGTGGCATGGCATGAGTACTAGCTACTGTAAATGCACAAACATACACAAGTGCATATGCATGTATGTATGTATGTAATAGAGTTAATCTGTTTCAATAAACATTAACTATCAATTTTATATTGGGGAGTGTTAGGATACCTAATATACAAAGATATATAAGGGATAACTCCTCTTCTCATTGAATTTTCAGTGTAATAGGGTTGAGAGCCCCGCAGAGAGATAATAAGTGTATAATATATTAAGATTGAAGCATAAGCAAGTGTTAAAATTACAAACAGGAGAACTACATAGTTAGTACACCAGTCAGGATGGTGAGAAAACTGAAACTCGTAGAGACTAAGAACAGCTGCAGTACTCATCAAAACTCTATCCAGAGGAGAGGACTTACCCCAAACCTGTCCTATTGGGAGACAGGCTTATCCTTTGTGTGAAAATGGGGGCCTCAGACTGCATAAACTGATGCCATAAAATGTTGAAATAGCTTCTCTCTCTCTTAATGCTAAGCTACCATGTGAATTCCCTATTAAAAAAAAAAAGATTAGCACATTTTCAGTTGAGGCTCATGGTGTAACATCTTGCTTTTGATATGCTACCGATAAGTATCTGTAGAAATGAATTTAAGATACTCTTAGGGGCTTCCCTGGTGGCGCAGTGGTTGAGAGTCCGCCTGCCGATTCAGGGGACACGGGTTCGTGCCCCGGTCCAGGTAGATCCCACATGCCGCGGAGCGGCTGGGCCCGTGAGCCATGGCTGCTGAGCCTGCGTGTCTGGAACCTGTGCTCCGCAACGGGAGAGGCCACAATAGTGAGAGGCCCACATACCACAAAAAAACAAAACAAAACAAAACAAAACAAACAAACAAAAAAAAACACAAAGATACTCTTAGCTCTGTGTCTACAAATAATGGTATACATATACAAACATATAAAACATTTATAAACACGTTTGTTCTTTTATTATTTTAAAAATGTATGGATTTAAGCAAAGGCTGTGTTCAAAATGTTCAGAATTCTAAGCACTAGAAATTTCTGATATTGAGAAAATTGCATACTTCTAAGAAGGGTGACTGTTTAATTTATATTATCAGACTACTCATTTTATTGATAATATTTAGGAGAATGATAGGCATGCATGAGTGCACAAAGAATTCAAATAGAAAATGATGGGGAAAACCAGATGCAAGTGCCAACTCCCTGCCATTATCCTCCCACGATGCCAAGCCTTTCACTTCGTCTGATGCAGCAGCATTTCAGTGGCCTCCAGCTGTGTTCAGAATAGCGTTCATCTCATGGTGTTCCCTAGCGTCCCAAAGGTGTTTAATTTTCAAGTTAGAGTTGACACATAGGAATGGAAATTCAGCAAATGAAAGAGTAACTTGCAATAAGAAACTAAAGGTGACTACAGGGATATTATCTTTGCTTTAGGGGAAACATGTTCTCCAATGTGATCATTGAACTATCTTATGTCATCTTCTAATCCTGGGAGAACAGTGCTAAATAGATGACCAAGTCTATTTATTCTAAGATATGAGATTTTAAATAAAACAACAATCCTGTGAACTTTTTTCTTTAAAGCCATAGAGCTACATAGCAAGAGATTTTAATCCTTGTTTAAACTTAATTATATGCTTATTTAGAATCTTGATTAGCAAAAATTAATTATTAGGTTACCAGCAATGAATATAGAGATACAACATCACAGAAAGGATTCGAAAGTCTTCTACAACTTCTGAAAAATCATTAATGGAATATTCAAATATGGTATTATTGACTAAAATTACTTTATTCACGTGGTAAGTAACAACCTATCTCAATGAATTTACTATAAATTCCTCTGTAAAGTACAATTGAAAAGAAATTCCTCAAGCAGAATCAGTATCATCCTAGCTATTGAAAAGCCAATTTTGTGCCAATAATAATTGATAGAGGAAGGAATGATGGATAATATACATTTAGGGAGGGTTACTTGTTTTGTTTCTGTTTCTCCATGGGGAAGTTCACACCACTGGCTTGGCATATTAGACTGCTCCCAGAGTTCAGTATAGGAACATGTATGTAGAATAAAATATTATCAAAAGCACATGCATTCCAGGTTAAATTGACCCGGGATAAATTTGTTATTTGCTCTTAAAGTTCTATGCCATGAGCACAATGGAAGCAGCACATGAGATGGAGGAAGACCTGGTGTCAATTCCATCTACAAACACCAATGAGGTCTGAGACCCACCATGGGGTCTGGTACAAATTCCCTCAATGTAAGACAGCACCCAGCTAGGTAGGGCTGGTCAGGACTAGAACACGGGTCTGTTACCTCCCAAACTTGAACTGTTCTTTCTCCTACATGAAAGGATAGAGTTGAATAAGGGAGCTGTGCTTATAGTTCAAACTATTGATAAAATAATAGTAAGTTAAAATATGTAAATATTAAGATAAAATAAGTTTAAATATTTATGCTCTAAGGAAATGTTCTGAAACTACTTCAATAAATAAGCACTTCCTTTAAATTTCTGTTAGTCCATTAGAAGACCCACAACATTCTACTCATTTATTAATTGCTTGTGATTCTGAGGAATGCTTAATTTATTACCAAGTATGAGTAAACGGAAAGGAGTATCAAAGAGCCTTGTAAATCAGCTTGAACAAAGGAGCAGGTTTAGAAGTATATATAAAATTGAATCCCTAAATATTCAATTAATGAATGCCATAAGAGAAATAGACTCCATGCTGTGCTATTTTTGCAAAAATCAAAAGAACGAGAAAGAGTTAAAATAACATTCTATAAATGGTATTAGGCTTCCTGAAGGAATATAATTTATAAGGCTGAGCTGCTGCTCCTAGCGCTATGATATTTAGATGTGTAAATGTGTTGGTTTCTGTTAATTTAGATCTATACTACCTTATGCAGGGTGGAGCTGAAGTATCTTATTTCTGAGGTTTCACTTGCCATAGAGTAAGTCTAGAATTTTGGTAGAATTATATAAATTCTGGCATAAACTATTCAAATGAATCTGCTTCATTGGAAAAGTCCATTTGGGGAAAAAAAAAAAAAAACAGTGACTGCACACAAAAAAAGTATATACTCAGGAGAGTTTCCTATTTGGCACCAAGGAATTATTCAAGTATCCATTGGGTCTTTGGAAATAATTCTGTGATCACCTAAAAGAGCCTGCCAATTATTGCCATATGTGCATGTGGTTTTCACAATCTGGACACTTATCCCCTAGGATTTGGACTAATAGCTCTAGCCTTTTACTTCTCATTAACTGTCAGAAAAGCTATCAGACAGAGGAGACATTGGTCAGTGCCAACATGATACAGATTTGGACAAGCGGCTGAAAGTTGAAAGGATCATATCACCTTAGTCTGTACTTAAGAAGAAATAAGTCTCAGGAAAACTAAAGAATTTCAAAGTCAGATATGTTTTGAAACTCAATAAAAGAGGCTCCTTCAAGAAGTGAGGAGAAGATGTGGAGGCAAGTCGGCCAAATTTGTTAAGTGTTTGCTAGTGCGTATGGCAGTCAGAAAATAAAAATAAAGAATTGGCAGTACTGGGGGTGGAAAGATGAATCTATATAAAGAAGCAAAGAGGCTTTGAGCTATAAAGTCAGAGGTAATTGTTTCAATTACCCCTGAGGAGACCCATTCAGCACCTTCCACCAGTAAATACAGAGTTACAAAGAAAGTGAAGGCATTAGTCATGCGTGATGGGATGGACTGGCGTATCAACCAGGAACCAAGGGCAAAACATTGCTCTGGTTTGTCTGTGTTAAATAAAAAGTTGTATAGACATAATATATCTATGGAAATCTCCAGGGTCACAAAGAGATCATTGGAAGTACTGGGAACAGTGGAGGACTAGCCAAACATCTATCAATAATTGACTTTGACAAGAAGGTGCTGTGTTGTGATATATTTTTGTGAATCATCTGGAAAATTATAATTTTAACACAGAAGGATATTGCAGTAATATTTCAAGGAGAGAATGCTTAATATATTTCCAAAAGTAGAAAATTAAGAAAAGGAAGATGAGGTTTAATATTGTTAAAATATAATGACAAATCTATTGATTTTTGTCATAGATTTTAGAAATGTTTGTATACACTATGTAAATATTTAATTACTTATATGAATATATAGTAATACTAATTTCTAATATGTATTTGAAACATTATACTCTCATTTAATTCTTATGAAATCCTGGTAGGTCTCTTTTACTATCCCTATATTATGGACACAGAGAAACTGAGAAATGAAGAGGCTTTGTAACTTGTTCAGCTGAATAGTCTGGAAGTGGCAGAGTTAAGATTTGAACCTGGGAAGTCTGCACATGTGCTCTTAATTACAAGATGAACATTAAAATAATATCTTAGCATTAATGTCACATTTTAAAGTGTTGCTCCAGTATTCATGATATATTTTTGATGATCTGCTCATAATTTTTTTCCTTATCTGTTTTGTGGTAAATAATGTGTATTAGCAAAAATCAGGCAAATGTTGAGTTCATGAACACAGGTTTTCTGTTTGGGAAGCCAAGTATCTATTCATGAGCAAATCAAAATCAATATTCTGGTTTAATTACTACCATGTTCTAAGTGGAAAAATCACCCAACTTAGTAAAGACACTTTGTTTTTTCTTATATATCTGTAACATGGAAGATTTCTCCAACAATATTTTATTGTACTCTTTTTACATAAAAAAGCCATATATTGCTTGATTATGTTGGCTTCTCTCAAAACCCATATTCTTGATAACCAACTTCATCTGGTGTCATTAAATGAAAGCCTATAGGACAAAGAAAACTAAATGCAGCATTTTCCTTAACATGAAAATATTGGAATCAGTTTCTTTGCAGTACAAATAATATAAGTACCACGCAATTTAGTACAGCAAATGCTTACTTGGCATTTCCAATTGCCTAACACAATGAAATATACCCCCAATTAAACTATTGTGTCCTTACCCATATATATCCATTCATTCCATCCTCAGGAAATAGGGATAGCACCCAACAACTCAAACAAGAAACTTAGATGTCAGTCCTTATGCTTTCTTCTACGTTATGCTCGGCATCTGCACTCTTTCCAAGAGCTATCAACGTTACCTACATAATGTATCTCAAATGAATTCACGTCTTTCTATGCCCATAACTATTTTCCTATCTATGTCATATCATCTCTAATCTGAATTACTTCGGTAGCATCTTGTCTGCCCCATTCTTGACTCAGTTTGATGTGTTTTCACCAAAGGAACAAGAATGAGCTGTTTGAAATGTAAATCTGACTGTGGTGTACCTTAGCATAAAACCTTTCAAGGACCTCCCACACCACTTACTGTGTAAAAACAAGCCCTTAATATAACCCTGAAGGCACTGCATGGCCTGATTGGTCTGCATGCCTCCTCAGACTGATTTGAGACCCATGTATCCTCTCAGTTTCAGCTATACTCTCTTTTTTCTTTCACTTTCATAAACTATTAAAACTCCTTCCTGCCTCTAGGCTTTCACCCTAGAATGCTCTGCCTTCCACTTTTTGCTTCTGTCTTTTACATAACACATACATCCTTTAGTGCTTTGTACATATCACAGAAGATGATAGATTTCACTTTTAAGGTTAGACGGTGTACATATTGTAATCATTATTATTACTCAATTGGAAATTCACATACACCTTTTCTCTTCTAGGCTACTTTAATATGTTCATTCAGGAAATTAAGTTTCTTTAGTAAATAGACCTCATATATTTTTTTTTTTATCCTGGAGATAGTTGCTTAAATGTAATTGAAGAATTTCTTTAAAAGAAATGTTTAGGAGAACCTGGGAAGATGCCTAGTCTTCTTTATTTCTAGTTTTAAAATATGATTTATGATTTATCATTAATCATATATATAAGATTTTATATTATGTATATCTTACATATATATTCTGCATTTAGCACCTAATGGAACACATACATACATACATATATATTTTTTAATAAATTTATTTATTTTATTTATTTATTGTTTTTGGCTGCATTGGGTTTTCGTTTCTGCACATGGGCTTTTCTCTGATTGTGGAGAGCGGGCCTATTCTTCGTTGTGGTGTGCAAGCTTCTCATTGCGGTGGCTTCTCTTGTTGTGGAGCACGGGCTGTAGGCGTGTGGGCTTCAGCAGTTGTGGCTCGCGGGCTCTAGAGCGCAGGCTCAGTAGCTGTGGCACCTGGGCTTCGTTGCTTCACGGCATGTGGGATCTTCCCAGACCAGGGCTCGAACCCGTGTCCGCTGTGTTGGCAGGCAGATTCTTAACCACTGCACCACCAGGGAAGCCCCTATATTTTAAAACTGTCTTGTCTTCTTCCTATTTTTGCATTATGGAACTTCATGATTGATTCATTGCATGAGACTGATTCTTTAAAGGGAAATTTGGTCTACTAAGATGTTTAGGATTGGTTAAACCTAGTAATTGGCAATGGGAAATATTATAATGGGACACTGCTATGGAGAGAAGGAGAAAGTTTCCATTATTCTCTCAAAATTTAATGGATTTGTTGGTCACTTTTCATGAGCCAAGCATTCTAGGTGCTCATTATCTTAGCTGTCACACCACAGGAATATAATAGGAGTTGAGTTTTAAAGAGTAAAATGTTTTTTATACATGTGTTTTTTTAAAAACAGGGTCAAACCTTCAGCATGTAGTTTATACGTAGGTCTAGTAACTCTATTGCCTTGCGAGATATATCACTTGTCAACTGAGTTAAGTGCAGTTTTGAAAAAAAGGATTTCAGGTAGTGGCAATTTTCTCAGTCCTATAAGCGCACACATGGTTAAATGTGAAGGCAATCAAAAATGAGAACTGGACTCTGAGTTTGGATTATTTCAGATATTACTGAACATGAAATTAAATTTGTGTAGTCACACAGTTTATTCTCCTTTTTTAAGATATAGCTTCCTACTATATTATCATCAAATAAATTGAAAGTACTGTGAACCAAGATTCCTCAGAAGGAAAATTATATGGATCCAGAAGTTATAAGTTATGTTAAGGCATTTTAAATGTGCTATTTTCTGGTCCTAATTAATAAAAAATGTATTGGTTTTAAAATCAGTTGTTACTTAGTTGTGCTGAACATATAATCAGAGTGACAAGTACAGATTGGGGAGAGTGCTACGGCCTTTTCTAGGCATCTTTTCTTTTTTTAGTTTTTATTTATTTTTGTTGAAGTATAGTTAATTTACATGTTGTGTTAATTTCAAATGTACAGTAAAGTAGTTCAGTTATACATATATATATATGTGTTCTTTTTCAGATTCTTTTCCATTATAGATTATTACAAGATAGTAGGTCTTAACAAGGATTTACTTTTTTACCTATTTTTTATACAGTAGTCTGTATATGTCAGTCCTAAACTCCTAATTTAATCTCTCCCCACCACCCCAGCTATCTCCTTTCTATTTCTGTTTTGTCAAGAATTTCATTTGTGTCATTTTTTTTTTTTTTAGATTCCAAATGTAAGTGATATCATATGATGTTTGTCTTTTTCTGTCTGATCTAAGCACCTCTTCTGAAGTGCTTCAAATCTCCCCCAGTCTTGGGAAAGTTGCTATTTTGTTTAACTCTTGTTAGTATCCTAATTATTTACTCTTCAGTAGATACTTTGAAGAACTCCAAATACAATGTAATTTTTTAGTGAAAAACACCTATATGATATATAAAGTTGAATACTGTATTTTCCTAGGCTACTTGAGAATTCTTTATGTCTAACAGACTAATAAATTACCCCGTAAAGTGAAATTGCATTAACCCTTTTTGTTTTTGATTAGAAACTGTTTATGGTATGCTTTTCCCCCACTACAAAATAAAGCTCCTTGTTTCAGCTGCTAACAAAGAGAAAGCAGAAAATCCAATCTATGATAAGCAGGCAGATTCCCCTGCACAGAAATCTAGCTCACAAATACCTTTCTAACAGCCCTACAACAGTTAAGCATTTTCTATTCATTATGAAAAAATTTCCTTCCATCAGAGCCATTCATCTTGCTAGACGTAAGCTTGAGATATTGTTGAAAAAAATTACTATTGGCAAACGGTTACTGCAAGAAAATGAGGTAATCTATTTTCCTTGTGCCAGTAAGATCTGTCTAATATTTTTATAGTCATACTATATAAATTTGTTACATTAATTTTAGGGTGATGGATCCATTGTCAGTTCTTTATTAGTTATCACTTTTAAGTTTTACATGATGAGAAGACAATGGAAACAAAAACACATACATATCTGTGTCTAGCAATCCCTCAGACTTGGGTATAATTTCTGGTTACAACATTTAAAATAGTGGGGTAAGCAGCTAATGCACTTAATATCATTAAACTTCAATCATCTCCTCAGGAAAAACAGATAATACCCGTCTCACATGTTTTTTGTAAGTGCAGAGATGAAACAGAAGTGTAGTGCTTGACATGGAGAAGATTTTCAGTAAATGGTATTTATTATATTACAAAGAGGTGAGGTGTTCTCTTCAGGTAGCTAGATCTGGGGAAGGTGATGCAAGCAGGTAATGCAATCTGCCTGGCTTTTCAAAGGCTGCTGGGATAAGATATGACTCAATTCCCAATTTCCTTCCCAGTCCCTCACTCTTTAGCCTCGTGTACAAGATCTAAACCCCTAACTTTGCAGAATATAAGAAGACAAACAGTTATCTTGAATGAATTTCAGAAGTCAGTTAACAAAATCTTAAACAGTTACTCCAGAGAGTGGGTGGAATGTAATGATCTCTGCCCTGAAGAAACACTTGCAGAATGCACACAGTGGTCTAAATTAGAGAAACACATACACTTGCTTCAGACACACACACTACATGTGGCTATTTTAGCACACACAAAGACACACCCATTCTTTTTTCCCTCCTACTCCCTCCTCTCTCTGTCCTTCCATCTTGCCTCTCTCTCTCTCTCTCTCTCTCTCCCCTCCCACTACTTCAAGGATAGCAACACTGAGCACAGCTTACCAAATCTGAAGTTCTCTGAGATGACCAGAGTGAATGAAAGCGGCAGACATCTTCCTGCTGTTGTTTTTACTCCTTATGTTCCAAACTCTTGTGTCCCAGTTATTTGTATTAAAAGAGTGGTATATATTTGCCAACTATAAGCAATGCATTTTAATATTGCCTCTATATTTTCTCCCATTCTTTCTGCCCTCTCCTCCTCTCAGATGGATTTAACCTTTTTAGTCTTTTTGTTGCAATGTATCTGTCTTCCAAGTTGAATGTAATGTTCTAGGATAATAGTCATAACTATGAAAAAAATGTTCATCTCTATATTTAGAAATTAACCATTTTAAGGTATTCAAGCCTGTTGCACTTTATTTTCATAACACCATTAAAGACCACTCTCTATTTCTGTGGCAACTGTCCTTCTTATGCAAATAGAAAAATATTTTTTTCTTGAATAGGATGGAATTAATTTTAGGTGAAATTCAAATTTATAAACATAATGTTCAACACAATTATGAATGTTTGTGTCTTCCTTAATCGTTTCAAAATAAATGATTGTGCTGGTCCAATGGTCATCTAATTTAATAGTTTTTTCATTTTCCTTGTGAAATCCATTCTTACACATTTAAGGGAGTGAATTTCAGAATGCTTTGAATATTAATCCCCTTTCTATTTTGGAGCTAGTATTTCCCAAAAACATAAAAATAAATTAAAAGAGACCCTAGAATTATATTAGCTCATTTTTTTCTATATTACCTTATACATTGCTGTTAGCCATGAAGTAACTCAAATCAAATATTGAATACTTTTAAATTGCAGACGTCTCCTAGTTGGTAATATTTTGCGATCATAAAGTGAATGCTCAGTGTATAAAAGACACATTATAGGTTTATTTTAAATCCATTTGCTTTCTAACCAGAATATTATCAAATAGTCATTTTCATAAATTTAACAATAAAAATGGAATGGAAAGATGATAGGATTATAAGAACTGTTAAGGTATACATTTGAAAGTTGCAGAGGTATTTCCTCAGAATAGAAAATGACATTATTTAAAAATAAACTTGCCTAAAATATAAAGCTGATTTAAATACAATAATGTCATTATTCCACAAAATTCTAGATGGCTTTTTTTTTTCAGAGAGTGGATCATTAACAGTGTAGCTAAGAGAGCAAATATTTTTGCAATGTGTCTTGCAGTGTTTACAGAATTCTTTTCCTCTGAGTTTTCCACCTTTTATAGGTTTTCATTTAAATCCTGGATTTTTTAAATTGTGCTATTTTCTATGTAAATTTTCCCAAGTGGAGATAGAATTACTTGAGATCAAAAGTGTGAAATTCACATTAGTGGGGCTATCAACATTTGCAGTCAACCATAATTTTCCCCTATGTTGCTTTTTTAAAGAAGAGAGAGAAGAAGAAAAATGAAACTCCTTGACCAGAATAATAGAAGCAAGAGCTAATCAAAACTGTGGTGTATGTGTGTGTGTGTGTGTGTGTAGGAAAAGAGAGTGAGTGAGAGTAATATAGATGTGTAGATTTAGGCCCCACATATAGTACACATTTAGTTTTGCACTTTACATGATATGCACCTAAAAGTCAAATTACACACACACACACACACTATGTTCATTAACTATAGTGTTTTGATTCTTTTGTGTGTGTATGTGCAATCTTTATAATTCTAAGACTTTAATATTTTTAAGTTTTTCATTAGATAAGTGATATGTTAATAAGAAAAAATATAAACAATAAAAGGATTGCATACATATTATTTTATTTTGCTTTTTTACCATAAAATATTATGAGCATCTTTCTGAGTGAGACATAATGTGTCTCATAAATGTATCAGAATAGCCTAATTTATATACGGAATTATATGAACATAGCATAGTTTAACCACCTTTCTAATTTGAGGCATTATATTCTTTATAATTTGCCAATATTATAAATGGAATTGTTCACATATGTTTGTGCATATAAACATACACAGGACCTAGTTGTTCTTTATGCATTCATGTACAATAGATCCTTGGAAATAGCATCTGAAGTTTTCATGACTTGTATCTCAAACTCTAATCTGGGCGACTATGAATCTATGATGGCAATTTTATTCTCCTAAAATTGACTTATAAAGGTAAGTATTGGACTGCTGACCTCTCCGAGCTCTAGCTATATTTCCAGTGTAGTCTGGAAAATGCTAATCCATCGTAGGTTTTATTTTGACATGGAAGTGATTTACCTCCTCCAAAATCCCTTCTGAGGAATGGTTTTCTTAGACATTCCAATGCTATTCTGCTCTAAAGAAAACTTCTGGCACTATTCTCAAAAGCTTTTCCAGGCTGTCTCTCAATATATTCTGAGTATAGATTTGGGTCCTATGCATTTTATGTTCACCACAATAATATCCCATAAAAATGATTCTCTCTTTCATTCTAGGTCTCTCTCTCTCTCTCTCTCTCTCTCTCTCTGTCTCCCTCCCTTCCTCCCCCACCTCCCTTCTTCCCTCCCGGTTTTAGTATTTACCTGTTCATAACATATATGTTTCTATGAATTTGTAAATTTTATTGATGGGCCTCATTCTCTGAGCATTGATAATTAAGAATAGAAAAACTCAACTAGTCCTACTTCTAAAGCACACCGTTCTTCCTTGAAAGTAGAAGACAACTGAAAAGCTGGCAAAACACAGCATCCTTAGGACCAGGATCTCTTTTAACATTCTCTTGGTGGTGAACATACATTGAACATATTTCAGTGTTACTGGCACCTGTCTTGCCAAATCTGATGGAACAACAACAAATGCAATAAAGTCTTGTTACTAAGCTATCTTTGAGCCACACTAGATTGTGATTGATTCTGTTGTTTGTAATAGTATGGTGGCATTTTGCCTTAGGCCTTTTTTATTGAACAGTGAAGGAACAGAAGAAGGAAACACTTGATCACTTTGTAAATGCTGCACATTGCAGGCAGGGTTTAATGACTGAACGTAGCCACTACCCGTGTATTGAAATGCCTCTGCCTTGCCTCAAAGCATTGTACCTCTATTCAAATGGCAAAGAATAGAGTTCCTGTAAGATTGTGGAGTACAGCTCATTTTGGGAATAAACAGTTGCTTTGACCTTGTACTGGCAAATAGACCCTGTCAGGCCTGGAATTGCAAGGCCAGGAAATCATCTGTTTAGTCAGTGCTGGTTCTGGTCATTAATTTGTGTTTATGGCTGGGAATTGATAATATAGCCCTATGTGTATAGAGCTCAGGTCTGAATACTAAAAGGACCCTATTTACCAACAGCTCTATTTTTTAATTTAAAGTTAATTCAAATTGAAATGAGCCTTTTAACCCTTAATTAGGACCATGTTTTCTCTTAAAAGTCAACCACATTAGTCAACTGA
The DNA here is from genome assembly GCF_964341445.2 of Mesoplodon mirus. Taxonomy (NCBI): domain Eukaryota; kingdom Metazoa; phylum Chordata; class Mammalia; order Artiodactyla; family Ziphiidae; genus Mesoplodon; species Mesoplodon mirus. The sequence continues at coordinate 105,482,110 of NC_138982.1, read as the reverse complement.
AGACAAAATTCACTTTGCAATTGAAAAGCTGTCTACTTTCTTTCAACAGTAGCCACCATGGTTTACTAAGTGCATTTGTTTTCCTTTCACTATGGTAACTTTACCCATTCTCTGTATCAGCATAACTCAAGCCCATCAATTACATCTTAGAGGAAAAGTGTGCTATGTGTTTTGGGAATGAGGCCAAGATTCTATCTGGAAGCTTTTTTATAATTATTATTCATTGTATAGCTAGTGCTCATAATATTCCCTATTTCATACTTTTTTCTTTATATTTTTCCAAAGCTGGTAGTTTGTTATTTTACCCCACTACTGACCCATAGTATTTAGTTCCTGTTTTATTCTTACCTCTTTATAAATATGGAATCAGCAGATTCCCAAAATATTTCTAATTCATTTATTACAAATTGGTATTATTTTGGCTTCCTTCTATTATTTTATTCATATTTTTAGTGTTCTCAATAGAAAATTAACATTTGGCAAGAGCTTCTTCATTTTTATTCTACTGTGGCCCATCCTGGGGTTTTTTCAATAAGTTTTGGGGTTCGCTTAGTAAATGAACATGCATACTCTCACTGACTGGGCACTTAAAATAGAGGAACTAAAAGGTAGATTAACAAGAAAAAGACAAATAAAACCTTACTTCAGACTAACAGAAGGAAAATGTTTTGTCTTTTAAATTGTGTTTTCAGTATTGTGCTAGTTTTCCTTACTGTTAAAAGAGAAAAGGAAAATCACACCTTTCTACATTTAAAAAATTTAAAATAATAATTAATATCAATATTTTAATTTTTTATTTATTCCTATAAGACTTCCCAGCTTTTAAACATTCTACTCTATCTAAAATATACATAAAAGGAAGAATATAATGAAATATAGTTTTATTATGCTACTGGGTAAGATGAAAGTATAATAATATGGAATTATTTGCTTGGCAGTGAATTTATCATTCAATACATCCAATCATGAAATCCACATACCCTTTGAATATATACTGCTCTGATATAGAAAAACACTGAGAAGGGCAAAAACCTGTCATTTCTTGATTCAAGTGTATTTCTTTTAAATCAGAAGAGAGACTCTTTTCTTTGTATTGTTGCCCTATGTGATTTTGTAATTTCAATGGCTAATTTTAATCCTTAAAGCACAGACGAAAGTGAAGATGCTTTTTCTATTTTTTTCTACTTAGAAAGTTCTAGGAACCCTACAAATTTTGGTACATGAAGCATTAACCTTTTAAAGTGTCTAGCCTGAAGAGTATTGAGAGACAAGATAGTTGATACCCATCATTTGATAAATGAAGAAATTGAAATCCAGAGAGGACAATTGGTTACAAGTTAATTATTCATTTAAAAAATGTATTTCACCAAAAAATGTATTTCATCAACTGCTAGGTGCTGGGTAATGTGCTGGACATGGAGCATGCAAAATGAATAGGAAAAAACTCATATCTCTACATTGCTCAGGATCTAATCTGGGAAGAGATAATAATAACTAAAAATGAATCTTCAAACTTATTTTAGAAGAGGAAGTCACTACCCCAGCTACCTCATAAAAACTGGAAGACACCTGGTCAGTGACTTTGAGATAATACCTATTTAGTAGAAAAAAACTAGATCAAAACCTACGTTTCCTCTTTCCCAGTCTAGAGGTCTTCGTGTAAGATGCTGAAAACCTTGAAGAGTTGGGATACAGAGAAGTAAAATTAAGGAATTTCTCGGTGAAGATTACTTAAAAATGTTGTGTTGCAAAGTGTCTTAGCACTTACATTCTCAAGTGAGAAGATCCATTTCTAAAATAACGGCGCCATATGGAATTAATTGGTCTCCTGTTTAAAGCTAGGATTGTGAATTTTATCACTGTGACTGGACACAATAAAATATCTAGGCCATCTTAGGAGATCAGTACATGTTTGGTTTTTGAAAGTGAATAAATGAAATCCAAACATTACATGAACAAGTCTGATTCCTAGTAAATCCATGATGATATCCAGTGGGATTTGAGGAGGTGCTACATCCCATTTTTAATGGTTAATTTAGCTTCGTGTATCATTCCTACTTTGTTTATTCAAAGCCCAGAGTTCCTGCCACAATTAACTAGTTCAAAAATCTCCATTACAGCAAGGGGATAAAACGTCTCTGGGACCCAAAAAGGGGCAGCAGTTTGCCTCCACTTAAAAGATCTTACACTTTTTAATCACTCTTTGGTTTTACTACCCTGAGGTAGAAATCTATGAATAATTCTACCAGTGTTTGACTGACAAGAACGTGTACTACTGGGTTATGGGAGGAAAGATGTAAATCAGAATTCTGTCATTTTGGCAGCAGGCTTTGAATATGTGCATTTCCACCTTAGTTAAGTATTGCTTTCTAGCTGGCCAACACAGGGAAGACCTTAAGTATATAGCAGAAGTTTGTTTGGTTTTTTATTTTTTTTTAACTTAAAGCTGGATAAACCTGAATTAGTATTAATTTGTTTACCTTTCTTGCATGTTCTCTGTTATTTGATATTCTGTAATAAGTTGACAAAGACTTCCTTTAGGTAAGAAAACACATTAACATATCTACTTTCCACTCCTTACCTGGGTTTTACATTTTTTTTTTTTTTTTTGCGTTACGCGGGCCTTTCCTTGTTGTGGCCTCTCCCGTTGTGGAGCACAGGCTCCGGACGCACAGGCTCAGCGGCCATGGTTCATGGTCCCAGCCGCTCCAAGGCATGTGGGACCTTCCCGGACCGGGGCACTTGGGATCTTCCCGGACCGGGGCACGAACCCGTGTCCTCTGCAACGGCAGGCGGACTCTCAACCACTGTGCCACCAGGGAAGCCCTGGGTTTTACTTTTTGCATACTGAACCTTCTCATTCTCTAACGTAATGCATAAGGAGAGAAATGTGCACATTGTTATATTAGCAGTTTTATATTCAAGGAAGGGAAGGAGATACTTTTAAATTACAATCATTGCTTCTGCTACCATAAGCAAAGATAATAAAACACAAGTACTAATGCCCCATAGAGGTAGAGTTTCAAATTTTTCCATGAGGATTTTTTTAAGGATGAAGAAGGTATAACAAAAGGATAGGTATTTCAGTACAAGATGATTTATTGCAAGGGAGGGAGATTATTCATTGGTGGGAAAAAGTTTGAAGTAAATATATAAAGAATTTCCCCTTATACATTTAAAGATAATGTTTCTTACCAGTATAATAATTTTATTAGTGAATACAAACTTTTCAGTCATATTCTCAAATTTGTTGAACAGTATGAGTCGAGGATTTAGAGATTCTGTTTGTATCAAGAATAAGGAAATTTACTTGTATGGCTCCCACATATAGTGCGGTCACCCTATTCTTAAAGTTGACAGACAACCTCTGCCCTTCCAACAAAAGTTCAATTGCTCATCTGCCCATAACAATGTTACACCTCAAATATATAGAAAATCCTGGAGAATACAAGAGAACATCAGCCTTTCTGAAATGATGTCTTAACTAGGAATAGATGAAAAAAGACTTGCATGTGTTTAATTAAATGTGTTGCATTAAATTTTTTAGATGACTATTCTTCAATGTCATACCAACAGCTTAGAATTGGTAGGAAAATAATTTGCTTTTAATGAGTGATTTACATAAAATTAAAAGCCGAAATTTTCTTGCTTATTCGGACTATGAATTTCTTTGTTATCTTGGGCATTCTGTTTGTGCTTCAATTGTTCATTCTGTAAAATAAGAAAATTAATATCTACCTTGATTATTTCAATAGAACTGTTGTGAGATTTAATTGAGATGGTATATTTGAAAGTCCTTTATAAAGAGTAAAAGTGTCTACCAAATTTAGGGTATTACCATAGAAACTAGCATTGTACTCAGGATAGAGTTAGCATTCAATGAATATCTGTTAATTGATGATTAAATCCTATCAGCTAGCTACCAGGTGCCAGAAGATGCAGAGTAGAGTCTGTCCCTAACTGTGTGTCACCTAACATCCTGGATTTTCAGACGCAAAACACACAAATTGACCACTGGGTTTTCTTAAGATCTTTTTAGCTCCATTAAGCTATTCTATATAATTAATACATCTCAACTGAATTCTCTTTGTCTCTTTTATCATTTAGAAATGCTTTCTGCTGCAAGTAAAAGAAAACTTGACTACAGTGACTTAAACAAACAAGGTGTTACTTTTCTGACATTATAAGAAATCCTGAGATTGTTGCTTGCTGGGTCAACAAGAGCAGGGTACACATCTCTCTGATTTTCTTGACCTTTAACTTAGTGTATCCTGTAAATCATTATGCCCATAAGCAATGCAAGGTATCCCAGAGACTTTCATCAGAGTTCTGTTTGTATCTCTTTAGCCATCTCTTTGGCCATAACTTTGGCCATCCACCCCTATATGCAATTATCTGAGTTAGGGAGTACTTGGCAGACTGCAGTTCTGAACAAAATCAGGATTCTATTAGCAAACAGGAAGCAGGACTGAGATATTGAGTATGTAACCAAGAGTACCCACCACATTTCACTAGTTAACAGTTTGTCTTTTCATGTTGATCTATTTGTGCATTTAATTATGCTTCTTACAGGCCAACTCGTACTGTCTTAATCTTTCTCAAATGGGAGTCTTTCTGTGTATTTCTTCCAACAGATCAATCAGAATGGAATGCTTGCTCCATGTGGCCTGTGTTAAATTTCTGTTGCCTGCTTTCAAATTTCAAGGGCCTTTTTGGGATGGACAGAATTAGGGACATTTGTATCTTTAAGACTAACGAGGAGACTGAACAAAAGTAGATGATTGACAGATATTTATTAAACTGCATGTATATGTGCCTACCTATCTTTTACTCTTCTCATCTCTAAGGTTATTATTTACTCATAATTAAAGTCTGGTTACTAGTTCAAGTCACATTCTTAACTTCTAGGCTTAATAACTATAGCTACTTTCAATACTGTTGAAAGTATTTGAAAGTATCAATACTATCAGAAATTCTGTGCTGTGGTGCTGTAGCTAAGTGATTGTATGTCTATCTTGTCTTTAAGTATCACATAGTATAGCTGTTTATAGTACTAACAAAAAGTTATTGAGTGTTTAGTGAATACCTTTATGCCTAATGTTGTAAAAACTATAAAAGCCTGAAATAAAAACACAGAGATAAATTTACAAGCAAACAAAATAACAAAGTACATTGGAACACTGCAACTTAATCTTTTAAAGACTCAGCAATGCCCTCTTGCAAATTTAAAGGCACTCAATAATGAGCTAAATTGAAACCAGAAGTTAAGTGCATAGTTTGTTTATACTTTATATCATTTCGCCCTGAGGCAATATGACATGAGATATGAGTGGACCTTTCTAACCAGTGCTTAAGGACAATGTTCAAAAGTTTATAATCCTAATCCAAGTTTGGTTAGGGCAATAGAATTTATTTGACTGGCTCTCAGTATGGTACCAAAAGTTGTTCAATTTAATGTAATATGGTCCTTGAGCAGCCATTCTTAGTAGGAACTTGAAAACAGCAAGACTAGATTAATGATTACTATCATTTTAAGTTATTCTAATTGTTGGTCTTGTCAATGTATTTTCCTTGGGAGTGTTATCTCCCAAGAAATGTTCAGTAGGAAGATACACTATTATAGATACAGTGTGTTATCTTTTAAAATACATTTAGTGATTATAAAAGTTAAGATTTATTCACACAGGTTTTATTTGAATGCAAATAACCTGTTATTCACAATATGAGGTTGATACAAAACAATTTTGGAATTCAGCGATAAACATAGTCTGTAGGGTCTAGTCTCTATTTAAGTGGTTTAAGCCATCAAATCTCAATGCAGCTTTGAAGTTGAGTTTTAGAGACTTAAGAAATTATTGGCTTCCAATTATTGGCTTCCAAAGAAACTTCAAAATTTAAGATCCTGAATTCCTTCCTCAAAGGAATGTCAAGGGACTTTTGTTAGGGTTTTCACTATGATTTCAGTTCTCAGGGTAATTATGAAAATGGACCAAATAAAACAGTACAGCATTTTAAATTTTATATCAGATTAGATGAAAATACTATAATGGAGACATTTCTGTAAGAGCTATAAATAGATAGTGAATATTAAATGGGCAGCTGAAATAATATCTGGTAACAAGTTCATTGGGCTTAAAAAAAAACCATGTCATTCAGAGATATAACCGGAAAGAAAGAAGATAACATAGTTATTTTTAAAAGTGTTAATCTAGTAATAATTCACAAGTATATCAGTTTAAATAGAAATTATACCTCCCTGTGTATTTGAGATACAGACAAGGAAATAAATTAAGACCTTTCTTTTAGGCCATTACCAGAGAAGTTAGGGAATGACACTGTCAAGGGCAAACAAAGTATCATAGCTCAGGAGAACCAAGTATCGAGAATCTTAAAATGTAGACACAGCCGTGATTTCTTCCTTCAGTTGCTTACAATTTGTGGGGTTAAACTTGTTCACACAGAAACTAATTAGAAAACAAGTGGGTACTACATTAAGTACTAACTGCAGAGACTGTACACATTGCATCATGTTTAAAAAGGGAATGGCTGCATGATGACATGGCTTTGCTTTATTTTCTCCACATATAGTCCAATGCCAAGTAAAGCTGTGAAAACATGAGATGGAAATTTCATCACACTCTAGTGCCAAAATAATCTAAATCTTGTGGGGGTTTTTTTCCCCCTTAACATTTGGTACAAATACAAACGTATATGTGGAGAAACTACATTGGGCCACATTATTTGCTTCTATGAATTCTGGGAGAAGGAAATAGATTTTATTCATAATGAATGTGATTGATTTTATTCATAATGAATGCATGCCCTAGCCTCCTGAAATCTGTTTTATGTATTTTCAAGAATATATTTTCAAAATTATCACAAAATCTTAAAAGAGTCATTTTGTTTGTAGCTTGTCGACCAGGTTTCTACAAGCCTTCAGATGGTAACGTGCAGTGTGCTAAGTGCCCACCTCACAGTTCTACTCACGAAGATGGTTCAGTGAACTGCAGGTGTGAGAATAATTACTTCCGAGCAGACAAAGACCCTCCATCCATGGCTTGTACCCGTGAGTAGTTTCGCTGCAACCCATGCCTCCATGTTTGTTTTATTTCCTTTTTTCTTCTTATTATTGTGGTTTTTTTTTATAGCATTTGGCCCATTTCCTTCTGCTCTCCATGTGCAAATTAAAAGCTTTCTCTGCTTCACTCTCCATGCTTGGCTCACCACAAATGTAACATTTATCACACAAAATGAATTAGTTTTTAAAGCACTTCCTGCAACAAGACACCCAGAAGGAAAGAAAATTTTCTATATCTTGTTTTAGATCTTGCATAATTTTGACAGGGTAGGGGAGGTTTAGGCATGGGATTTGTATTTTTACTTTTCTATTCCCTCTTGGTATATGTTGGTCATAGGTCATAGGGAAAAAGAACTAAGATTTATAAAACTAATACTAAAGTTTTCATAACTATTCACAAGGGCATTGAATTTAGTGGTAAATTCCTTTGTTGGACTTTGTGAATGCATCTTCAACCTGGAGTCAAAACTCCCCCCATTCATAGCTCGGGGAGGGCAGCACTCTTGAACCCATGTGTCTATAACCTCATGGATCCTCTGAGGATGAATTAAAAGTATATAATAAAGACAAGATGGTTATTTGCCTCTTTCAGTTCCACTGTAAATTATCGATTTCCCTTGTAGTAGAAAACAGAAGTGAGGCTCATTAATCTTTGTTGAACTACTTTGCAGGACCTCCATCTGCACCGAGAAATGTTATATCTAATATAAATGAGACCTCGGTTATCCTGGACTGGAGTTGGCCCCTGGACACAGGAGGCCGGAAAGATGTTACCTTCAACATCATATGTAAAAAATGTGGGTGGAACGTAAAACAGTGTGAGCCATGCAGCCCAAATGTCCGCTTCCTTCCTCGACAGTATGGACTCACCAACACCACGGTGACAGTGACAGACCTCCTGGCACACACTAACTACACCTTTGAGATTGATGCCATTAATGGGGTGTCAGAGCTGAGCTCACCACCAAGACAGTTTGCTGCAGTCAGCATCACAACTAACCAGGCTGGTGAGTACATGCTGGATGCTTCCTACTCCTGCCATCTCAGAGCCAAGTAATAGTTTTAACAGAAAGAGTGGAAGAAAGGGTAGGAAAAAAAAAGATTTGAAAGAGCCCCAGGTTATTCTTTTTTATCACTTTTAGACAGTTATGGTACATTAAATAGCTCAATTTAATTCTTCAAAGTGAGAATAAATCATATTTGTTAGATGATTTTAAGCTAGTTTAATCCATTGCTTCCCACTTTGAAATCTTTAAACATCTGGGGCTCTGGAGGTAGTACTTATGGGGCTCCCTGCAGCATTTCTGTATTTTCAAGAACTTAACAGACATTGAATCTAGCTTGGAAAAAGTTATGTATGATATTTAAAACTATAAATGTCTTTACCTTAGTTATAATTATATCAAATTTTATGTATAGTTATTCAGTTATTTTATACTCTCCAGAAGCTCTGGGTAGTATAGCTCAGGTAGTTAAAACTCTCTGATTAATTAAAAACAAAGAAAAGAAACACATTTTATTTAATGGATACAATTTGTATTTAAAAATTAAAAATATGGAATTGAGAAGCTTAGTAAAAAGAGGTCTTGGTGAAAACAGTTGGAATCACTGATCTTTAAAATTTCTGGATATAAATTTCATGGTGAATTCATCAACTGTATTTTCCACTGACAATCTTTTCCTAATTAAAAAGAAAATACTGGGCTTCCTTGGTGGCGCAGTGATTGAGAGTCCACCTGCCGATGCAGGGGACACGGGTTCGTGCCCCGGTCCGGGAAGACCCCACATGCTGTGGAGCGGCTAGGCCTGCTCCGCAACTGGAGAGGCCACAACAGTGAGAGGCCCACTTATCACAAAAAAAAAAAAAAGAAAGAAAAGAAAATACTGTGTTGCCAGATTGTAAGCAAAGGGCCTTTAATATGGAATAGAAAATTTAAATAAACTTCTCACCTTTCTTTATCTTGCATCCACAACATTTCTCTTTTCTTTACTGTTAGTAAATCCTGTGTTTTTCAGTCACCCTTTAAATCTTCTATTTGTTTTTCAGTTCTCTGATAATTCTTGTGATATATTTTACTATGGTTTTTTTACAGTGTGGTGTCCAGAATTATTCATGGGGTTTTAGTTGTGATTCTCTCAAACATATAGAAGAATTACACTTTGCAGAGTATACAGAGACATGCCAGTGATATCCCTTTGAAATAAGACAATCATTTTTCCAAGGTGATAACTGTGATGAATGAGTAAAAAACAGTTTTCTAATCAACAAAGCTGTGCAAAATTAAGCTGATAGATATTTATTGTGCATAACTGTTGCTACAAGATATCATAATTATGGTTACATTTCAAACAATTCAGTTCAGAGATATTACTGTATAATTTATACACAAGAAAAAAAACATTGGAGCCAAAAAGGGAGAAAAGGAAGAGACAGGATGGCCCCCTGAAAATACTTCAGCTAGAACTACAGACTCCCACATCTGCTCCCAGGAGAGCTAACCTTGAGTTGGAAGTTAGAATTGAGTGTAAACTCAGCTTCTTTTCTACATTTGGTTTAAATTATGGAAGTTCCTCTGCTCTCTAGCGGGACTTGCTCTTTTCTTTGAGGATATGAATACTGGATGTCAGAAGAAAAGAGAAAGGAGAGATGACTAAATTCTATCAGCTGGAAGAGGTCTTAGAGCAGCCAAATATCTAGCCAGGAAATTCACCACTTTCCTTCTTTCACTTGGCTGACTCAAGGAGGTTAGTTAAACTACCAAGGGTGCAAAACTAATAGGTGTCATCAGGGCTAATATTCACCAAGTATGCACAAGTATGACTCTTCTGGTTAGTAAAATTTTGTACTTATTTGTATACTGATTAGAAGCAGACAAAGTTACTTCTGAAGGTGAGTATAGAAATGCACCTGTACTGGTTAATTCCTCAAGTACCCTAGGTAGCCCCCTAAACCCAGTATATCAAGCCCCTCACTTCCTTCCCCATAATCTAGCAATCAAAAGGATAAATCTTGGCATTAGAGGAGTCTCCAGACCAGTCTGTCAGGTCCCCCTTCTTCCTATAATCCAGCAACCAAAAGGGTAAATCCTGGCACTCGAGTGGTCTCCAGATCCCTGTGTGGGAACTATTCCAACTTGAGGGCTCCATGTCCCTGCCATGCCAGTTGATAGATATTTTGAATATAACCCCTGGTAGAGTCCATGTTTAAATGTGTCTCTTTCTGATTCCACATCCCTCCTTTGTTCCCACTTTTCTTCTCGTCTCCTATATTGATGAAATTCTTATAATTTTACATTGTCTCATGGTGATAAAGTTTATTTATGGAAAAGACAAGACTTTTTAATGAAGTGCACTGAATCATTATTTTAATCTTGCTTACCGAATCTCTCCCACTTAAAGCTAGATCTCAGACCAAGCAACATATGCTTTTGTCTTGGTTTAGTTAATGATATTTAAACTTTGTAGTTAATAATATTTAAAGATCTGTAACTTAGGTTTATTTAACTGTCTTCCATGAGAGAGAAAAAAAAAGGAGTAATGCTATTGCTATGTATCACATGATTATAGCTTCTCATATTCAGTGAACACAAGAATTTTAAGAAGTTATAATTATGTGGCAAATGGCTTTCCCAAATCCCATATTTCACTCTGATTTACTACCTTGTTTAAAACAAGAGCATCAATCTGTGTTATAATTATCTCCTAAGTCAAACAGAAGTGTATAAAAACAAGCAAGAGCTCCTTATTTCCAATCTTATCATTGACCTCTGGCTTTCTGACAATGCATTTATCAAGAAACTAATAGTTCCAGATATATACAATGAATGAACCTAGGTAAAGTGGCAACCAAGAGCAGGCCACGACTTTAAAAAAATAAATGGAGTTGATGCTTTGGCCCTCCCAGTTACAAATCACAGAGAAAGACAGAGATTCAGCAGGGATGATATCAGCTACTCTTCCTAACCCCACTCTCATTTTTCAGAAAAATCACAAATATGTCTACAACATGCACCATGAAGCATTTTATATATTTATCTCAGGGAGTCTGTATCATTTTTGTGCCTGGGGAGGTAGAGGTCTTTGTTCCATCTTCAAATCCCCATGGTAAGATATATAAGCAAGATTAGAAGCAATGCCATTTCTCCAGAGTGTTTCATTGTTTTGCTTTATTTTTGCTCTTGTGAAGGTTAATGGACTGGTAGCCTTGAGAAATGAGCTCCCGACATCTAGAAAGATATGGCTATGACAGATACGATGCCTGGTGTTTAAATTCCTCCTTCCTCTCTATCTCTGACATGGCTATAAAGGGGAAATGTGAATGTGTCCCTTTTAATTTAGTTTGTGAGATTGAATTTGTTGATTTTTCTCTTGATTACATTGTAAAAGCCATGTGATGACCACACGATAAGGCACCTTCTAAGTTGTAGAGGATTATGTTGTGAATTTGGGTGTTGGTTCTCAGCCCTTAATACTTTCACAAAGTATGTCAGTGAGATAAAAAACATGGTCTGTACATAAAGATTGTATTCATGAATCCATCAGTCAAACATGTACAGAAAGAATTGCAGATTGCAAAACAAAAATCTGTGAAGTTATATATTGGGGTAAATTGCTACTTCTTGTTTTCTTCTTTGAATGAGTATGTTTACCTTTCAGTTCTGGGAAAATCATTCCACAAGTGGAATATTTGTCCCTGTTTATTCTCAACTTCCATCATAGAATCTGCCCTTTCTCCACTATCTATAGCATGTAACAATCTCAGGCAAGAAGAGGGGGCACTAGTAGAGAATATATGGGCTTTCAAGTTTTGAGATCCACCCCACCCCCATTTTATAGAAACTGAGATCCAAGAAGTTTTTTCAACTTTTTATCAAGCGATCAAACTTCTACTTATGTCTTCCAACTCCAACTCCATTTTCAACTTCTATTCTTATTCTTTCTGCCATCCTATGATTCATGCCATATAGCTACAAAAAGAAATGCTGCCTTAGAGACAGAGGAGGGCTTTGCTGGGAAAATCTACTGCACCCTATGCCATCTATAATAAACTTGGTCCTTGCTTCTCAGTGATTTATCACAGGGTTTCTTAGGGGTATTCTGCAAGAGATCTTCTTTATCATCTCCACTCTTCCCCAGAATTAATCTTATCCTTTACTCCCTCATTCTACACAGATGATTTTCCCTCTGTGATACTGTGATTTATAATAAGAAATATATATTTGGTCTTGGTCCCAGTTTATGGCACAGAACTCCTAAAACTCCTAGAATTTCCTAAGTGATAATAGCAATAATGGGTATTTTGTTATTTATAACAACCCCTTTCAATCACATTTGAGTTTACGTTAATAAAGTGATTTTTGGAAAGCCCCTAAGGATGGTGGCAGGGAAACCAACCATGTGATTAGAAGAACTTTTAGCCACTCCACTCCTCAACCTCCCCTCTGGGTAGGGTGGAGGGGCTGGAGATAGAGTTTAATCATCAGTGGTCAATGACGTAATCAATCATGCCTATGTAATGAAGCCTGCTTAAAAGCTCAAAGGACATGGTTCAGAGAGCTTTGGGGTAGATGCACTGGTAGGCAACAAGTCTGGAGAAAACATGGAAATTCTGTGCCCAGTACCTTGCCCTATTCATCTCTTCATCTGTCTGTTTCCGAGTTGCATTCTTTTACATAATAAACTGTTAATCTAGTAAGTAAAATATTTTTGTAAGTTCTGTGAGCTGCTCTAGTAAATTAATTGAACATTAATTAAGAGGGGGTCATGGGAACCTCCGATTTATACCTGTTGGGTCAGAAGCACAGATAACAACTTGGACTTGAGATTAGTATCTGAAGGGGGGGTTGGGGAAGTCTTATGGGACTGAGCCCTAACCTGTGGGATCTGATGCTAACTCCATGTAGCTAGTATTAGAATTGAATTAAATCGTTGGACACCCAGCTGGTTTGGCAGAATTGCTTGGTGTGAGGAAAACCCCACATATTTGGTGACCAGAAGTGAAGTATTGCATAGAGAAGACACACAGAAGTGTGCTTTTTCCTCTTACACCCTCCTAACTTATTAAGACCATAAAGTTTAGGAGGGAAAGGAAAATGCTATCTCACTGGCTTTTCTAAATCTTATTCCTCCTGTTTGTACTCACTAACTCCCATTGACTCCTGACTCTAAAGAGTGGGCTGTCAAGAAAATCTCTTCCCCTTCTAGCATCTTAGACATACACTCTCCTGGCTCTTTTCCTTTGCCTTTTCTGTTGCATAGGCTTTTATTCATCTTAGAGGAAGTTACAAATAATTAAGTAAAAGCAAAAACAATACACACACACTAAATACACACATGTATGCATATTACAAATTGTTTGACTCTTCATGATTTCATCTTATTTTTCTCCTCATTTTCAGTCTAAGATTAGATGTTTTCATAAAGTAATCCTTACTTCTCTCTTTGTTCTCTCATTCATAGTGCAGTCTGGTTTCTGTTCTCACTTTACAGAAGTGCCCTTCTGAGAACCAGTTATAATATCCTGTTTGTGTATTTTTGTTAAAATGAATACAATTGTTAGGAAGAGTGTGGATTTCATAAGGGCCTGGACCTTGCCTGATGTTCACATTTGTGGTTCTCAGACTTAGAACAAGGCTTTCTAACACCTTGTATTCACTCAAAACTTTATTGAATGAATGAGCGATTGATTATTAGAAATGTCCACCGTCCGAAAAAGAAAACATTCTCCGTCAAACCACTTTCTCTCCTTATTTTTTTTCTCCCTACCAATGAGACCACTGCTTTCCTCAGTTTACCGGATTCTGACACTTGGAATCATCTTTGGTTCATATTCTGCATTTAAGAAGTGCTCACATGCTACTGATTTTTCCTTTGAATTGTTTCAGATCTTCATACTTTTTCTCCACACTTAGTGTTAGATTTTAAGGTTCTTAGTCATAACATTTATAAATAAATGATACCAAGAATTATAATAATCCTCTTTTAATTATGTTGAGATTCCAAAATAAAAAGGAATTGGAACTTAAATGAATTAGTAAAGTCAAAATATCATACTGCTTAGCAACTTCTTTCCACTGAGATATTTGTAAAAAGGGTTAATGGATCAACAAGTATATTTCAATGCTCTTTTATGTTCATGTAATATATGCTCCAGCCATGCAAGAATTTATGATTGAAGAATAGATTTTTTAAAAATTATACAAATCATATAAACTTGCAGAAGACACTATGTAATTAAATGAGTTAAGAAGTGGTGATTGAAGGATTTTAGGAAAACCTTTGGAAAAAAAGAGTTTAGATGTACTTTGAAAAATAGGAATAAATCAGATAGGAGTAAAGAAAAGGAAGTGTATATATATTACAATATTGGAATTGAGTTTCCTGGGTAGTAGGGAGGGTAGGCTGAGAAGAGGAGATGGATCTTGTTAAAGGGTAACAGGAAATCAGGTTGGATATGCAAGCAAGACCAAGCAACTGGTATGTTAGATAGTGGGATATTGGATGGAAATACATATATTGAGTGGAAGAGTAACCTCATTCAATCTGTTTTAAAAAGCTTAATCTTGAAAAGAGCAGTGTCAATAAGTATAATTCTTCACATGTGAATGCCTGAATTATAGTGAAAGAATGACATAATTGGATTTAAATGAGTATTCATATTATCTGCAATTATAATTTTCAAGTCTAAAACAGCATTTAAAATTTTTTAAGCCATACATTCAAACAAACAAAAAAAAGTTTTAGAAATTTTTGGTCTTTTCCTACTTAGATTCTTGATTGCCAGTTAGTTGACAGTGAAGTACCATCAGTCCTAGAATTCTTTTGCCTTGCAGTCTTACAATCAAATAAATAACTTTAGCATGACACTTAGGTAAATGCCACTCTGTTTCTCTCAATTTATAATAGTTGAAAAAGGTGTCCCTCCATTCTCTGGGTCCTGGTATCACTCCAGTATTTCCTTTTTCAACATACCCCTAATCCTTGAAATTTTTGATCCAGGCATGCACATTTTTAATATTATTTTCTAGTTCCACTTAAACTTATTTTTTCCTCTATGAAGATTATCTTTACCCCTATACTTCCCTAGAGTAAATGGACCTGTCCCTCCTCTTTCAATTTACCCTATTGGAGTTCTGCATATATGTGTACAGTTTTTATCATAAAATGTAATTTGTTCACATATATGAAAGGGTTGCAAATAGTACCATAGTACACAATATGTGTATATACCTTAAGCCAGATTTCCTAAAAATTAACATTTTACTACATTCGCTTTATCATACTCTCCCCCATTGCCTTCTCTATATAGATATTATTTATTTTTCAACCACTTGAGTGTAAATTGCAGATATTATGCCCCTTTACTCCTAAATTCTTCAGTGCGAACTTCCTAAAGCAATGTCACTCTCTTACATAACCTCAATACATTTATCAAAATCAGGACATTAGCATTGTCCATATTATGATCTTATCTGCAGATATTAGTCAACTTTTGTCAATTATTCCACGATGTCCCTTTGGCAAAAACAAATGGATGTTCTGTTTACCTTCAGTTTCTATCTATAATATAGTTCTTATCTACAACAATGAATAAATTCACCATTTTCTGTAAATTAAGTCAGATACAAAAATATGAAGGGAAAGGGAATCAACACTTATGGATAGGACTTTCTCAGGGGCTTGATATCTCTCTAAGAGTTTCACAGTTGCTACCCCATTGAAAAATGACCAGTAAATAATATTATTTAAAAAAGAGAGAACTTGACTTAATTTTATTTAGATTTCCTGTTGAAGAACCATCAATTTATGCAAAGAAGGATAGCATCTTGGAGACTTTCTGGTATAAGGAAAACATTCTTAGCCTTGGCTTTAAACAGAATAGCGATATAAGGAAAATATTCTTGTCCTTGGCTTTAAACAGAATAGCCTCTATCATTCACTTAACTTAATGATCAAAGACAAATCTCTTCTTTTCTTCCAGTTAAAAATTGCTATCCATCACATGAAGGATTGAACTGGAAATCCAGTCATAATTTTTCCTGTTTTATTTATTTTTTGTGATTCTAAGACTGTAGTTTAGAACTTTGTTACTGGTATAATTTTAATCAACCAGTACATCTTTTTGATCTTTAACCACACCTATCAATTTACTTCTTCTAAAGGACTTCTAAAAGCATACCTGCCTATACTTTTGTGACCTGCTATTTCACAGAACAAGGTAACAGCATCTATTAGTAGAAAAAATAGTTTAATATATCTTGAATAAACAATACACACTTTTTTGTTTTTTTTTTTTTGCGGTACGCAGGCCTCTCATTGTTGTGGCCTCTCCCGTTGCAGAGCGCAGGCTCCGGACGCGCAGGCACAGAGGCCATGACTCACGGGCCTAGCCGCTCCGCGGCATGTGGGATCTTCCCGGACCGGGTCACGAACCCATGTCCCCTGCATCGCCAGCCGGACTCTCAACCACTGCGCCACGAGGGAAGCCCAACAATACACACTTTTTAAAATGAATCTTAAACTATCAGAGCCCTTTGGCTACATTTAGAATCCAGTCTAATTTTTATACATTGGTAAAGCAGATATTTTAAAATCTTCTTCATTCCTTATTCTGCAATAAATTTCCTCTATCTACCTTGTTCTGTTGGGATTTAGAAGCAGCATTTATAGATATGACAGAGGAATGCCTCATGTCAAAGACAGCCAAGCAGGCTTTAGAATTTCTGAAGAAGCAAACGTTTCAAAATAAAACTAGAAAAGGTATACAGCTTGGATCTGCTATTAAGCTACAGATACGTATTGATATAGTCTCCTTAGAAATGTATGCTGCCATGTAATTATGTACCCTGGAAGTAAACTAGACATCAGAGCATCTACATGCATTCTTTCAGAGCATGAAGGAAGGTGTTTTGTAGCACCAGTGTAATACATCAGAAAGCTAAAATATAATGAAAATCAAACAAAATAGTGGAAGTAAGATTACAGTAAGGCATTCTGATGAATCCTCCCCTTGTTGTTTCACTTGTGTGATTAATAAACCCTAAGAATTGAAGCCTTAACTTTTTATTTCTTTCAACAAAAAAATGAAGTCTGAATCAGGCCCAGAGATTACAAGTGAATATATACATTATAATTTTCTTGGTGCATTTCGCTTGTGTGGTAATTTAGCTTCTTTCTTTCCTATTTGAAATCAAGGCAGAGACCTGTACATCTGGGGATATCGCTCTGCAGTGATGTGTCCTAGTGTGCCTGAAGCCTTCCACATCATTTAACACATTAATGATGCCTTTCAGCCATCACACCCTGTTATGGAGGCATATCACATATCTGCAGCATGAGCAATAAGCTGAACAAAAGCAGAGCCATATATTGTCCTGACAGTTATTCAGAACCTTTATATGAGCTTAAAGCCACAATTGTATGGAAAACCAGCAAATGGAGATAGTTTGGGGGTTTCCAGGATCTATACTGAACTCTCATCTCGTTTTCGTTTCTGATCTTTAATATCAATACAATTAAAATGAACATAGCAGACATATGTCTGGAGGATTATGGTTACTCTTTTCCTGCTGACTTCTCCTTTAAAGTGCTCACAAGAACAGAAATACCAACAATCAACTAGAGGAGAAAATATGGTGTTAACTAAAGCACTTAATATTAAGAAAGTATAGCACAGGGAACTATATTCAGTATCTTGTAATAACTTATAATGGAAAAGAATCTGAAAAAGAATATATGTGTGTGTGTATATATATATATATATATATATATTTGTGTATAATTGAGTCACTTTGCTGTACACCTAAAACACTTGTAAATCAACTATACTTCAATTAAAAAATAAAAATTAGAAAGAGAAATAGCCATTTAATGCTAACTTGTGCCATATTCACTGCATCTTTCCAAGAGCAAAAAATACTTTTTCAATAGAAATCTTTCCTATTCTTATTTTTCCCAAGCAGAAAGTTTTTAGTCTCAAAACACATTAAAGACAATAACTTATCTTTTAATATATTCTACCCCTCTAGGATTAAGTTAAATATAGAAGATTCTTAGGGAATAATTGCAATATGTGCAGATAATTGAGAAATTGAATAAATGTGAATATTTAGAAGGAAAAGATGCTCTGATTTTAAAAGCAAAAATCCTACTACCACTAACCAGACTCTTTCATTATAAACTCTTAATTATATTTCAGTATCTCCAAAAATACTGTCTCCCTGTTAATAACTATAATATAGCCCCAAAATCTGACTTTATAATATAGCACCTATCAATATAGCACCATTGTCCAAATTGAAAAAAAAAGCACCTCTTCCTCAAGGGACTTTATTGACATCTGCTATAAAATTGTTGTGATATGTATTCAAATTAAGAGAATTATTATGTGTGGCATCCCCATGTGCTAGGGCCCTGAGATTCTATAATATTCACACTAAACCAAAGAATGCTGAGGCCAAAAAATGGGAAGCTCACATTTTCTACCTCATTTCACCAGTAGTAATTGCTGATCTAAATCCTCTTGATATGATTAACACTGCTCTATAGTCTATTACATAATTATGTCATTTAATCCTTACAACAATTTTATGACTGTGAGTGGTTAAATGTCTTGTCCATGATTTCACAACTCCAAAGTTCCTGCTCTTAACTGTTAGGATATTCTTTTTCCTATGATTTTGCATAATTAAGACTGAAAAAAGAAATCTGTAAAGATGGTTACCATATTAATGTAATTTGTGACTACCTGGCACACAGATCATATGATTTTTTTTCTTTGAAATCAAAATTTCACATGATTTGAGCAATGTTGATTAAAAAAGAAATCTGAATTGCTTTATTGGGAAGTTATTTACCCAAATCTTTCTTGCCAAAACCAAACAATAAAAACTCTTCTAAAATAGCTTTGAAGGGTTACATTTACTATTAGTCAATGTTAATTTAAAAGCATTTTTCTTGACAATTTGTTATCATTAAGAATTAACCTCTTATAGTTTTCATTTTCATTCCGGTAGGAAAAAAAAATAATTATAACAAACCAACAGAAAGAAAATCTGTGTCTTGTCACAATTTTGTCCAAGAAATGGCTTTAAAGTGGAGGCTGGGTTGAGAGTGGCGCAGTGGTTGAGAGTCCGCCTGCCGATGCAGGGGACACGGGTTCGTGCCCCTGTCCGGGAGGATCCCACATGCCGCGGAGCGGCTGGACCTGTGAGCCATGGCTGCTGAGCCTGCGCGTCCGGAGCCTGTGCTCCGCAATGGGAGAGGCCGCGGCAGAGAGGCCCGCGTACCGCAAAAAAAAAAATTAAAAAACAAAAAAAGTGGAGGCTGTATGTCAGAGTAGGAAGAGTTCTGGAATGCATATCAACAGAGAGGAATACTCCTCTCTGCTCCCACTCTTTGGTTTCGGCCTCTGAATAGGTCACTTTTATCAGAGCTATTGTTTTATCTCTTTTGTGAAATTAAACACTTGGACTGGATAATTTTTAAGTTTCCTTCCAGTTACATATTCTAGGGAACTAAGTTGATGCAAAATATATCATGTATTCATGGAAAAATAATCCAGTATTTGCTTACAATTGAAACAAATATGATTGCAAAGAAACAATATTTGAAAAGCAGAGTGGTGAAAGACAGTGTGAAAAGTCCAACTGTAAATCCAGGTATTGCCACTTAATAGTGAGGTGACTAGATTTTTTATTTTTAAATTTGGTTTGTTTATGCATTCATTCCCAATTTTCTTTAAAGATGAATTTAAGACAGGGATTACACTAATCTGGAGTCTTTACATCCTTTTTGACATGGATACAATAATACACACACGGATTTTTGTGAGGACTAAATAAAATGAGAGAAAGTATATGGAACTAAGGAAGCACTTAAATAAGTTATTGAGCCCTGTCTCAAACATAATCATGCTGATCTTGCTCTATCTGGGAGACATAGAAACTCCTTTTTAAAATTAAAAAATATGAATAAATATTAAAATATATGAAGTCAGGCTCTGAAACACCCTACTTTGATGTGTTTGGTTTAGGCTCTAATTGTTTCAAAATTGGAATTCATATGTGATGTAAAACAACTCTCAATATAATAAGCCATTCTTCCTTCATTACATACACAGATGTCTGTATATATCTTGACTTAGTGTTAGCCCTGAAGTGCCCATGAGAGGGTCTAATGGAAACATCTGATTGGCAGTTGGTTATATTCAGCTATACTTCTGAGACTTTGGCTAGGATGACACCCAAAGACAGCCATAAAATAAAAAGGATTGGTGAGAATAATAAAGGGATAGTCACGCAAAGAATGTCTACAAAGGTTAAAGAAAAGAGATGGACAGAGATATAAGAAGAAATTAGGTGACAAATGAATATTCTAACAATCATTCAGGATAAAGAGTTAAAATAAACTTTTACCAAGGACCATGTTGTGACATAAAACAAAGATGTTGCAATTACTTAGGAAATGGTCACCTTTTACTTTTAATCACTAGAATATTGGTTTTTAAGTACATTTTAGTAAGTTTACTATAGTTCCAAAAAGAGAAAATTTTAAATGCCCCCAAAATAATTATGCTCACTACAGACATATTAAAGAAAAAATGTTGCATATCATGTACTTTTATTTTTTTGGTTCATCATGTTGTTTGAATATAGTTTTGGGGCAGAGTTTGTCCATCTTCGTCCATCCATGGAGCATAATTGTGTATATATCCTCTAAGAAGGAGTACACCTAACAGTTATTCATGCAAATTTCCAACATGTCAAGGAAAGAGATTCTCTATTTCTCTTTCATTGAGTAGAGCTTGTTTCATTTTCCTTCTATTAAAATGTTTTCAAAAAGGTTTTTTATACTTGACATTTGAAATACATTGCCTAATATACCATCACCTCCCAGCAAAGGACCTAGGTTTTAAAATATAACATGCAGGGCTTCCCTGGTGGCGCAGTGGTTGGGAGTCCGCCTGCCGATGCAGGGGACGCGGGTTCGTGCCCCCGTCCGGGAGGATCCCACATGCCGCGGAGCGGCTGGGCCCGTGGGCCATGGCTGCTGGGCCTGTGCGTCCGGAGCCTGTGCTCTGCAGCGGGAGAGGCCACAACAGTGAGAGGCCCGCGTACCGCAAAAAAAAAATATAACATGCATCTTTCTTGATTTGAATTAATATGGCGGAAGAATTTGGTTTAATTTAAAGTCCTTATTTCTGAAAAGTTTAAAAAATGAATATCATCTATCTTACTTGAAATATGTTTCCATTCTAAGCTATTTTCATAAATTCTTATTATTGCAGATAGAAGATAGATGTCTTTATTAAAGTCCCAATATAAAACAGCTAGAAAAAGAACTAGGTTTTGCAACAACTTATTGTTTTGTGTGTATATATTTGCATTTGTGTTTGTATGTTTATGTGCGTGTATATATATATACATATCTCAAGAAGAATATAAAGTTCTAGAAAGAGTAAAGTTCTAGAAAGTGTATGAAACCTAACAGATCTGAGAGAAGAAAGTCCTTTTATTTTCTAAATCATTTGCACTTGAATAGTTTTACTCTTAACTATGTTATTTATTAAATAAGGTTTATGTCTACCCAGAGTTGTAGTAAAGACAAGAACAACTGCCTACATAAGCACTCAAGTGCTTGGTCCTTATAAGTGATCAATACTTGGTAGTAATATCATTAATGAACTTTTGGAACATTTAGCAACGAATGTACTTTTGAAGATCAAAATAACTTTTAGCTAACTCCTGGTTTCTTTGGCAATACATAACACACTTAATTACTAGTTGTTTTTTTCTGTTCCCTAAGCATTGACTGAGCACTTATTGTGAGCCAGGTATTATGCTGAATGCACAGTGGATAAAATGCTTATTAAGATGTGTCTACTATCTTCAAGGAGCTCTCAGTTTAGTAGGAGATCTTAAAGGTTTTAAGAAACCAGCATGAAATTGATTGGTTTGACCAAGAAAAGGCAGGCAAGACCAATTACCAAGAGACTTCAATAAGCATCAGCAGCTCAGTGAAGCCACCCAATGAAATATTTATCTTGAATTCACAGATAATGCCAAATTATGTATAATAGCTTCATTTTTTTCATTACTAAAGGATGGCTTTTAAAGACTATCTTTTTATGATTTTTTTTGTTATGTGATGCCAAAAATAGCAGCACCCTATCCCAAAGATTTTCACTCAAAGGAGGAAGAAAAATAAATAAAATACTCTAAATTATGTACAAATTAAATGATAGATACGTATGTGTAGTTTAATTGTATCTCAGTTGAATGTGTCTGGTTTGTATAAAGCACCTAGTCAAAATATGTGAAGTGAACAAATATTTAGAGCTGTCCAGTGAAACTCTCCACATCAGTCTGGCTTATTTATCAATCTATCTGTCTCTTCTCCTATCTCTCAATCAAGCTTTTTGTTATTAGTATGGAATGTAGTTTCTATTTAGTTAAATATACAAATTTATAGACAGTTACTACGTAAAGTATATGAAACTAGGAGCAAACCAATATATTGTACACCTCAAGCTTACACAATGTTATATGTCAATTATATCTCAATTTTTAAAAAGTATATGGAACTAAAGAGCACTAAAATATAATGGATAGTAATTATCATAAAAGTAACTCTTCATAACAAGTAATTAAGAAAAATTTTATAAATGTTTATAATAATAATTGTAAGAATAAATTATAATTGCTCTGAGGATATATGGCCAGAATTTAGCACTGATGATGTAATAATATGCCAGGTTTTACCACTCTGTCTGCTAATATTTGTTAAGACATCCATGATTATAAATATTGCCTGTTTGTGAAAGGTAAAAGTTATTGCTCACTCTATTAAGTTAAAAACACTATTGAAATGAGTTTCAAAAGAAGAAATCTATCAGAGGAATTGTATGTAAAGAAATAATCCACCATTTTTTATCCAGGTCAATCTTCATATACACTTTGTTAGGAGATAAGATTTTAACTGTCTTCTTGGGAAGTGCTTAAGGAAATTCTAAAATTCATGTGCATTCCACATGTAATGATGGTATTTACATAACTATTTGCTGTAATTTTTAGTATACTGAATGAAGTCTTAAAAAGTATTTTATATATATTTTGATGATAAATGTTTCTCTACTATTAGTAGTTATTTCTTATTTAAATGAACTAGTGGGCATTAGATATTGTGTATTTATCTGTGCATATCTTTGGGTTGTTATAATAGCCTAAAGGAACGGTTGAATAGACACAAAATCATATTTATTATTTAAAGTAACAACCAAGTGTGGAGTACCAGGCATTTGTCAAATACAATATTGGGTATTTTATAGGCAACATTGAACCCTTAAAGCAACCCTGTAATTTGAGCATTATTACCCTTATTAATAGAAAAGGAAACTGTTTTCAAGAGTTTAGTTAACTAGCCCCTCTTTTCTAGCTTATGTGGCTAAAGAGTATTTGAATCCAGGTCTTTTTAATACAATAGTATTTCCCAATTTTCAGTAAACAGCTGCATGTTTTCAGGAATTTTGCTTCAACCATGTACCACCAGGACTCTCATAGTTTAGCAATGTATCAATACTTAGTTAAATCAAGCCTCATTTGTTACCTAAAATGTATTTGAAAAGAGAACTTTACTCCTGTATACGGAGAGCTAATATCATTTATTAAATATTTGCTTGTCCATATAACACCTAAGATCCTTTTTCAAACCACCAAGGGTAAACTTGGAAGCCTTTGAGTAATATACTGCTGCCCATCAATACTACAAGCCTGGCAATTATGAATATGGACTCTGTAACCCACAGGCTTCCCCACTGCAGGTAATGGCAATTCCATCCTTCCAAGTTATCCAGATCAAAGCCATTGAAGTCATACTTGACTCCTCCCACTTACAACTGATCTATCAGCATATTCTATAAATATGCCTTCAAAGTATGACAAGAACCAGACCACTTCTTACCACATCCATTGCTACAACCCTAATTCCTTCATATCCTTCCTATATTATATAAAATACCTCCTAAATGGATCCCTTCCTTACACCCGTGCCTTCTCTACAAAAATCTCTCATAACTATACTAATGTTCATTATCATTAATTATTTCATTACATAGATTAATGACATTTATATTTTTTTCTGAAATATAGCTGGTAGTTTTTCCTAGTTATTTTAAATGTTTTATTCCCTTTCCCTGTTTCCTTTTAAAGGAGATGGGCATTATTTTTTATTTGACCATTGGAAAGATGAAAGAAATAACCTCTTATATGACCAGATAAGTTTATTTTTTATTTATTTATTTTTTTGCGGTACGTGGGCCTCTTACTGTTGTGGCCTCTCCCGTTGCGGAGCACAGGCTCCGGACGCACAGGCTCAGCGGCCATGGCTCATGGGCCCAGCCGCTCCACGGCATGTGGGATCTTCCCGGACTGGGGCACAAACCCGTGTCCCCTGCATCAGTAGGCGGACTCTCAACCACTGTGCCACCAGGGAAGCCCACCAGATAAGTTTATTTTTTTAAAAAAAGTCCAATCAGGAATTGCTGCTCCTAATTGTGTGTTCTTAAATGCTGACTCATGATTTTGATGACTTAATATGTCAATAGCTTGACATTTGGCATTTCTTTCCTCACTTAACTCTCACATGTAAAATATTCACCTACAGCATCTTACCTAGAGTACACGTATGGTTTTAAACCCAAAAGAATATACTGAAACAATAAAAAAAGGTGCCATTAGTGTTACCCATGGCACAGCCAAGGCCTTCTTGTATCCTCTGTCCTTTGGAATAAAGACTTATGAGTTCCTAATCTATACATTTTGTTAAGATACATTTTTAAAAGTGTGTCATGTATAGCCTAAGATATAAGCTTGAAAGTTGATATGAGTGGTGCTTTGTGACAGAACCACAGATGTTCAGTACATGATATATTTATTTTTTACCCCAGTGGCCCTTATAAAAAGGGCTAGAAGATTGGCTTATAACAAGTCAACTAATGACATGATATAGAGAGGCCCCTGGTTCAGTGGCTGTTATTACAGCTGTGTCCCATTACATATTAGATACCTAGAACATGGTTGCATTCCGAATGGCATTTATCTTTTGAATTTCAAACATTCCTGCCATAAATAAGGATTTTATGCTTTTCAAAAATGTTTCACAGTTTAGTCTAGGGAATACTGAAAGGTTGCTTTTACTTAATGAAATTCCCCCTTTAAGGGTTCCTGAAGCTAAGATGAGCATTTTTTGAGCACTCACCTCTGCAGACCTGTGTCATTTTCCTCTCTGCCAAGTCCTTGCTATTCCCTTAACCTGGAGAGGTGATAATAACTTGAGTTTCACAAAACCAGCAGTGTGGAGACCATATGAGAGTTGGCCTTTGATCATGGTTTAATAATTCTCTTTGTTATTTTTTCCAACAAGAGATAGCTGAATCTATCATAGAATGATGACATATCTTAGTGGTACAGGAAAAGCAAGATTTTTATATGTACTTTGTTCCCAAAACAAATACTATGTTTTAAATATATTCTAAGTGAAAGTGTGAAGAGTGAGGACCCCTCCTTCTCCAGGGTCCTGATTATATTGTGAAGGAGCTAGAGATTCCTGCATTTAAAGCATAATAGTATAAAACCTAAAAAACAGTTATGTGAGATGACCCCACTCCAGAAATAATAACCACAATTATTCCTTTCAAAAATAATTATAATGATCCATCTCATCTTTTCAAAGTGGGACTAGCTGCTATTAATCAAGTGTATGTTCCTTTCTTTTTGAGATGTGCATGTCTCCTATCTTGAGGAATGGACCATGTAAGGAAGGAAATTCATTATGTGTGTCCTTGATTCAGGGAGAAACTCCGTCATTTTCCTTTTGTTCTCCAAATAATTGTTGGGATGGTGGGAGATTAGCCAGGATAGTTATTGCTGGTGTAGCAACTGCTGCCTAGGAGCAAGCTCTGTTCCACCTCGATGGAAAGAAAGCAGCTGCCTTTCTACTGCAGTTGGTACAAGGCAGCTGCTTTTATTGTCTATATTTCTTTATAGGGTCTCTCATCCTAGCTGTAGTCACCTGCACACAGCCTACAGGTTTTTTTTTTTAGTCACAAAGGCTACAACCAGTAAGCTTTATATGACCTCTGTAATGAACAATGCAGAAAGTGGAGTGGAAAGACATTTTCCTGGAACACTGAATAAAGAGTGAACATGCATGTATGTGTGTGGGGTGGGAAGGTGTTGGGAGGAGGGGCAAGGGGAAAGTGCTTGGTATGTGTGATTGAGTGTTTGTGAAAAGCACCAGATTGACAGATGGCAGGATGTACACAACATGGGAGGGATGGCAGCGGAAACTCATCAGCCTTTGTTCTGCAAAGAATCACCACCAGAATATAAACCAAAAATATGCCAAATGTATGAAGTTTTACATTTGTTCACAGTTTAAAGAAAATATGCTCATTGACTGGGATTGTATTTATTAACACAAAGTAAAATTTTAGTCTGGTGTCATTTCAGTCTCTGTTTTCCTCCTCAAGTTTTAATAAGAGGATTTATACAAGTCCAAACTGCCGGGAGATTTTAAGATGGTTGGCTGTAGCATCAAATAAAACAGTTCTATCAGTTTATCCTAAATAAAGCTACGTATCTATCTTTGCTTTTTTACATAATTTTTGATCTTAGAAGTATTTTTGGACAGGATTTATTGAATTATATTAGACCCCGTATTAGTCAAGTTGACCAAAGAAAGAGAACCAATAGGATGTGTGTCTATCTGTTTATCTATCTATCTATCTTTCTATCTATCTATCTATCTAGAAAGAGAAAGAGAGTGATTTCTTTTATAGAATTGGTTCACATGATTGTGAGGGCTGACAAGTCCACAATCTGCAGGGTAGTCTGGCAGGTTGGAGACCCAGGGAAGAGTTGATATTGCAGCTGAGTCTGAAGGCAGTCTGGAGGCAGAATTCCCTCTCTCAAGGGAAATACCTCAGTCTTTTTCAAAGGCCTTAAAGTGATTGAATGAGACCCAGCCACATTGTGGAATGCTATCTGCTTTCCTTAAATCTACTGATTTAAATGTTAATCTCATTTGAAAAACACCTTCAGAGTGACTTCTAGACTAGCTACGTTGATACATAAAATTAACCATTATACTCCCCCGTGGCAGTGGTGTGTGTGTCTGTGTGTGTGTGTGTGTGTGTGTGTGTGTGTGTGATTGCTATCTTTCTTTTGAATAAATATCTAGACCATACATTTAAGGGAAATGCCAGGATAAGTTGTTACACAGAAAATAATAATCTTTGAATTTCACCCACTGACCATATTGAAATTCTCTTTTGGTTAATTTCAATTCTACTTTGGGTGTCTTTTCTTAGGTTTTCCTTGGAATGCAATACCTAATGCATGAGATGTTCCCTCCCCCAATCCTATCCCAAATAGGTTGAGTTTCAAGACCTCCTTTGGTTGACCACTTATCAATAGCAATGTAATTTGTAGAAAAGGCACATTATACTGTTTTTTATTGGTAAATATTTTTACAGCAACATTTTACTTTTGGAGCTCACTTTCTCATGTGCCTCTTTTGGATAGAATTTCAGGGACAGTGTCTGGCTTTATGAGACACACATCTTCTCTTTAGCCTTTGAGGGACATCTCTATGTCCAAGACAGTGTTGTGATTGCCACTAGCACCACTCAGAGGGCTTGTTTGTCATCTTTGGGTAGTGATATCAATGAAAAACCTCAGCTCAGTGATTTTTAAGCATGAAATTGTTTAAAAAATTACTCGGAAGCATTTTCAACACACCAATATGTACCCACTTCAAGCCAATCTTATAGGCTCAAAGCCTCTGAAATTAAGTGTGGGTATGCCTAGCACTCTAAAGCTGAACCTGATCCGCAAGCACTTGGAAGTTCTTGGAAAGAAACTGTTTTCACAACTGCAAGGCTTCGAACAGATAGAAAATCCACAGCCCTCTCACATTTGTTGTTTCTACTCAGCTTGAGTTTAGATGATGTGCTTGGCCTGAGACCAAGCATGTTGAATTTGTCGAAATAGCATCTTGTTCTCAAAAGACAACGCATTTTTCTAGACTTTATGCAAATGTAAAAGGTTGTCATTATTTTGTCAATATGTCTTGAATCCATTTAATTCTGAAGAATTTTAATGGAATCAAAATTTGAATTAATTAGTGTTATTATTGCTTTCTTCTGCATTTCAGTCTTTGCTGCTTTTAAAAAGTTTTCTTTAAATTCATTTCATAAAGTGACTGCACTTTTTTTTTGTGGGTTTGCGTTTATTGAACTGGCCATGGCCCAGGGGGGTAGGGGTACCCCTCACTCCTCCTCCCCGTGGGTGAGCACGTAGCTCAGTGCCTTGTAGTCCAGGTTGCCTGCAGCGTTGATGGTGGAGAACTGGAACATCTGGTCAACTAGTCCTTGTTGATGCTGCCTTTGCCGTCAGAGTCCAGCATCTTGAATGCATTGAGGATGGTCTCCTCAGCATCCGTGCCGCTCAGCTTCTCCCCAAACATGTTCAGGAACATGGTGAAGTTGATCGGCCCCGAGGCCTCCCTGAGCATGGCGTCCAGCTCCTCGTCCTTGAGGTTGGTTTTGCCCAGGGAGACGTAGGTGTCCTTCAGGTCCTCCTTGTCAATGAAGCCATCTTGGTTCTGGTCTGACTGCACTTTTATAACAATAAAATCTTTTATCTATTCAATTTAATCCCCAAAATATTTATTGAGTACTATAATGTAACTAACACTGTGATATGTATTAGGGGCATACAATGATAATTAATACATGCTTGCAGTCTTCAAGAAATTTATAATTACTTTGACACTTAATCAAATAAATATAATTTGTTCAATCAAAATGCATCAGGATAAAAAAAGGGATGATCATTTCCAGTTTGGGAATTGAGGAAGATTTTATTGAAGAGGTAAGGTTTGAGGTGGACAATCGAAAGATAGATAAGGACTTAATAGGTGCAAAAGGGAGCAAAAACTTTAAGGACTGAGAAAGAAAGCAGAGAGGCCGGAGAGGTAATTGTCTCTTCAGGCAAGTACAGTCAGTTTAAGTGTAGGAGAGGAGAAGGCTGAGTGGGGGGTGGAAATGTGGTTTGAGGTCTGCACTATTCCAGGGGGATTCAGTTTGACTGAAACAGACACACACTCACTCACCTGCATTTCCAGACATATTTAAACAAAGATACAGAATTTAAGTGAAGTAGCAACATAGATGGACCTGGAGATTATTACACTAGGTGAAGTCAGACAAAAACAGATATCATATGATATCGCTTATAGGTGGACTCTGAAAAAAAAGATGCAAATAAAATTCTTTACAAAACAGAAATAGACCCACAGACATAGAAAAGAAACTTATGGTTACCAAAGGAGAATGGGAGGGATAAATTAGGAGGAGGATATTAACATATACACACTACTATATATAAAACAGATAATCAACAAAGACCTACTGTGTAGTACAGGGAGCTATACTCATATTTTGTAATAACCGATAAGAGAAAAGAATCTGAAAAAGAACATACATATATATGAACATATATCTATATATATAAAAGAATCACTGTGCTGAAAAAGAACATATAAAACTAAATCACTGTGCTGTACACCTGAAACTAACACAAAATTGTAAATCTACTATACTTCAATTTTTAAAAAGTGATGTAAAGGAGCCATAGACACAAGAGCAGAGACACCATATCTTGGCTCAGCTTTACTCCTGGTCTTCTAGAATCCTGATAGGGTAACAGCCTTAGGTGACTGTGTAGCAAAGGTCCTGCCAGACTTGGAAACACACACTAATCTTGCTGTACCCCTGCTTTTTAATACTCAGTTCTGTATTTTGCATTCTGGAGAAAAGCACCAAAAATTGTGCTCTTCAGTTTAGGGGAATATTTACAAATATTGAACCCCTTTTGGTTCCTGAACCAGTTCAGCAACAAGACCAATAGACAGAGGGAAATGGGGGCCAAAGCGGAGACAGTCTTCCAGTGTCTTTGAACAGTATCTTCGCTTCCTTCTTTCTTTGGCGTAGAAGGCCCATCTCCCTGAGGATCCTGCCGTGTAACTTCTTGCATGTCAAGCATGCATGGGAATTTTTCTCCATCTTATATGTAGTGGCACTCGTGTATGTTATAGATGGTTTGGGACGGGGTGGAGAGAAAGGCAGGTAGATTTAATGGGGGAGAATGTTATGATCTGACCTTTGATTTAGGGAAAGAAAGAAAGTTGCAAGGGACAGCAAGTAACAAACTAACAATAACCCAAAAGAGAGGTAGCAAGGTCTAAACTAAATTTAAGAAAAGGAGGAAGATGACCTTTTAAGAGATTAAAACCAGAATGTATGAATTGAGCAGGTGTGAATTAAAGAGCAATGGTGAGTTGCAGCTCACTCAAACGTGAAAATAATCTAAATAAGTGTGGCGATAAAGCATGGTGAAGCCTTTGATCAAGATCAAAAGAGGAAAAACATGATAAGAGCATCTTAGAATTGATGGAATAAGGCAACATATAGGTTGTTCATCCAAATGGTCATACAACTTTAAGCGGTTGCCTATTAAAGTCTGATTCTTGGGAAGGAACTTAAATATGAGTCGTATATTTGGAACTCATGAGAGTTGAAAAGGAGTCAATATAGAGTATAGAATTTTTTGTTAAAATATAGGGCCAAAGATAAGATCTTGGGAACTGCAGCAAATAGCTTCGAGCATAAGCAAAAGGGCCAGCTTTGGAATCCAAGCTCAGACTTTAGGAAATAATCATATGCAACTGTAACTTATGAAATCTTATTCTCTTTCCTCCACCACCTCTTTTAATCCTCCTCAAAAAATATAAGCTTTCTGAAGGCAGGGAGTTTTTGCCCACTTGTGTTCATTGGTGCATTGTTGATGTATTTCCTCGGAGCTTGAAATGTAGTGGGTGTTTAATAAATGTCTAGCAAATGGCTCTATAGTCAGTTATGCCCTGTTGATTCCACCAGAACAACTCTCTCCTTATTTCTATGACATCCTTTCTGTCTTCACTGATATTTCTAACTTCAGGTTCTCATCATTTTTCATCTGGAGTATTACAGTAACCACTAGTCTGGAGTTGCTCTTCTACCTCATTTGTTTTATAAAGCATCTTCAATCCGAGTGCTTATCTGTGGCTTACGAAGTTCCCCATGACCTGCTCCATGCCTACTTGCCATTTAATACCTTTCCAGTTTATGCTCTATGAATACAATATCTTATCATCTTCATAAACTCTCTACAATTTCATGCCATTTCAAACATGTTAACTATTTCCACTTACAGGAAATTCTGTTTTCCTTCTTCACCCAATGCTGTAACTCCTCAAAAGCAGGCACTGGGTCTTATCCATGTTTGCTGAACTGTAATGAAATCATGGCAGGATTAATCTTATTGAATACCATTTTGATCATGTTGCTTACTTGTTCTAAAAGCTTTAATGGCTCCCCATAATAGAGGGAAAAAAGTCAAACTTCTTAGCCTGGAAATTAAGACCTTTCACATGTAGGCTTCACGTAAATCTCCAACCATAATCAAAAACAAATTTAACTCTTTCTTATTCTCCAGGAAGTTTTGCAGATTTGGTGACCTTCACCTAAAATACACTAATCCAATATTTATGTAGCCAAATGTCTTCCATCCTGCAAAGCCCAGATTAAATGCCAGCACCTCCATTAATTTTCTCTAATTCTTCTCAGCTAGCAGTAATTGTGCTTTCCTCTGAACTCCCATAGCACTACATTATCAGTTATCTGCATCTCTTATGGTGCTCTTCTATTCTAATTTACATTAGACTGACATTTTATATGCATTTAATTTTTCCTACTGTACTCTAAGTTCCTCAAGGGCATGATCCAGGCACGGCTCACATTTGTCTCTTTCATAGTGGCTAGATTCATCCTCATCCAAATTGGTAGTTTTAGATACTTTTTAAGTGAAAGAGATACAAGAAGAAGGGAGGGATGAGCAGAGGATTTAAATACCAGAGGTTTCACAGAAGTAGATCAGAATACACAAGCTACTACTGTTGGTAGTTGGGGATGTACCCGACCACTTGAGACAATTTAGAGTGAAATTTGGAGACAGAATTTGGATTGCAAACGTTAAAGTACATACCATGTGGCAGGCACTATGCTAATTGTGTTCTGTGTATTATTTAATTCAATCTTCATTAGGAAAAAACCCCTATAAAATAGAAACTCTTATTTTCCCAGGTTTTTGTTTGTTTGTTTGTTTGTTTTTTGCGGTACGCGGGCCTCTCACTGTTGCGGCCTCTCCCGTTGCAGAGCACAGGCTCCGGACGCGCAGGCTCAGAGGCCATGGCTCATGGGCCCAGCCGCTCTGCGGCATGTGGGATCCTCCCGGACTGGGGCACGAACCCGTGTCCCCTGCCTCGGCAGGTGGACTCCCAACCACTGCGCCACCAGGGAACCCCCCAGTTTTTTAGTGGAGGAAACTGAGAAAAGCACGTTAAGCAACATACTTAAGTTCACACAGATGTTGCTGAATCATGATTTGAACTCAAGTAATCTGACAGCAGTGTCTGCATTCTTAACCACCACTTTCCCCTCTACTGAAGCATGCCACTGAAGGGAAGAAGAATATGGTTTAGCAATGTAATGGCAAGGTCAGCAGGGCTTTTGAGGATTCAAGTAATTGTAAGAAGGAATGGAATCAATGGCAGGTATTAGTCATGAAACGAAGTAGGTAAAACCTGTTTCTCTCAACATGAGGAGGAAAGAAGAAGAGATAGGTGAATCTAGAAAGTCACTTTGCCTGAAACAGATCATGAACTGAATTGGATCGGGATTAAGAAGTTGCTAAATCACAGAATAAAAATGTGATGTGCCCTTTCAAACTGATACCACTGCTGTTCATCTCCTTTGTGTATCTAGACAAAACCTCTGCAACTCACTAGTGGGTATAAAGTAAGAAAATAACAGAACTACCAAGGAATTAAGTAAGCCAGTATGGAAATTTTATTACATCTGCTCTTGAACTGTATGAAAATAAATGTTTCAAGGTAGTCAGTTCTCTGTAAAATCAGTTTTTGTGCAGGTACAGCTCTGTTCTGAAAAAAACATTCATGATAGTTGTTCACATATTTTTTTATTCCAGTGATATTTTTGTTGTTGTTACTTGTTTCTGGCTAATGATTTTAAGACATTGTGATCTGTATTATGGCCACAATTGTCATAGCCTCCTACTTATGCACATTTAAACAAAATTTCTTCTATCTGTTCTCATGTCTTTAAGTTTTCCTGGAAGATTAGCTTCCTTAATTATTTAATGAAGAGGACCTTAATTAACATTCTCTTCTTGTACTCATTGTACAGGAATCTTATTTTCCTAGGCCCACTTCTACCCGCTAAACTGAGAAACAGTTCATAAGTTAAGAGGAAGTGTGAGCTGGTAACTTATCAAGGAGATGTGTGGAGTTTCCCTAAATACTGTCAGCCAGTATCTTCTCTAGTTCAGTAATCTACAGCTATGCAGTCTGACACATTCAGAATTTTTAGGGGAAATCTGTTGATGGGCAGAATTTGTTCTAGTCTATGTTCTTGTATTTAGTTTATTGTAAAAAGTGCAGTGATATGAAAGGAAAAAAAGAAGACTGAAATTGACAAGTAGCAAAATTTCAAGACTGGGAAAGAAATGTCTTTTGTGAAAACTTTTTATATCCTGGACAACCTTAATTACCTATGTTGAAGAGAAGCAGTGTTTAAATAATTCAACGTTTGAAGAATTACTAGAATGTGTCTGGTGGTGGGCTTTAGTATCACCTTCACTGTTTCTACAGCACAATTCTCTATGATTCACTTTTAGCCAGGGAAGTTATCTAAAAGCTTTGTTCAATTCTAAAAATGTAAAACCATGGTGATGTGGAGAGATAGGAAAGAAAATGTTACCACAAGTTTCTGCATAATTAATAATCAATCTGTTCTGAAAGATTTAAATCAAATTGGGATTGACTTTTGCCCACCTTAAAACCAAAGATCTATCCATCTGAAGTTTTTGGATCAGTCAGCCCCAGCAGACTCTGCAAATAAGAAGACAGGGTGTATCAATAGAAGTTCCTAAGACAACTCATAACTTCACTAGTCATGACCTAGAACTTGAACAGGCCTGATATACAAATTTGGTCCTGAATGGCTCTATACTATGATGGAGCATGTTGACTTATTTCTGGCAGTCCCCCTGTCGCCCTCATGCTTAGGCTCAAGCTTCTGTATTCCAAGATATTTTTTTAAAAAGAAAAAAAAAGCCCAAACTATACAACAGCTTTTATTCATATCTAACACAGACTTTTTATTTCTTCTAATTACAAAGAGCTGATCCATTGGCATATATGCCACTTCCAGGAATGCTCTTAACCACTTCATCAGGCTTGGCACTGTCTAGATGTTGGTTTTGAGTGCCAACCTACAAAAGAGAAGGAAAATCACAAAAGAGAAAATTAACAAGTGTGCACAGTTCCAAAATTTGTTCTACAAATGTGTTTTAAATCAAATGAATCATCCTTTGGCACAAGCTATTCACTTTATAGTCATTCATTTGAAAGGCTTAGTCTCTGTCTCCTGAAGACTGTGTTAAGCATTATTACTGATGAATGAGACAGTTACTTTAAATCATAAATAAAACAAATAGAATAATTTAACATTTGACTCTAAGAAGAAGGTATGTTATCTCAGTTTGCACTGGCAATATATTTTAAAGAGAAGTATTCAGAAAATCAGTTTGAACCACAAAAGGATCAAGGATGTGTCTGCATAGAACTGCTGCAAGAAAAAGTAATTTGATCCAACAAATGCATCTTGATTAAGAAAATATGTGGTACTCCAAAATATTTTATCACTTTGCTTTTCTAGTCTTTTCACTACATAAAAGTGGTTTCAATTCTTATTCTTGTAACTTTCTAATTTGATTAAAGGTCTCTGGCACTAAATAGAATTTATGTTGAGTACTATTTATATTTATTCTTGAAATCAACTTTTTAAATTAATGTCAAGTCTTTGGAAGGTTAAAGACTTACAAAGGTAAATAGTATTAACCCTCTAAGAGATAAATCGGGCTTTTCTTTTTGTCCATCTCATTTAATCTTTACTTTTAAAGAAATTTTGTAGCTCATTTATAACTTCTTCAAGACTATTTTTTAAATTGGCTCCTTAGACAAGATAAAAACTTAACAAATGTGTGTAGTATTTTCTCCATTGTATGTAGATATCTGTAAGTAAGTTTTGTATTTCTACATCTCTGCCTAACATCTGTCTTACCTTACAAAACAAAACTTTGGGAGTAGTAATTGTAAAATGGCAGTGTTATTTCAGAATGTTCTTATAGCAGCAAGTGGGAACTGAGGAAGTAAGAACAAAAAAGATTTCTGTGTGAGCCCACTTGTCTCAATTCCTATGTGACAGGTGTCTCTTCTGGTGAAGCCTGCTAGACAGTGGGATACCCAGGACATCATCACCCTGCTATGAATGAGTCTCTCCCAGAGGGGACTTACTTATCTGCCTCTTTCTCTGATTCCTACTGGACTCTAATTTTCACTCACCATGTGAATTGACAGGAAAGATTTATTCAGAGATATATTTTACCTCACTTTCAATCCAAGTACACGCTTCTGTTTGTGGGCTTCTGTAACATGTTACCCCAACATAAAACTAAACTGAGTTCTGTAAGGCTTTGAGAGGTGTAGGATGGAGAAGGTGTCATTCCTTGGTTTTATTCATCCTGGATTCAAGAATGTAACTCTAAGATGAGATAGTCATTCAGTGCAATTATTATGATATGTGTATCATATATAGTACTATATATAATAAATGTCAGGATCTATTAAGACAGCAAAAAGATTTTTTTAAAATTAGTTTCCAAAATAAAAGGTAAAATATATACAGTTATACATACTATACACACACACACACACACACACATGCACACACATTTAGTTAAATATAAGATGTTCAGCAAGGTATTTTTCAGTTGCTTGGAAACTGGCAAATAAAATCACAAAATAGGACAAAAATTCATAATCAAATACCACAATCAATACCACAATCAAAAAGAACTGCAAACAGTTGGGACCAGATTTCTTGAAGGTCTTTTAAATGACTCAAAATGGGTCCCTGCAATGTTGAGACCTACAGAGTCCTCTGAAAAAGTCACGAGTGCCTGTAGGAAGCCAGCACACAATTCCAATGTCTGGTATCAGCCAAGAAAACAGTGGACTCAATAAATACAGTGCAATTGTGTGCACAGTAAGTATAAACTTTATCATTTTTCCACAGTCTCTACACAGTGCCCCCAACATCAGAAGAGAGAAAGAAGGAATAAAAGTGCGAAGTTTTTTCTCTCTCACCCAGGATATTGATGTTTTATAATGGTGTACACTGGGCATTAATAACTGAAAGTTAACAGGAAGCTATGAGATATTCTAGCAATGTTATCAAAGAACAGGAAATCAAGTTTCAGCAGATCAGAGGAGCTCTGTTCTCTGTATTCCATTTAAAAAAATGTCATGGGTCTGGTGTGCATTGTGATGCCTACTTCCTGTTTGAGGGTCCATTGTCATGATGCATCTTGGTATTTTCCTATGAATATCCAAGAATGGCTAAATAACAAAACACCTCTGCTTTTCTAACTTGGGAATCCTATATTCTGAGCATAGAAGGACAGGATTAAAAAAAAACACACACACAACAAAACAAAAAAACTAACCATTTGGTCCAAAAGAGTCACCTCTACCTAGAGTAGATAGAAAAGTAGAGGTCTAATTGAACAAAAATGATGCCATTAAAGTTCTATGTAACACCACAAACCATCGTTTTATCCCACTGTAGCAACTGTAGTCCTCTTACTCAAGTAATTTCTAATATCTGTGTTATAACTTCCAACTCTCAGGAGTGAGTTTGAGGCATTGATGGTGTATGTATATGTGTGTGTGTATGTTAGCTCTGGGTAACCGCACCTGTTATATCTGTTTGTGTGTCTGTGTTTGGTTTCCCTAAACAAAGACCCAGTGGATACCAAGACTTTCTAATGACAGTATTTGCTATTAACTAGAATAGAAACAAACTGTGTAAATGTCTTGAAAATCTGAATAGAGTTCAAGATGGTCTCAGCTCTCATCAATATTCTGAGTATCTTCAGAGACCCAAGGTGTCTTAGTTTGTCTTCTTCTAGAAGCCTTAGTTTGGCTTCTTCTACAGGTAGGGGTGTATGAAAATAAAACAGGGAAAGGAAGGCAACCTATGAAGGGTCAGGTATTGGTCAAGTTACCCTGTCGAAGACTGGAATTTAATTCTGCTGCTGAACAGTGAGAGTCAGTGTAGAACATTTGCTTCAGAGTTATGCCATTCAACAGAAGATAAGGCATCTAGGTATAAATATCCAAGCTTTATCTGTTCTTGACTGAGGCTGTCCCAAGGATGAGAACTAATTGAAGGAGTATTAATTCTTAGCACTTCCAGCCTGAAGTGCTTGGGCAGAGCTGAGTCCGATGGCCAAAGAAAGCCCTCAGTCAAATGGAGTGAAATTCTGGCAGCTTGAAATAGGAAAGTTACCCTACAATAGTAAATTCCAAAGGGATACTGTTGGGACACCAAGAAAATATGCTTATTAGGTATTGAATGGTTTGGAGTACTTCAGATCAGCTAGCCTTTAACTGAGATGATAGGTTCCATATGCATATAGGGGAACAGAAGGTATCAGATAGTAATTTGTAAAGAAACCCAATTCTAGTGATGAGAATGTTTTCCATCTCCATAAAGGTTGGCTCCACCTCCACCTTTTACATTGCTTTAGCCATTGTATACTGCTTTAACCATTCCATCATACCTGACAGGTGATAGAAACACAGCCTGTCTGGAATGAAATCATTTTATGATATTTAATGATTTTTACTAAAGTATTAATTAAATATATGCAAAAAAAGGAACATGTAAAATAGTATTTATTACATTATTCATTTAGGAAGGACCTTAGAACCATGATAAGGAGAGCTGTAATGCTAACTAGGATTGTTGCTTTATTAAATGATATATAAAATTCTGCTGTCTCAAGTGTCTTTCTAGAGGAATGACTTGAATATTTCTTTAGTCTTATTCCAGTAGAGAAAGAGAAAAGAGTATGGGATTAAATACTAGTCACTACTTCTTTTAAAAAATGTACTTTTATAGAAGATAAATTTTATCTTCTATAAAATTTAAATAGAAATTATCGCATTGCTTATATTACGAAGTGTAACTGGAAAGTATGAATGGTAAAATTGAAATGAGAGAAGTTTGTGAAAATGAATGTGCGTACCACAATTTGCTAATGTTTTAGTTGAGTGTCTTAATATTTTTAATTCTAGTTTTCCTTTGTTTTTGGAAATCAGAAAAATTCCCATCTTTTAAGATTGCTGTTAGAATTAAATAAAATAATGTGTGAATCTAATATATAAAAGTATCAGTAATTGAGCTTTACATAGGGTACGTGTACATGTATATATACATATATATGCTAGTAGATATATAATATATTGAGTGTACATATGAATAAGTCTTTTTGTGTTGGATTTTTTAAAACTAGTACATTCAGGTTTTACATTTCATCAGTTTTCTTCCATTCCATATCAACTATGGGTATATAGTTTTCTCACTGGTTTTGGATCTGATGATTCATATGATTTAAATAATTTGTGTTCAAATTTCATAAAATATTTGTATCCATCAGTTTTTTGTGGTTTTATGCTCATATTTAATAATACAAACATAGTCTCCTCTATATTGCCTGTTTTCCACTGATATTTGGGTTAAAATGTGTTGCTTTAAGATTTCACAGTTACCAATAAAGTTGACATTAAGTATTCAGTTGCTAGTTTTTGCAGCAGCCACTCTTGGGATAGTTTGTCATCAATGTGATTCGTCATTTCCTTACTTGAACATTGCTAGTTAGCAATTTGTAGTTCATAGAGCCTTTTAATTTGTCTTCAGAAAAATGACTTTGAACATGTTATTTTGTTAAATTATAGATGTTAACTGAATAAATTCTTTGGTTGCATGTTTTCTTTATACAATCACTTGATTGTTTCCTATAAAACCCTGCTGACTTTTCATGGAATGTGTTGGAAAATTTTTCTCACAATTTTCCTTCTGTGTCTGTCTTTCTGGTAGTCGCTTCCCTTATTATAAGCTTAATTGCTATGGATTTTGCAATAAGGACATGCTCATTATTTTGTTGTTCAAAACTTGTTTTACTTGGGTTGATTTTTTTTTTTCGTATCTGATTTCAGGATCCACCATTTCACAAGAAAGCTAGTGGTAAATTACCTAAAGCACTTCCCAACCTATGGCTGTACATTTAAAAACAATATGAATGAAGAGAACACAAACATTTTATTATGTGTAATTGCCTATGCACTGGATGCTTTATATTGAACACAAATGTTAATGGAATATTTATTCCACATGTACCTATTTGCAAATTCTATACATTGTTTAGAACCCAGCGTCTGGTCTTAGAGGATTCTTATTTCAGGATCCCTTTTCAGAGGATTAAACCAAGCCAATAGAGCCCCAAATCAGTTTGACAGTCAGTTATTTCTAAGGTTAACAAAGAGTAAAAGTACCAAACTTTAGCCATTCAGGAAAGCAAGATGTGTACATAGATCCGTAAACGCATATATGAAAACCAACTGTGAGTCCCCCTAGAATGTAACAGGGGTAGGAAAACTCAGTCACGTTTGGAGAATGGACTGCCAGATTTCACAACCTCAAGTTTGCTTTGCCTCTAGCATTTTTCCCTCATTTTTTTCTTTTTTTTCCTAGCTAGGTGCATTTTGAAGTAAATTTAACTTGAAAAGCATGTTTCTAAAGCTAAACCACAGACTGTGCAATGTGAATAATAATGATCCTTGGCTTATTGTTTTTCAATTCTAGAAGAAATCTGACAGACCAGGCCAGTTATCCTGTCTGTATAATAATTCATACAGGTTTTTTTTTTCAACAAACAAGTCTGAAAATTAGATAAAATATATAGAGCACAGTAAAAAAAAAAAAAAAAAAGTTCAAAATCATTCAAAGCCATGCAATTAATTTAACCACCTCTCAATTCTGGTAAATAATGTATACTTTTAACTTCAGGTTATTCTTTTTTTCTTTTTTGTATAAGTTTATTGAGGTATATATTACATTTCATGAAATCTACCCACTTCAAATATACAATTCAATAATCTTCAGTAATTTTACTGACTGATGCAACTGTCACCATAAATCAGTTTTAGAAGATTTTTATGCCCTCCAAAAAGTAATGATGATGAACTCATCACTGCATTTTTAACTAGTTTTTAAATATAATTCTAAGTTGAGTCTTTACATTGAATTTATTTTTTCATAAATAAAACTCAACACAAAGTGACTTAAGTTCAGTTCACAAGCTTGGGAATGAATGTTTAGAATTTTTCCACACCTCAGTTAAAATGAAATATCTCTCCTCTAAAATCTGAAGTTTATGCAGCATTGTCTGAGAACTGTTCTATGTAGACTAAAGACAATTTTTTTGTCAGCTATTGGGAATTAGAAATGCAGGAACCCAAGTATAAACATTGAAATGAAAGCCAAACTCTTAAAAGAAACAAGTATTATTATATTTGTATCTGCATAATTTCTTTTTTGCTTTTTTTATGCAATCCAAAAATGGAACAACTTAAGGCTATTTTTTCTAATGTGATAAAATTTTTATGGGGCATGTAAAAATTAATCTGCTCCAGCTCTCAAAATTCTAAGGTCAATTATGTGAAGTTTGCATAATTGTAAAACTATGTATTGATGAATTTTCCTTATTTGGATGGACTTGAGAATTAGTATTACTCCAAAATTCATGGCTAGCTAAAAAGGTATTTGACAAAAATTCTTTAGATAAATTAATCCTGTGCCTGGAACTAAAGAGGTCAGGCCACAGGCATCATGGAAATTAAACAGCAGGTAGTCTGCCTCTGCAATTTCCTCTTTGTTTTCTGCTTAAAGTTTTAAAAATCTCTGTTTGTGGGGAATGAAATATTATTTAGGGCAACTAAATGTTTGTATTTCTTAATCAAGTGATAGGGGACAAAGAATGAAGGAATTTGCTTGGGAAGTGTCTTAGTAAGTGCAAGCGTGAGCAATGCAAATTTTATAGCCAAAAGAGAAATTTTACAGGCATAATTGCTTTTGGAGACTCTGTAAGTCTCTGTTGATGTGCATTTTGTTTCTATAAATATGCAAAACACTCAAATTGGCATATTCCCCACCTGCATCTTACAGACAGCTAGACTACAAAAATTAATAAACACAGCCTCTTTTTAGTAATTAAATTTTAATTGATCAGGGGTTTGGGATGATGCAGAAGTGAATATTAGGATTCATGTAATAGTTAAGTGTATTTAGCCTTTTAGTAGTTAAATTTTAATTGATCAGGGGTTTGGGATGATGCAGAAGTGAATATTAGGATTCATGTAATAGTTAAGTGTATTTAGCCTTTTCCTATTACTTAAAATTTTTTCAGGTGACTTCTTTTGAATTAACAAATAAAGACTATTATGTTAAGAGTGTATCTATGTTATAAATAAGTTCCTAGCATAAAAGCAACATGGAAGTAGGGCTACTCAGAAAGATGGTTTTATTGTCATCAAAACATTTTACATTCTATATAATGACCCATCAAAAATGTTCTCTTTTCTGGAATACTCCCTTTTCCCATTTTTTTCAAGCCAATGAGAATTTCTGTATGTAAGCAAATTGGATAGCTCTGAGTTAATTCGAAAATCTGATTTCCAAATGTTTGACCAGACTTTGCAGATTTCCTGTTATGGGGGGTTTGGGCTTTTACTTCCCTAAAGGAAGGGATCAACCTACATGATTTCTAAAAAGGACCTCCTTCCCCGCTTCAGTTAGTCTCTGTTACACTCAAGGTAGAATTGCTAGGCATACACAAGCCATATAGGTCAGGCCTATACAAGCCATATGCTAAGCAGAATTTCTCAACATTTTTTTCTGCTTCCACACACAGGATCAATACTATTTAGATGCAACATATACTTCTATGGTGTACATTTATGGGGGGATAATGCATTATAAAAATTCATGATTCATACAACAGTGAAGAGTAAAGTAATGGTTGCTCACTCATGGATGTGATACTTATAAGGACAATTGTCATTCCTTCAGGAATAAATCAATTTCTCACTCAACCAAGAACATATATAAGTGAGAGTGAAGTTATTGTAGGACTGGACTTGATTTTACACAAAGGCATGCATGCATAAATCTGTGTGTGTGTGTATGTGTTTCAAATTTCAGTACCTCAGTTAAAGTTAGCTATTTATTACCTGTGACACAAACCCCAACTAATCCTACTGCAAGAGTGTTTATATGTGGTGCCTTAAAGAATTCTGGACGGACACACTGTGATATCATTTTCTCTGTCTTCTTTTCTTTTCTTACTTATAAAAATGAAAGGATCCAGCAAAGAATGAACAAAATTATTTACCTTGGGCCTCAACGAAACCAACTAGGAGCAGGCTCAGATAAGGATGTCAGCTTAGGATTTAGTGTCTAGTATCTAACTAACAACGAAGTTTGACTAAAATCATGGATTTAATGAGCAGAGATACTGGTGTCCAACAGGTAGAAAGCCTATAATTGCAGAAGTACCTC
Source organism: Mesoplodon mirus (assembly GCF_964341445.2). Taxonomy (NCBI): domain Eukaryota; kingdom Metazoa; phylum Chordata; class Mammalia; order Artiodactyla; family Ziphiidae; genus Mesoplodon; species Mesoplodon mirus. Next base: position 105,439,328 of record NC_138982.1, on the reverse strand, counting down.
TCCCTTAAATAGCATAATAGGTTAAAAATGTGTTTTATCAAAGCTTCCACGGGTAGATTTTAAACCTGAGTGTTGGTTAAACATCAAAGACAGTGCATCATAGCAGTTTCTGGGTTTGAATAAAGTAAGAAAAAAATAATTACTGCAAGACTGTGTGCATACCAGGTATTTCCTGAGATACCTCATTACCTATCTGTCAAGAAGAGGTCTTTAATTTGTTTGAAAAAACATCTAGATGCTATTCCACTACAGTGATTATTTTAAAATGTAATTTTTATTATTATTCAGGTATGGTAAGTCCAGCAGGTTAAGGAAATAATTGCTATTGAAAAGGTAGTTTGTTATTTACAGTCCCCAAGAGGAAGGGGCACGTCATACCTTGGAGGACCACACAGAGAAGCACCAGGGTCAGTCAGGAGGTAGAGAGAGCAAGGAAAAAGCATGAGCAAGAGCCTTTACTGTGGTTTTGTAAGAAAGGCAAGGCAAGGGGAGATAAGGTAAGTATACTTAGGATTGGCTAGTTTGAATAATTTCAGCAGTAGACTGTGAGGTATAAGGACTTTCTCTAGTTGTCTGGTACTTGGTTTTAGGATGATTGGGGCAGAGGAATATTTCCTGGTAGAGCATAAGAGCCAGATGGAGAAGGTAATGTGTTGATTAGTTTGCAGTATGAGAGGCACACTCTTGGGCTAGTCTCTGCCATTTCTAGGAATTGGCTAACCCTGGGAGAGGCAACCTATCCCTGGTCAGCAAGGCTCCAGATGCCAGAGCATAAAGAATATAGAAAATATAGTTAATAGTGTGACATATCAATATTAAGACCTAATTATGCAAATCATATATTTTACTTCTTTTTAAATTGAGGTAACATTTATATATAGTGAATTGTCTTAACTGTAAGGAAAATTAAATGACTTTTAATAAACATATCTACCCCTGTGAAAATACAGAATATTTCTATCAGTGTCACCTTTCCTTTTATAGTTATAATTTGTGAATAAAAGTTTGATTTACTTAAGACCAGTATATATTTTGTCTATTTTCTAAATATAACATACATAATACATTGTAAATGTTTTCTCCTTTCTGTTCTGCTTGAACACATGAACCAAACAGCCCAAGACCCAAGAGGGTAGCCTTTCAGACTAGTTTTCTTGCCATTATCTGTAAAGAGGAAGCTGGGTCAACGGCAGTCCTCTTTTGCTCCAAAGGTGCGTTAAAGTTGTATAAAGTTGTAAGTTGTATAAAGTTGTAAAGTCCACTGCTGCACATAATTAGAAGGCAGCAGGCTGCTTGTCAGAAGCTCCACAGAGAATACCACCAGAGTCCAGATTTAGTCCCTTCTGTCCTGTGCTGGAACGTGGCCACTCTACTCCTGAAGGACTCTTGAGTCAGAACAGACATACTACCTCAGCAATCCTTTGAAACAAACAAACAAAACCTCACACTGTGGTTAGCCTAGTTCTTGTCTGAGGCTTTCTCTTCATTCATCTGGTCTTGACCTTGTACCATCACCCTTTTCCCCATCACATCCCTATTATCTGTATTCAACAGCTGCTCCTCTCACTCTTTGGAGACATCTATACTAAAATAATTTTGCCTGTACTAAATGTTGTATATCATTTGATTTTGCCCAAGATTTCATATTTAGTATTTAAACTTGGATTATTAACTTCGGTTTTGAAGTTTCTACTCTATTGTCTTTATTGTGTGGAAGCTGCTGAATTAAGACAACAAGCTTACCATCCTACATTGGTTAGGAACTTGGGATATTAAAATCCTATCAAAGCAGATTTTCTAAATAGAATAACTAGGAAGCTTATCCAAGAAGAACTTTGAAAAATTCAGGATTAAGACATATTGCTATTCCCAAAGCCAAGTTGTATCTTCTGGAAATTTTAAGATATTTAGAAATCTTATGAAGTGAGGAATTTCTCAGACAACTTTCGGCTCTCTGGGAGGGAAGATTCTATCCTTTTCATGTATATTATCTCTGGAATGCACTTTTCTAAATCTAGGCTCAGGCCTTAGAAGTGTGAAGTGTGGATTTTCAGAAATAATGTAAAGAATATTGCATAGTTTAAAATAATGCATGCAGAGCTAAATGTCTATCTGTCTAGGAATTCTGAGAGTACTTTATGCTTCATGTGTAATCAATGAAGGAAAAGAATTCCCTAGATGTAATTTAATTTTAGTTGTCTTGTGTTAAAAGACAGCTAGACCCTCCAGCAGCATCACATTATCTGTGTAAATAGAGAACATTAGGCTAAACACACACACACACACACACACACACATTTAGATGAATAACCACCTGCCATTTTCATTGCCTTGTACATGCATTAAGTCCTTGATTAGGGCTCACTGGACTCGGAGACTACAGGCATGTTGAGAGTACTCATGGTTCTTTGAAGGACTTAAAGAGAAGAATATTGTAGAATACCTCAGCAAATCCAAGGAACATTTTTTTTTCTAAAATGTACTGATGCTATAAATGTATATAATGTCTCCAGGAATCTCAATATTTTATGACAGGTTTGCTGGTATGCTGCATTTTTCAAAGACAACTAGTTTTAAAAGAAATCTTTATTTGCTCTACTTTCTGTTATTTCCTACCTACAAGATTTTTTTATTTTAGACTTAACTCTTAGTGGGTGATAAAACCCTTAAAAATAGCTGTGTGTAAATATTAACCTCTTTCACAGTGAAGAATTATATCTAGAAACCTATGATTACCCCCCATAGATTTTCAAAGCCATATTACGTATGGAGATTATAGAAAATATATATACTGGTCTCTGTCTCCTGGTCCTGGCACAGAGCTACTAAAACTCACAATTTTCTAAGTGATAAGAATACTAGGAACATCTTTTGTCCTTTTGTCTTCTACCCCAGTTCCTAACACCATGCACCTGAAGCTCTTGTAATTTCTTGGGTGATACGAGTGTCTTTTGTTCTAATGAGGTGACTCTGGGTGGGCTCCTGAATGTCTTCTGGAGGAGGACTGCTCACCAGAAAGACCAAGCCTTTATTAGAAGCCTGGAATTTTCAGCCCACCCCATTCCCTTGATAAGGGGGAAGGGCTGAAAATGGAGTTAATGACCTATCATGCCTACGTGATGAAGCTTCCATAAAAATCCAATGGTATGGGGTTAGGAGATCTTCCAGGTCAGTGAACACACCCCAACTCCACAGAGACAGAAGCTCCTGAACTTAGGAGCCTCGTAGACCTTGCCCTATGTCTCTTCATCTGGCTGTTCTTCTGTACCCTTTATCATATTCTTTAATAAACTGGTAAACTTGTTTCCCTGAGTTCTGTGACCACTCTAGCAAATTAATTGAACCAGAGCAGAGGGTCATGGGAACCTCCAATTTGTAGCCAGGTCACACAGAAATTGTGGGTAACCTGGGAAGCTTCTAATTGTGATTAGCATCTGAGGTGAGGGGCAGTGATGTGAGATTCAGCCTTTAATGTGTGGAATATTACACTGTTTGCAAGTAGATAGTGTCAAAATTTAATTGTAGGAAACCAAATCAGAATTGATTAGTGTGGAGAAACCTACACATTTGCTGACCAGAAGTGTCAGAAGTGTGATAAGTATGGTAATAGTGTGAGAGTAAAGGAGAGGAAGAACTAGATTTTTTAAAAACAACGTATTGAAGATTGATCCGATTGTAAGAGGATATTGAATGATATGAAAAGAAGGAGAACTTAATGTTAAAGATCAATTGAAAAATGAAAAACAGCATCTCTTTTGATGAATTCATGTAATAAACATCTATGAAATGAACCCTTCTATTACTACTGTTTTCTTTCTCTTTTATTACTCCATGCTGAGATGGGAATTAGATTATATATTTTAACTGTATTCTCCACTCTTTAAAACTACTCTGGGGTATTCAAATTTTAATAATGAAAATTTTAAAGATTTTAGAAATTTAGAACTAAGAAGCCTAAAATTTTGACAAGAATTTTCCCCTCTGGAGAGATCTTGCTCAAAATTTACTTTCAATGTATACGTTTTAGAATGTTTTTCTCCCAGCACTATTGATTCAGTTTAGAAAATTATTTTTCTCTTTACTATATAAAATAAATGATATAATTTTATAGAAAAAGGTATCTCTGTTTAACATCTTATAATTTTCACTTTTGTTTGAATTTTATTATTTTAATAATAAATCAGGAGTTAAATAGGATTATCTTTCAAAGGAACTAGTCACAAAATATATTGTACATTTTTTTGCAAAGCTAACCAAACTGAATAAATAGATTTATGTACAGTTGGTGTGATGCTAGACACTAAAGACTCTGAGGAACTTACAATCTAATGGGAAGACACACTAGTAAGCAAATGGTATAATTGCAACACAGTGAGATGGGCTGAATAATAAGAGAATGAACAACTATACTATATATCAGAACAGAGGAAGGAGCTGATTAACTATGGCCTAAGGGACTCAAAAAAAAGCTGTATATTAGCAATACCTTTCTAAGGATAATGAGTAGAAGAGATTTTTCCAGTGGAAAATGGAAGAGACTGAGTGTTCCAGACAGGGAGTATATTGCAAGTACAATTGTAGGCAGTGGCCTAAGGAATTGTCTTTAGAATTTTAGTTTGAAAGGCGAGCAATAAATGATAAATTTGGTATGTATATTACAGTCTAATGAGGAATCTTAAATAATAATGTAATGAATTTCAAATTACATATCCTATTGTAGTCCAGTATTTCCCAAATGTGTGATCTTAAGAGGTTTCTGACATCAAATTCTTCAAAATATAGATTGCTAGACCTTTTCTTTGAAACTTATTTTTTAGTTAACAAGTTTAGGAAAACTGATTTGAAATTATGAGGTTTTGAAAGAGAACATGGTTAATGTTTCATTTGCTTTATAAAATGATAAATAATCAAAAATGTGTGGAAAATTGAAGGAAGTTCTGTGAGATGAGAGGCACAGAATCCAATGCACGTGAAAGGTGGCAATGGTTTGAACTGAAGCAGGGCTGGAAAAACTATAACTTGGTAGAAAGAAAATTCATCGACTTTCAGATGCTGAAGCTGATTGGCATGCAGTGTTATTGGTGAGGGAGAAAATATAAAGAAGTATAACTCTGAAATTCAAACTGGTAGGCTGTAAAAATGGTGAGTCCTGGGGTCAAAATAGGAAATTCCAGAGAACAAGTTGGGGAAATCAGGATAGGGTTGGTAAGATGGAGAACATTAAGCTATGAACGATTATGCTCATTCAAACTCAAGAGTGTTTCTGGACTTTATAGAAATGTCCACTTCTGAAAAAAAAACTAGGGAGGAAATGTTCTTAAGTGGGCGTTGCAATGAATGGTACAAAAAAATAAGAGAAGCATGCTTTTAAAGGTATGTCTGATTCAAAGGAAAAATCTTTCAACCATTTACTCGATGATATTTTCCCATGGAGATAATTTTTTAAAGCTTTGGCTCCCTTAGAAAAAGAAATACTGAGCCTTTTTTCTTATTACTTTAACTTGTCCAATCTCTAAACCACAGAGATACTTCAGAGGTTCATTAGAAATTCCCAAACCCAGAAAGAGGAAAGTCCCAATAAAAACAAATGAACCAAACCAGATCCTTAGAGTTGAATTTTGAAGTTTTGACTTCCTAATTCTAAGGATGGGTCATATTTTAGTTGCAGAATAATGGTGAATGCCGCTTAAAAACACCATAGTTAAAATAATAAATCCTTTCCACGTCTGACAGTAGATTTGGATACACAAGTATTTTGTGATTCAAATACAAATTGTGAACTACACAAGCCCCATCTCTAACCAAATCTCTTTACATTGAAACCTTTCTTAGCCTAACATCTTTTCTTGCCCATTGTAATTTGCTTTTCTATTATTACATTAGATGCAATCAATGGCTCAGGCTAGGCGGACATTGAGAGAAAATCTTACTCTTCCTCTGTAAATAAATAACTGGGGTTCAATTATGAATTATTAAGGGTTATACTTCTCTGTCTATCTTCTGGACTAGTCATGCATGTCTCTGATTCAAGAAACTGCCATTACAGTGGCCTGGAAATAGGGAAGAAAATACTCAGGGAATAATTCAACCTTTGGTTCCCAGAAAGGTATGCCTCCTTAGAACAGAAATTGAAAAGCATTTTGAGACCAGCTTTCACAAAACACATGTTACTAGATAACATGGGGTGAAATATCTGTCGAGTCCTGTGTCGTGACCTAAGAAAAATTTTAAAGAATGAATTGAGAGAGCCATGAGCAAGTTCACTGTGACACCGCAAGTTAAGAAATGTTTCAGTATTCATTCAGAGTGTTCCGAATTTTTCAGCAGTGTGGAGAAAGTTCAGAAAAACTTCATGGAGGGTGATTAACTGTATGATTTATGGGCTTCTTGTTCCCTCCCAACCTTCACTGTTTTTCTCTTGTATTTGTATTCTTTTAAAAAATATTTTAGTTAAAAATAAAATTTCACTTTACCAAGTATATCATATCTCCTTTCTTTATTTTCCAAAGAGCACGTATGTCCAATTATACTCAGAATAGCAAAAGCTAAGGATCAAATATTTGCTCCCTCTCAAATACCAACACAACAAAAATGTATGTTACACACCCAGACATTGCTTTAGAGTTATTAACTTACTAAAATTATTATCTTCCTACTGTTTTAATTTTTCTTCCTACCAGTTCATTTTTTTCCCCTACAAAACTATTCATTCACTAAACTGTGTAAATTCCTGGACCCGTTTCATAGCAACCTACTTAGTCATCAACTTCTTCCTGTTAATAAGAGAATCATTGTAATAATATATCATTTGAGGTATATAAAAGTCACCAGACTAAATCTCTTAATCCTGGGCTGTTGAAGTGTTCATCAGTAATTGCTATTTTAGCTTATACACCAGCATTTTGCCAGGGAAAACCTATGTCTCCTCTGCCTCAGTAACTTTTCACTCTCCTTCCAAGCATTTCTCCAATTTTCGGATTTTTTTTTTATCATTCTGTACAACTATTACCCACCACTCCTTCAAATCACAAATTTAAAAAAAACAGAGAAATGAGAATAAAATAAATCAAATGTAAGATATACATTGCATCATTGATATACAATGTATCACATTCTTTTACACAGACAAATAAGAATTTCTATGAATTTTGAAAATTACTTTGAACACATCACTCTTCGATACCTAAAAACGAACCAAAAAAAAAAAATCACTGTTTCTCATCAGTGTTACAAATTGTATTACAACACATGAGCAAGTATGGATAAATTATACTTCAAGATATGAATTAAGAAGTGTTCTAGAAAACATTTTAGAAAGCGTGGATACCGTGGAGTGCCCATGGAATTTTTCTCTTGCTGCATGTGTTTTATTATGTCTTAAAATTATTTATTAGGGGAGAGAAAAACAATTTCTGTTAATTATTTATTAATATTAAAATATTGATGATCATTACCTAAATGTAACAGGATTTCAGCTGGTGCACTGTGTTGAAACAGCTGAAATGCAGCCAGTACAAGGGATGTGTATTAAAAGAGCAGTACAAATGACTTAACAGGGGCCTAAAAGCAGCAATCCGAAAACGTTCATTTAACTTAGAGGTGGCACAAGCGTCGAGCAATTGCCTCTACTTAAGTAAATGTGGAATTACAAAAGGCTATTTATTACAGTCCAACAGGGCACTGCAGCTTGCTTAAAGACCTTTGAAGAATTTCAACAGTTATAAAGTCTTACTCAGTGCAGAAGCAATAAAATTTAAGTAGATCCCCAAAAGAGCCTGGAAAGCTTTCATTAAAAAGTTAATACAATCTTCTTCACAACTGTTCTTGGAAATGAATTATTTTCTCTCTCCTCTTTTCTAAGGAGAGATGCTATACCTGGTCATTTTCAAACCTTCTTTGAAAATGTATTTTAACTGTTAAGAAAAAGAAACCAGGTTCATGGTGATATGAAACGAAGTAGGGAGGGTCTCCATGGGTTTACTAAGAAAGTGTTCCAACATTCAGCTTCTTTGAGATGCTCTAAGTTATTAGAAGTTATTTTATTAATGGATTTACTTCAGGAGGAAAGTTGGTGGAATTTTTCCATTATTTTTGTACAAAAAGCAAAATTTGGTTCCTAGGACATTGGGGTTGAAATTATTCTATTAATGATTAAATAATAAACTGATTTTTCTAAGTATTAGAGTAAGTAAAAAGAAATTAGTTCTTAAAAATTTAATGTGCCTGTTATTTATTTCTAACTCAGTGATGTGTTTATAAACTTCAAATATGTTTATAAAATTTCAACTAAATATAACCAAAATAACTTATCCTTTGCTTAGAATCAATTTCAGAGAAGCAAACTGCCTTGGGTTGAGAGCTGGGGGTGTTGTGAAGCCAGTTTGAGAAGTAAAACAATAATATTGAATAGACAGAAAGTGAACCTAAAAGGTAAATGACATCAAGTTACATGAAAGAATGTTAATTGTTAATGGGAGCAAGATGTGAATAAGAAAATGATTTTACTTTTCTATCAGAAAAGCAACACCTACATTTTTCTTTGGAAAAAGATTAAGTAACCATCCCCTGGCCATTAAAGTAATGAGGCTTTAATTACAAAAGTTCATAAGAAGATCTTACAAATAATAGAAATAGGTGGATGGAAAATGTACTGCAATAGATCTTTCATTTAGGTTTACACTTTCTAAAAAAGTGTCACAAGGCAAGTTTAATGAAAGCTCTATTTTTAAGTGAAGAATAAAAATGAAAGGCATTTATAGACAGGAACAATTTAGGTGAGAGGTTGGATGCAAAAGTCATCAAGTAATAATCTTAGAAACATCAAATCAACATATAGGGAAATTTATTGCTAGCTGTTGTAGGGAATACAAATATACTGGGTTCTAATAGTCCTTGATTTGAGAAAAATCTATTTTAAAAAGTCCTTTAGCAATGAAAACAATTCAGCAGTTGATGTTCCTGAGAATTCTACATTTTTGTTTGTTTCATGTTTGTAATTTATTTTGCTGCATTGCATTACGGCAGAATGCCACCAAACCCCACAGTGAGGTATTTTGGTTGGCCATTGTAGCAAGACTGAGATTTGAAACCAAGGGTAGGACTTCCCTGATCACACAGTGGTTAAGAATCTGCCTGCCAATGCAGGGGACACGGGTTCAATCCCTGGTCCGGGAAGATCCCACATGCTGCGGAGCAACTAAGCCCGTGCACCATAGCTACAGAGCGTGTACTCTAGAACCCGCGAGCCACAGCTACTGAGCCCACATGCCACAACTACTGAAGCCCACGTGCCTAGAGCCTGTGCTCTGCAACAAGAGAAGCCACTGTAATGAGAAGCCCATGCACCACAATGAAGAGTAGCCCCCGCTCACCACAACTAGGGAAAGCCCATGTGCAGCAACAAAGACCCAATACAGCCAAAAATAAATAAATAAATTTATTTTAAAAAAAAATAGAAACCAAAGGTACTTTGATGGATAGTATGCATTTTTCTTTTTAATGGAAGGATTTGAAGTATATCTCTTAAAACATATTTAATCTTCCATTAGAAAAAATGGTGACCCTATTATATCTGATCCAAACAGATAGTTTTTTATTCATATTCTATACTTTTGATAATGCATAGAAAAACATAACAAATATAGAGTCATCACCCAATAAGATGCCTCAATATGTGTCTATAGAGTTGTGACACAAAAAGCATTCATTTCCTCAGTACTTCTTACTAAATATATATTTTTTTAAGAAATGAAAATGTAAAAGCAGAGATTTTTCCTGATATATATTTTTATTCATGAGAGATTTTTGTCAGAAGTCAAAATCTACTGTACTATGTCCTAAATCCTACCTATTTTACAATACACTGAATATTATTATTACCTATGGATACCATGGGACTCCTTGTGCATAATGGATTACAGTCTTCTTACAGAGTTGCATATGAAAATGTTATCAATGAGCTGAAGAATCTGGCATTCATAACTTTGCAACGTTATAACAAATAGGTAGTCCTGATGTTTTTTTTCTTTTTTTAATATATCAAATATATTTCATTGCTTACATTATAGTAGCAGATTGAAAACATATGCTCACTTGCCACTAGTCCACCAGCAGCTGAAAATCTCAGCTCATTTTCCATAGGCCTGTATGTACCAGGGCTATAATCCAGCTTCTGAGGCTTGATATGAGGCCAGATTAATACTCAAGAGCCTTTGAAATGGAAATAGTGCTTTCTTGCCAAAGATTAGAACAACAATAGACTCCATTTGCTTGTTCCCTTGCCTCTCTGCTCTTCTTTAATGCCCTTCCCAATCCGATTAATTTTCCTCATCCCATCATCCCCTCCCATCCTCTCTTTACAGCTCCATCACCTGTCATGACGATTAAGAAAGATCGGACATCCAGAAACAGCATTTCTTTATCCTGGCAAGAACCTGAACATCCTAATGGGATCATATTGGACTATGAGGTCAAATACTATGAAAAGGTGGGGAGATAATGCTAAAGGTTGAGTTGTGTAGGGAAAGAGGTTACCTTATCATGATTGTGCTCTGTCAGAGAAACCAATGACATTGCTAGCAAGTGAAAGAGCTCTGTTTAGAATTCTAGCCGTGTGATACCTTTGATTTATAGGTAGAGGAGGGTTTAGAAATCATTGTGTCAGATATCCTCCATTCTATAGCAATAAGCCATAGCAAAAGATGTCACTATCAAACGTTAAGTCATCTAGTTATGGTATTAGAGATGACATTTGCGTCCTTCCACACTGAGACCCCTGTTCTACCAACTATTATATAGCGATTCCTTAATCTATTGATGAACTATTCCTGAGTTCATTGCCTTAAGCATCATTTCCTGACCTTCACCCTCACATGAATTTCCTTCAATACAGATAGGAACATTGACTTAATAACAAAATGATTGTGTTATTGAACTGATGATGGAAAGCTTTCTTGACTTTGTACAAGGAAATGTGGAAGATGGGAGTGGGTAGATAATTTTGCCTCACATCATAAAATTGTGGTTCAGTAATGCAATTATAAAAAATAGGTACACGATTATTTATAAGTAGAATTTAAGCCATGGTATTTCATCACTCTAAGTACCACTTATTTCTCCCTGCTTATAAATTATGGCTAGGTTTGAAAGCAAGATGTATTCAAATCTTATCATTAGAGCTGGGTGGTTATATAGCTACTAATATGAACATGACATATTCGTGTATCTGCTGCAGTTTACAAAGTATTTTAAAATGAAATAAAAACAAATTGTGAGTTGATATAGTTTATATTTATAGAATACTTCTGTATACATTATTTTGAGCTGTCTGATAATCTGATGAAAGTGGGCAAATAGGTTCTTTTACAAATAAGAAAACTGAGAGTCCATGGCATTATCTGAGTTTCTCACAGCCTCACTGCTAATAAACATTAGATCTTTGTTTTGAAATCTGGCAGCCATGACTCCTCATGTAGTATGTTTTCCCCTGTATTGCATACCTTCCTCTACATGAAAATGGATTACTTTAGAGATATGAGAATTAGTGGTATGGTCAGTTGTCCAAAAAAAAAAACAATGTATAAACATTCTTTTGCACTATGTAGTTATTCTTTTTATTGAAGTTAATGTATTTCACAAATGTGATCCCATTTTTTTTCATACTGCCCCCTACAGGGAAAAAGGTATGTCTCTTTCACTGAAAGAAAGTGAGACCTTATAAACCTCATTGTGCTAAAATCATAGTATAAATATTATCTCCTAGCTTTCAGTGATCCACTTGGTACTGTCAAGTACTCACTTGATCATGATCTTCTCTTTTTAAAAGTGTAACAAGATAGACTGGGCAAATATAAGAATCCATGTTTTATAGATGATACAACAAAATAAAAAGACAATTAATGATGCACCTTAGTTCAGACTGGATAGCAGAGCCAGGGAACACCCAACTTGTAGATCTATGAAGCTGATTCAAAAATACTATGAATCTACCTTCATATCTTTTACAAACATAAAGCATTTTCTGAACTTATTTCAAACTCCACTAACAAAGCACAATATACATCCATATTTTAAAACAATATTAATTAGTGCAGGAAAAAAATGACTGAATCTATGATTCTCTAAGCATTTAAACTTTGATGCATATTTATGTGTAATATTATTTTTAATATACTTTATATAAAAATTTTTATAGCATACATTCATAAATTTTATAATTATTTCCAAATATATATATGATGATTAGAAATATTTTGAACATTTTGCTAGAATTTAAGCTCTACAAAGTCTAGCTTTCTTGACTGTTTAGTTCATTAATGATGATAAACAGAGCCATGTTCTGGGTATATGCTTAATAATTTTTTTTAACACATGAAATAATGATTTCCACAAAATAAATATATTCAGTCCTCTTCATTATTTATATACTAACTCAAATGCTATCTGATACATAACCAGCATTTTTAACTAAAAAGTATCTATAACGCACTACGTTTTTTCTGTAATATTCTATTTAGTTTTGGTTGAGGATATGCATTGTTCTGTATCACCCACTCCAGGTCCCACACCAGGTACAGGGATATTCCACCATTACTTGAAATTAGGTGACCCACAAAGTGCTCATATACTAACGTATGTTAAAGGAAAAACACAATTCCTGGAAGTCCATTTTCGTAAACAAGGCTTGACACAAAAAGTCTTTACAATTAATGTGCAGTGTGAATCTCCTAATGTACAGTGTAAATCCTTTTGGGAAATATTTCTAGACTTTTATCTGAAGATTTTCGTCTCTACAAACCATAGTGACTTAGATTAAACACAGTGCAAATATAGCTGATACTACGAAAGTTATTAACGTAGAGTTTATACATAAAACCTGGACCTTTTTAAGTTTAATATTTTACAGTTAATGGAAATATTTTCTGAGAATCAGTAGGACATTCCTGTTAAGTTTACTTCAAGGGGGTATTTTCATCTTTGCAAGTTTATTCTTGGAATTAGACTGAAGCTTTCATTCAGTCTCAGCTTTGAAGAGAACTTATTTTCATCCACATATTCAGTAATTGGTAAAAATGAAAACTAAATTTTCCTGCATTATGTGCAGGGAACAAATTATTTTATCCAAGTTGGGAAATTCTGTAAATATTTTTTTTGCTTAAAAATGTCTCTATTAGGGCTTCCCTGGTGGCACAGTGGTTGAGAGTCCGCCTGCCGATGCAGGGGACAAGGGTTCGTGCCCCGGTCCAGGAAGATCCCACGTGCCGCGGAGCGGCTGGGCCCATGAGCCATGGCCGCTGAGCCTGCGCGTCCGGAGCCTGTGCTCCGCAACGGGAGAGGCCACAACAGTGAGAGGCCTGTGTACCGCAAAAAAAAAAAAAAAAAAAAAAAAAGCCTCTATTACATTCAGAAAGTTAAATGATTGTCACCTCTTTTATCTGACCTATGAGCTGTGTTAAAAGTTTGAAAGAATTGGTTTTGAGTGGTTCACCTTTTTAATCATTTGACAGCATTAGGAAGATTCGATTTTAACATGATTTTTCTTACTTCAAAGCAGGAACAAGAGACAAGTTACACAATTCTCAGGGCAAGAGGCACAAATGTTACCATCAGTAGCCTCAAGCCTGATACTACGTATGTATTCCAAATCCGAGCCCGGACCGCAGCTGGATTTGGGACCACCAGTCGCAAGTTTGAGTTCGAAACTAGCCCAGACTGTACGTACTTTTTCAATATAGTGTATGGGGGAAAGGGCTGTTGCAAAGGTGTCTGATAATTCATTCTCACTCTAAGTTTTAGCTAAATGTGATACATTGAAAGTATATCGCTTGGGAACATTTAGTTTAACAATTTTGCATAGCATTGGGTCTGTTTACTTGTGTTTGTGTAAGTGTACATTTGTGTGTGTGTGTGTGTCTCTCTTTACAAATCGAACATATTCTAATGCCTGGAATGCTTCTGATCTTCTATTGGCCATAAATTCCTTTGAGGATCATTATTTAATATGGTAACATTTTTAACTTCTAGTACAAGTTAATTCAGATATTTCAGATTCATTGTAGGTTCAATGAACTACAAAAAAAGAAACGTGATGATCCATGAGGAACTTAATATTGTTTTAATCCTTAACACATTTAATCTTGTATTACTTGGAGGTTAAGGATTTTCTAAACCTGATTCATCACCTCATTCACATTCACAAGTAATTTGGTTGTTCCTGTGTGTCTGGCACTAAATTTACCTAAATTGGCAAACATGTTCCCAGTAACATTCTGATTTTATTTAAATGCATTCACTTCATATTAGAAAAACCCTCTGCTAAAATATGTTTCAAAAGGGAAAATCATGGCTATGATATTAATATAAAATGAACACAAATTAAAGATTTTATTTAACTTATTAATTAATTAAGAGACTAGTAAGAGAGTAAACTGATTTAAAGAGAAATTTGAAGAACAGATACATATACACATATACATACATATTTGTATATGTTTGTGACTGTGTGTATGAGTGTGTAGACAATCAGGAATACTTAAACAAATTGGTTAATCTGTCCAAAACTGGTTAATATACTATAAGACAATAAATATAATGATTGGGGTCATCTTTTCTAATGCACATAAAACAGTCATATCTCTAGTGAATATATCATTCTAGTTGTAATGAGAAAAATCATATATACAACTATTCTTTGTCTACAACTAACTTCATAGTTACAAAACAGGCCAGGAAGACAATCAAAGATGAACACCCTTTAGAAACAGATTATCCAGGGAGAGTCTGACAATGCCTAGCGCTCTACCGAAAGGACACCCAGTAATCTCTTTTGACACTTCCAATTTGCCATTTCTCCCTGGCATCTATATTTCTTATTTTCTAAATATTTTATTCATAGTATAAAATCACATTGTTATTGGTATGGTAATATTTTATGCCCAAATTTCATCCCTCATAGAAACATTCAAGATTAACAAAAATAAAAGTTGTTTAAGTTAATATGATAAAGTAAATATTTTATGGCACACTTTTTGTCAAACAATTAGAAATGCTGTTTACAATAACAAGCTTTACCTTCCACAGGGTATAAGAATCTAGTGTTAGAAATTATTATCTCACAGCTGAAACATGACAATTCTTCTACTCAAAGGAGAGCTGCCATCCTCAAAAACATAAATCTACACACTTGGCACTCCAAATCCACAGGTTCCACATCCGTAGATCCAACCAACCTTGGATCAAAAATATACAAAACTATATCCAATATCCTGTGATAACCCATAATGGAAAAGAATATGACAGAATTTGAAAAATAATCTATATATGTATAACTGAGTCACTTTGCTGTACAGCAGAAATTAATACATTGTAAATCAAGGATATGTCAATAAAATTTAATGTATATTATATAGATATAATATATACAAAAAAAATCCAGAAAGTTCCAGAAAGCACAGCTTTAGTTTGTGGCAATCCAGCAACTATTTACATAGCATTAAGTTGTATTAGGTGTTGTAAGTAATCTAGAGATGGTTTAAATTATAGGGCAGGATGTGCTTAGGTTATATGCAAATACTACACCACTTTATGTAAGGGACTTGAGCATCCTCAGATTTTGGTATCTGTAGGGGGTCCTAGAACTAGTCCTCCTTGGAAATCGAAGGGGATTCAAGTCTCAGATGTGGAGACTGTACTTCAAGACCTCTCCTAATCCTCCTGTGATGGAATGAATATGGAGAAAGCACTCTTTGAGGACATTAGAAACAAAATGCTGCAAAATACCATGGAAATCCATGTGAACAAGGTTTAAAACAAATTTAAAATTTTAGATGACACAATAACAAAATATAATTGTAATTTAACGTTTGTAATTCTAAATCTTTTTGTAAATTTTAAGTGGCGCAAAGAAAGTTCTTTGTTTTGAAATGATTATAGATTGAATTTTTTCAAACTTTTAAATAGTTATTGGAATTAACAACAAAACCTAGATTTGCTGTAGCAAGAGAGATCACAAATCACAGAAATATAAAAATCAAATGTTTATTATATCATGTGGTAGAAATTAGGCATATTGGGGGGGAAGAGGGGCGGAACACCATTAGATAAATATGTATTATATTGATGCATATTTTGGAACATCAGTCTAACCTCTCTTGTTCTTAATTAGCACTTAACCCTATCTGATAAATAAATTTGCAAAAACAACAACAAATTCTAAAATTTTAATTTGATTCCAGATTTACCACAGATATAGTTGTGGTAGTGTTATGCATGATCATCTAATGAGGCTTCAGTGTCTGAGGTTTAAGAAATAGCCCATTTAAAAACCTCAGGGTCTTAGGACTTTTGCAAATAAGTTTTATATTTGCTATATTTCCATTGATTGATAGAGCAGATGAAAAGAGCATAGAGAGAAAGGGAACTATTTTAATATCCCTCCTCTCCTTTGAGTTGCACAGTTTGATTTTTTTTTTTTAAATCAGTTTACTCTGGGAAATTCTGTAAATATTTTTTTTTGCTTAAAAATGTCTCTATTAGGGCTTCCCTGGTGGCACAGTGGTTGAGAGTCCGCCTGCCGATGCAGGGGACAAGGGTTCGTGCCCCGGTCCGGGAAGATCCCACATACCGCGGAGCGGCTGGGGCTGTGAGCCATGGCCGCTGAGCCTGCGCGTTCGGAGCCTGTGCTCCGCAATGGGAGAGGCCACAACAGTGAGAGGCCCGCGTACCAGAAAAAAAAAAAAAAAGAATAAAGTGCTTGCAACAGTTTATATTCTGAGTATACCATCCTGCCACACTCTGAGTTCTTTTTTTCAGATGCTTAGAAAACTTTTAACAGCCTATCTGCCATGTTTCTTTATTTACATCATTTATTCCCTAAACTGCATTATTTTAGAGAAAAACTTCCAACCTTAGATTTTCATCAGGTTCAAGATGTGATATTGGCTTCTGGAGAGCTGACAGTATAACTAAACCCTCTCTTCTGAGCTTTTCTTTTGATACAGCACTGATTCATTTGTTTAATCAGCATTTACTACAAAAACAATAAATATTAAAGTATGAGTGCATGAGAGGGAATGTTCCAGGAACTGCGTATATTTTAGAGAGTGTAGAGATTAGAATGCTTATGGATTTTGTCAGCAGATGAGCCTGGGGATTTAGGCAGAGAACAGATCCTAAATGGTTTTACATGCATTTTATCTAGAAAGTGATGGAGAGCCCTGCATGAGAATGACATAATCAAACTCATGGCTTAGAAGGAATACTCTGGTGGCCAGGTAGAAGATAGGAAAGGCCTGCAAGTAGAGATCCATTGGGAATTTCTTATTGTAATCCAGGAGAGAAGTGAAGACAGAAACTAAAATATTTAAAAGAATTTGGTGATTAATTGGATATAGAAAAATCAGGAGAGGGAGAGGACAAGGTGACTTTATATTTATGGTCTACATCTTTGCTACTCAAAATGTTATAGTCTGAAATCAGCAGCATCAGCATCACTGGGGGCTCATAAGATATGCACAGTCTCAGTCCCCACTCCAGACTGACTGAATCAGAAACTGCTTTTTCCAAAAGGTCCTCAAATGATGTATGTGAGCATTAAAGTTAGAGAATTATTGGTTTAGATCAAGGGTCAGTAAACATTTTCTGTAAGGGGCTAGAGAATAAATATTTTAGGCTTTCTGTACATACAGTCTCTGTTGCTCCTACCTAACTTGGCTAATTGTAGCATAAAAGCAGCCATAGACAATGTACAAATAAATGAATGTGGCTGTGTTCCAATGTAATTTTATTTATAGACCCCAAAATTTGAATTTTATATAATTTTCATATATCACAGAATCTTCTTTTGACTTTTTGCAACCATTAAAAAAATGTAAATTCTTCTAAGCTTCTGAGCTATACAAAAACTGATGGCAGGCCAGATTTGGCTCCTGGACAATTTTTGCCAATACCTCATGTTGGTGAGTGAATGAGTGATGAGCCATCTACAAAGGCAGGAAATACAGGGACAGGAACAATTTGTTGGTAAGATGTGTTGAGGTCCATAGGACAGGTATTATACCACCTTTTAAATAAATACAGATACTGGAGACTAAACAAGCTAATGAGAACGCTTTTATAGTTTCATTCTGGGAAATCTTACCTATTCCCTATATTTCTCTGATAATTACTGTTTATTTGATGAGTTTCTTGCCAATGAGTATAGAGAAAACCAGTCCAGCATATTTTATGCAGTAGATGCCGAAATAGTTTTGATTGATGTCAATGAAAGCAGAGTATTTAATCTTATTAATCAGAAATTTCAAGTAAAATTATACAAAATGTCTCTTTTTTACACTCAGTGAAGAATTCTTTTTACATTGTATCAGACAGCAAGCCATATTTTAGGTAAAAGCAAAATAAATAGGACTTAATTTATCAACGTTTTCACGTAGATGTTAGTTACGATGTGTTAATGCCTGGTCATTTCTTATTTTTTCTCTCCAACCTCACAGCTTTCTCCATTTCCGGGGAAAATAGCCAAGTGGTAATGATTGCCATTTCAGCGGCAGTAGCAATTATTCTCCTAGCAGTTGTCACCTACGTTTTGATTGGGAGGTGAGTTCACAGTCTGTTTTATGACTCACTTTCATTATTGCATTGCTTGCTCCCCTCAGTTGCCACTAAAATCTGAAAAGTGTGGTCAGTAAAATATTTTAACAATAAGAATGTCTCCACTTGTATTGTAGATCTTTCTTTTTTTCCTCCCTTTCTTTTGATTCTCCATCTTTAGTTTTGAGTTTCTTTTTTTCGTTAAATTCTTGCCCCAGTCTCCAACACCCACCACTTCCTTTGACCTCACTCTTGGTTTTTACTTTCTTTTTTCAATTATCCCTTCTCTCATCAAATACACCCCAGATTTCCCTGACACTTTCTCACCCAGAACACTGGTAACATTGCACAGCACTAATCACTAACAATGAAAACTTTACCCTTCATTCATTCTAACAGCAGTCGTTTCAAAAAAAATACTATAAACACTTTCTAGGGCCATTATAAAAACTGAACTGAAGGGGTCTGCACAGTGGGGAAGCATCTCTCCCTATCTCCTCATTAGGCAGCTCTCCAGGATCCCCAGAGAAAGAGGCTTTCTCTAGAGGATTTAGAAAATATGAAGTCATTAAACTTTCACTAAAGCACTTAATTGTTTGTGCAAAATGCTTTATTTTTTTGTGCTTTGCACATTCTGAACATAGATAATTGTTTTAAGTATATTTTCTTTCTGTGTTCTCTTCCTTTGATTTACCTCTAGGTTTTGTGGCTATAACAAGTCAAAACATGGTGCGGATGAAAAAAGACTTCATTTTGGGAATGGACATTGTAAGTTTCTAAACTATTTGCTGCCGTTTTGGCTTTACCATTTCAGTTTTAGCAGTTGTTGATTTGTAATTGGATAACTTCCCCCCTGACAAAGAGAATTCAAAAGTAGTTTTATGGGAAAATTGAGCAAGTCAAATTTATTTTAAACAGAGAAGGGAATCCACGGCTCTGCATTAAGTAATTTTTACATGGCTGCATTTCAGCATACTTAAGCTAACGTGAAGGGTAACTGGTGGTTTATATTCAAATAATGCACATGATGGGGAGTAGATACTATAGTCGGCTCTGCGTGGCTAAAAGGCAAAGCATATCTTCAATTTCCTTATTAGTAACTATTTGCTAAAATCTAAATAGGAGCCTTTTCCCTTTCCTAACTGCCAAGTAAATATAAACAACCTCTGTTTATGTGAAACGGCTTACTCCACTTTGTCAACCAACCAGGGGAGAGCCTTTAGAATAAACTGTTTATTTTGGAGTTATATGATATCCAACTGGTAGGAAAGCCAGGGCTTTTGCCCCTTATTTTAATACCAATCAATTTAGTCTCTTTTTAGTATTTCTCTGAAAGAAATACTCTTTTAAGAAGCAAAGTGTTTATATCTAATAAAAAGACTCATTTTTTTTTCTTCTGGTGAAACAAATCATTCCAGGTATTTTGCTTTTCCAAACTATGGCTGGGTTATTGTGGCAATTACTAATCATCAGCCTTAAAGGGAATAGCATGTTCTCATGGAAATTAGTACAGAGACCATACTCATGCCTATATGCTCTCAAATAATCTCAATGTAACTAATATAGTCTTGTAAGCATTAGTTTCTTTGGCTTTCACTTTTGCTTTCTGAAAATAACTTTCAGTTCAACATACTTCGTGTCAGTAATTGGCTTTCCATCTAAAAGTTGTAGCTTTACAGTAAAAACGTGATTACCTATTGCTACCATGTAGGAGGAATATAGTAGATGGGAAAAAAAACAAAAATGTTTTCCAAAATGTAAATTGAAGTAGGATGGAGAGAATGGCAGAGTTTGCAGAGAGCACTGTTTGTTTTGTCCATCTCATTGAAGTCATTGTAGAATAATTCACAAAAAAGCCCAAGTGTCTCCTTCCTAATATCAATATCTCATCCCAGATTAGTTAGGTTACCAACTCAAAAGTCTTAAAAGAGTGCATGAACAAATCACAGGATATTTATCTAGCTTTTTCTTCACAATCCCACAAAACACTGAGTCACATTCACCATGTATAAATTAGTCAGAGTAGTTGCATTCCTGTGGATTAAGTTGTTCTTAATCTGAGTTGGACAATCGATGTAAATATTGTCTTTAGGACAAGACCATATTGATTTGGTTCTTTATACAGGAATTATACACCTCATGAACTTGCAGCACTGATAAATTTCTGCGTGCCAATTGTAAGCAGGTTTCTCTATCACTTCAATCTGCTTTAGCTGTTGATTTTTATAGTGGAGTTTGTTGAAACTTTAATTTTCTTCAAATGCATAATATCCTTATGATAGCCAAACAAAAAAGAAATGTGTTTTATCCTAGCTGCAAGGGCATAAAGTATATGCATGTCATAAACTTTCTGCATCTTAATGCTACAGCTGGTTTATTTCAGACCATTTATTTCGTATTACTTTGAAAAGCTCTAGCTATGAACTATTCCCTCCAGCCTTGTTACAAATCTTATAATATTGCTTCAAAAGGAAAGAAATGTGCTTCACCTCCTAAGATCCTGTCCCCTTGCCCTCTCTGGCTGGGCCTTTTTACTTTTGTGCTATCCTTAGGGCAACTCATGCTGGTAAAATGGAAATGTAAATTACTGTGTTTGCACAGAATGAGCTGTAAAGTAGTGCAGCTTAACACGTGTGCATGTGTTTATTATCTGGTTTTCTTGACACAGCCCAGTTACTCTGTGTGTTGCCCTTAATTATTGGTGTGAAGGGATTATGTGCTTGCATCCTGAATCACCTGATTCCTGGAACCTCTGGGGACAGCAGTTAAAAGTCAGCAGCCAAAACTCCCACAGTGAACAGGCCATTGTTCTTGGAGTTGTGTGCGTGTGTTTATACTTGTATTGTTTCCCTAAATGTCATGCAGATAGAAAAGCAATTTACTTAACTTTAATCAGTCACAATGAATTGATTGATTTTATTTGGGAATGACTAGTTAATTTTTAGATTAGTTAGTAATACATATACTCTCTAGGGCTGACAGGAGCGGAATGGTAACTCTAAAGCACACTTTCAAGGCTGTTTGAAGCCTGCACTTATTTAAAATATTTGAGACATTGTTCCTAACAACTCATTTTATAATCTTCTTTGTCAATTCCTTTTTTAAAATTTAAGTATAGTTGATTTACAATATTATATTAGTTTCAGATGTATAGCATAGCGATTCAGAATTTTTACAGATTATATACCATTAAAAATTATTGCAAGATAATGGCTATAATTCCCTGTGCGATAACAATATATCCTGTTGCTTATCTAGTTTATATGTAGTAATTCGTATCTCTTAACCCCATACCCCTATTTTGCCAGTAAGTCTCTCCCAAATTGATTTCCTTAAATTCAGCAAGGTAAAATATTTGTGATTGTTTACCAGAAAAAAATTTCATTTTCACCCTATTTTTAAAAGAGCTATTTTTTCCCTTGGAAAGGAATGCTAGATTTTCTTACCTTATTATTTCCTGACTTTACTATAACTAGGGGAAAATCAAAATTGGATGATCACATATTCTAGCCTCCATTTGACGTGTCCTCTTTAAAATGTAACCAAATTGACTAAACAAAAAGATTCTGAGAATACTTCATTTCCTAACGTCTTTTATTAAATCTATGGTTACTTTTACTGTTTTCCTCACCCCAAAGCAAGAAAAGTATGGTAGCTTTCCTTAATCTGTTTGCTTGTTTCAACAGTAAAGTGTTTTAGTGCTGATAATGTAGAAATAGTTTTAGTGTGATAATAAATTATAGTAGACCACTGTACTAAAGAGTGACTGTTTTTATAGAAAGAAATGATGTTTATAATAAACAGCAGAAGCATGCAAACTGATGCATGAGCTCCAAAGAAACGGGAATTTCTAAGCCCAAATTCTGTCTCTAGGAAACCTCAATGATATTCATATTTGTGAATAAGCATTCTTAACATGATGATACTGATAATGGCAATAGTCTCTGTCATTTACTGGGCACTAACTACAATAACAGGCACTCAACGCTAAGCACTTGAAGAGCAAGTTTTCCAGAGCTTTCTTTCTATGATGCCTAGCAGATTCTTTGTGCTGCACTATTCAAAGTGGAAGAACTAGAAAAGGAGATTTCTTCAAAAGCTACTCCACTCACAGTTTGTCCAAAGAAAGGTCAAAAAACTTACTATTTCCCCATTTTGGTGGATGTTCACTCCCTAGATGTGGGTGTCATGTCAAATTATCTACACTCTGCCTCTGGATGGAGAGTGGCCAGTCTTTTGCAGTGTAAGGGTCAACACCAGGCAGAGGGAGGAGTGGTGCTGGCCTATCTTCTCCTACATTTTCCATGTGCACCCTCACCTCCCACTCCCATTTTGCTGTCTCAAAATCATCTGAAGAGGGCTTCCCTGGTGGCGCAGTGGTTGAGAGTCTGCCTGCCGATGCAGGGGACGTGGGTTCGTGCCCCGGTCCAGGAAGATCCCACATGTCTCAGAGCAGCTGGGCCCATGAGCCATGGCCACTGAGCCTGCACGTCCGGAGCCTGTGCTCTACAACAGGAGAGGCCACAGAGTGAGGGGCCTGCATACCGCAAAAAAAAAAAAAAAAAAAAAAAAAAATCATCTGAAGAAGTAGCTAAGGAAAATAGTCTTTACCTCCCATCTTTCATAATCTATTTATTCTTATGCCTATATTTCTTTACTCAAAACCTCTATGGAGGCTTCCTAGGAACATAAATTATTATGTGATGTAACATGGCATTCACAAAGTAATCCTGTAGATCAACAAACTAATCATGTCTTAGCCCAGACTCTGAAATCCTGGACTCATTGGCCAAATGTCCATTGTGATGAAGGCTCTCAGGAACAATTGCTATCATCACAGTCCCTACACCTATTTCATATGAACTATTATACAAAACTGGCTCAAAGAATCTTCAGTAATTCCAGAATGTTCAGCTGCAATTTTGCTAGTAAGATTCTTCTATTAAAAAGTGATATCAGGGACTTCCTTGGCAGGGCAGTGGTTAAGAATCTGCCTGCCAATGCAGGGGACATGGGTTCAAGCACTGGTCTGGGAAGATCCCACATACTGCAGAGCAGCTAAGCCTGTGCACCACATATACTGAACCTGCGTGCCCTAGACTCTGCTCTCTGCAACAAGAGAAGCCACCACAATGAGAAGCCCACACATGGCAACAAAGAGTAGCCCCCACTCCCCACAACTAGGGAAAGTCCGCATGCAAAAATGAAGACCAAACGCAGCCAAAAATAAATAAATAAATATTTTAAAATAGTGATATCAGAAAAAGATAATGTCTGATTTTATTTGTTATTTTAAGATATTAAAAAAAACCTTCAATAATATAGTGTGCTAAATGAAAAAATATATCACCATTAAGAATCCATGTCCCAACTGGGGATCCTCTGCAAGTCACAGGCGGATCTCCGGGAGGAGCTGCCCAGTGTGGACGCATTGGAGGTGCCTGCGACTCTATGAGTTCCACCTACCCATCTCTATCCATTCTGTCTGAGTCAGGTTACCTATGAAAGGCCAAGGAAGTTTAATTTAGCCATGTGGCTGACAGGGTCTTGGTGCTCTGGCCAGGTGTCACGCCTGTGCATCTGAGGTGGGAGAGCTGAGTTCAGGACATTGGTCCATCAGAGACCTCCTGGCTCCATGTAATATGAAATGGCAAAAGCTCTCACAGAGAGCTCCATCTCAATGCTAAGACCCAGCTCTACTCAACAACTAGCAAGCTACAGTGCTAGAAACCCTATGCCAAACAACTAGCAAGATAGGAACACAATCACACCCATTATCAGAGAGGCTGCCTAAAATCATAATAAGGTCATGGACACCCCAAAACAAACCACTGGACATGGTCCTGCTCACCAGAAAGACAAGATCCAGCCTCATCCACCAGAACACAGACACCAGTCCCCTCCACCAGGAAGCCTACACAACCCACTGAACCAACCATAGCCACTGGGGGCAGACACCAAAAACAACGGGAACTATGAAACTGCAGACTGTGAAAAGGAGAACCCAAACACAGTAAGTTAAGCAAAATGAGAAGACTGAGAAACACACAGCAGATGAAGGAGCAAGGTAAAAAACCACCAGACCAAATATATGAAGAGGAAATAGGCAGTCTACCTGAAAAAGAATTCAGAGTAATGTTAGAAAAGATGATCCAAAATCTTGGAAATAGAATGGAGAAAATACAAGAAATGTTTAACAAGGACCTAGAAGAACTAAAGAACAAACAAACAATGATGAACAACACAAAAAAAATGAAATTAAAAATTCTCTAGAAGGAATCAATAGCAGAATAACTGAGGCAGAAGAACGGATACGTGACCTGGAAGATAAAAGAGTGGAAATAACAGGTTCGTGCGCTGGTCCGGGAAGATCCCACATGCTGTGAAGCAGCTGGGCCTGTGAGCCATGGCCACTGAGCCTGTGCATCTGGAGCCTGTGCTTCACAACGGGAGAGGCCACAACAGTGAGAGGCCCGTGTACCGCAAAAAAAAAAAAAAAAAAAAAAATCTTCCAACAAACAAAAACCCAGGACCAGATGGATTCACAGGCAAATTCTGTCCAACATTTAGAGAAGAGCTAACACCTATCCTCCTCAAACTCTTCCAAAATATAGCAGAGGGAGGAAAACTCCCAAATTCATTCTACGAGGCCACCATCACCCTGATACCAAAACCAGACAAAGATGTCACAAAGAAAGAAAACTACAGGCCAATATCACTGATGAACATAGAAGAAAAAATCCTCAACAAAGTACTAGCAACCAGAATCCAACATTAAAAGGATCATACACCATGATCAAGTGGGGCTTATCCTAGGAATGCAAGGATTCTTCAATATATGCAAATCAACCAATGTGATAAACCATATGAACAAACTGAAGGAGAAAATCCATATGATCATCTCAATAGATGCAGAAAAAGCTTTTGACAAATTTCAACACCCATTTATATAAAAACCCTCCAGAAAGTAGGCATAGAGGCAACTTACCTCAACATAATAAAGGCTATACATGACAATCCCACAGCCAACATCATTCTCAATGGTGAAAGACTGAAACCATTTCCTCTAAGATCAGGAACAAGACAAGGTCGTCCACTTTCACCACTATTATTCAACATAGTTTTGAAAGTTTTAGCCACAGCAATCAGAGAAGAAAAAGAAATAAAAGGAATCCAAATTGGAAAAGAAAAAGTAATACTGTCACTGTTTGCAGATGACATGATACTATACATAGAGAATCCTAAAGAGGCTACCAGAAAACTATTAGAGCTAATCAATGAATTTGGTAAAGTAGCAGGATACAAAATTAATGCAAAGAAATCTCTTGCATTCCTATACACTAATGATGAAAAATCTGAAAGAGAAATCATGAAAACACTCCCATTTGCCATTGCAACAAAAAGGATAAAATTCCTAGGAATGAACCTACCTAAGGAGACAAATGACCTGTATGCAGAAAACTATAAGACAGTGATGGAAGAAATTAAAGATGATACAAACAGATGGAGAGATATACCATGTTCTTAGATCAGAGGAATCAACATTGTGAAAATGACTCTACTACTGAAAGCAATCTACAGATTTAGTACAATACCTATCAAACTGCCAATGGCATTTTTCACAGAACTAGAACAAAAAATTTCACAGTTTATTTGGAAACACAAAAGACCCTAAATAGTGAAAGCAATCTTGAGAAGGAAAAATGGAACTGGAGGAATCAGGCTCCCTGACTTCAGACTATACTACAAAGTTACGGTAATCAAGAAGGTATGGTACTGGCACAAAAACAGAAATGTAGGTCAATGGAACAGGATAGAAAGCCCAGAGATAAACCCACACACATATGGTCACCTTATTTTTGATAAAGGAGGCAAGAATATACAATGGAGAAAATACAGCCTCTTCAATAAGTGGTGCTGGGAAAACTGGACAGCTACCTGTAAAAGAATGATATTAGAACACTCCCTAACACTATACACAAAAATAAACTCAAAATGGATTGAAAACCTAAATGGAAGGCCAGACACTATAAAACTCCTAGAGGAAAACATAAGTAGAACACTCTATGACATAAATCACAGCAAGATCCTTTTTTACCCACCTCTTAGAGTAATGGAAATTAAAAGAAAAATAAACAAATTGCACCTAATGAAACTTAAAAGCCTTTGCACAGCAAAGGAAACCATAAAGAAGATGAAAAGACAACCCTCAGAATGGGAGAAAATATTTGCAAATGAAGCAACTGACAAAGGATTAATCTCCAAAATTTATAAGCAGCTCATGCACCTCAATATCAAGAAAACAAACAACCCAATCCAAAAATGGGCAGAAGACCTAAATAGACATTTCTCCAAAGAAGATATACAGATTGCCAACAAACACATGAAAGGATGCTCAACATCACTAATCATTAGAGAAATGCAAATCAAAACCACAGTGAGGTATCACCTCACACCAGTCAGAATGGCCATCATCAAAAAATCTATACACAATAAATGCTGGAGAGGGTGTGGAGAGAAGGGAACCCTCTTGCACTGTTGGTGGGAATGTAAATTGATACAGCCACTATGGAGAGCAGTATGGAGGTTCCTTAAACAACTACAAATAGAACTACCATACGACCCAGCAATCCCACTACTGGGCATATACCCTGAGAAAACCATAATTGAAAAAGATTCATGTACCACAATGTTCACTGCAGCTCTATTTACAATAGCCAGGACATGGAAGCAACCTAAGTGTCCATTGACAGATGAATGGATAAAGAAGATGTGGCACATTTATACAATGGAATATTACTCAGCCATATAAAGAAATGAAATTGAGTTATTTGTAGTGAGGTGGATGGACCTAGAGACTGTCATACAGAGTGAAGTAAGTCAGAGAGAGAAAAACAAATACTGTAAGCTAACACATATATATGGTATCTAAAAAAAAAAAAAAGTGGTTCTTAAGAACCTAGGCACAGGACAGGAATAAAGATGCAGACATAGAGAATGGACTTGAGCACACGGGGAGGGGGAAGTGTAAGCTGGGACAAAGTGAGAGAGCTGCATGGACATATATACACTACCAAATGTAAAATCGATAGCTAGTGGGAACCAGCCACATAGCACAGGGAGATCAGCTCGGTGCTTTGTGACTACCTAGAGGGGTGGGTTAGGAAGGGTGGGAGAGAGATGCAAGAAGGAGGAGATATGGTGATATATGTATATGTATAGCTGATTCACTCTGATATAAAGCAAAAACTAACACACCCTTGTAAAGCAATTATACTTCAATAAAGATGTTAAAAAAAAGAAATTGAAGATGACACAAATAAACTGCAAGATAGCCCATGCTCATGGATCTAAAGAGTTAATATTGTCAAAATGGCCCCAGTACCTAAACCATGTATAGATCCAGTGCAATCTCTATCAAAATTCCAATGGCATTTTTCAGAGGAGTAGAAGGAGCTATCCCAAATTTCATAAGGAATTACAAAGACCTCAAATAGTCAAAGCAATCTTTGAAAGCTGGAGGCATCACACTTCCAGATTTCAAATTATATCACAAAGCTATAGTAATAAACACAGTATGGTACTGGCATAAAACAGACACATAGACCAATGGAGCAGGTTTGAGAGCCCAGAAATAAACTCATGCATATGGCCAACTAGGGAACCAAGAATACTCAATAAGGAAATGATAGTTTCTTCACTAAATGATGTTGGGAGAACTGGATATTCATTTGCAAAAGAATGAAACCACACCGTCATCTTACATCACTCACAAAATGTAACTCATTTTGTGAATTAAGGACTTCAACATAAGACCTGAACTTATAAAACTTTTAGAACGAAAATAGAGAAAAAGCTCATTGACATAGGTCTTAGCAATGATATTTTTGGATATGAACCCCAAAACACCAGCAACAAATGCAAAAATCAACAAGCATTACTACATTAAACTAAAAATCTTCTGCACAGCAGAAGAAACAATTAAGGAAAGAAAAAGGAATCTATAGAATGGTAAAAATATTTGCAAACCATATATCTGATAAGGGGTTAATACCCAAAATACATAAGGAACTCAACAGCAAAACCCCAAGCAATCCAATTAGAAAATGGGCAAAAGACATGAATAGACATTTTTTTCCAAAGAACACATGGAAATGGCTAACAAGTACATAAAAAGGAGCTCTATATCACTAACCATCAGGCATATGCAAATCAAAATCACAATGAGATACTGTCTCACATCTGTTAGCATGACTATTCTCAAAAAGACAAAAGATAACAAATGCTGACAAGGATGTGTAGAAAAGGAAATCTGGTGCACTGTTGGTGGGAATATAAATTGGTATCACCAATATTGGAAGAGTATAGAGGGTTCTCAAAAAATTAAAAATACAACTACAATATGATTCAGCAATCCTACTGATGGGTATATATTGAAAGGAAATTAAATCACTATCTCAAAGGTATATCTGCACCTCCATGTTTACTATAGCATTCTTCACAACAGTCAAGACATGGAAATAACCTAAGTGTCCACTGACAGATGAATGGATAAAGAAAATGAGGTATATTTATAGAATGGAATATTATTTATCCATATAAAAGAAGGAAATCCTACCATTTGTGACAACATGGATGGACCTTGAAGGCATTTGGCTAAATGAAATAAGACAGAGAGAGAAAGACAAATGCTTTATGAACTCACATGTGGAATCTAAAAATATCAAACTCATAGAAACAGAAATTAGTATG
Organism: Mesoplodon mirus; assembly: GCF_964341445.2. Taxonomy (NCBI): domain Eukaryota; kingdom Metazoa; phylum Chordata; class Mammalia; order Artiodactyla; family Ziphiidae; genus Mesoplodon; species Mesoplodon mirus. The sequence goes on along the minus strand of NC_138982.1, from coordinate 105,409,991 downwards.
GTGGTTGCCAGGGGCTGAGGGATGGGGAGATGTTGGTCAAACAGTACAAGCTTTCAGTTAGAAGATGAACAAATTCTGGGGATCTAAGGTGCTGCATGGTGACTCTAGTTAACATTATTGTATTGTACACTAGGAAGTTGCTACGAGAGTAGAGTTTTAACATTCTCATGCTAACAACAACAACAACCAAGGTAACAATGTGAGATGAGGAATGTTTTAATATTATTGTGGTAAATATTTCACAATATATATGTGTATCAAACGATCACATTGTACACTTTAAACATACACAATGTTATGTCAATAATATTTCAATAAACTTGGGAAAAAGTGATTAAAAAAAAGAAAGAATCCATTTCCCTTGCTAAAATAATTTTACTAATATTATTCACCATTATGAAAATTAAAATCAAAATCAATATTATTAGTATATATACTGTGGCAGTTAAATTACGGTGTCCTTTAATGTTAGAGCATGTTTATATACTTTAATAGATTTTAGGTTTCCTTTTTAAAAATTTAGTTTTCTTTCAGAGAAAGTTAGTTTCTTGAACATTCCAAATTGTTTCAAATATGAATTATATTTCCAAATGATAGGAATTTTATTAATATTATATCAAATCCAAAATGATTCTCCTGTATCTTTTGTCTTTGCTATTTTAATTGCAGAACATCATGAAAATTTTTCACCTTCAGAAAAATTCAATAAATAAATATACTATGAAGAAAGTTTATATTTAATAAGCTATAAATATGATTTATGTTTGGAATTTAGCTCCTTACCACAATTATTAAACTTATAGAGAACACTTATATTGCTTTCAACCATGTTGAAAAGCTACATAATAAGATTTCAGTTAATTGAAACTATACTAGTATATACATATAATACCCATATTATGTATACGTAAACTCACAGCTTAACGTAAATCTATAAATGCAGTGGGGGATTTTGATTGTGACTGTTAATAAAAGCAGAATCGTGTCAGATGAAAGACATGCCGTTTTATATCCTCTAATTACATCAGCTATTCCACCTGATGAAAGTAAGTCACAAGCTTTCCTTTATTGTCACATGTGGCACTATAATAGATATTTGGTTACCGCACTGTTTACAGAGTCACAAATGTGTGATAGTGTGATGGCATTCACACACTGCTGCTACTGGTAGAAATTACTAGACCTACTCAATTCTGAACCATTTTTGTCTCCTCAAGAATCCCCTCCTTGAATGTCCATTTTCCTTCTAGTGTTTTTACAGAGAAAGTTCATTGTGGTACCTCTTTATGTTTCATTACAGTTTAATGTCATGGGGATTTTTTAAAAAACCAATAATGTTATCATAAATTCTCATGGGGCTTCCCTGGTGGCGCAGTGGTTGAGAGTCCGCCTGCCGATGCAGGGGACACGGGTTCGTGCCCCGGTCTCTGAGGATCCCACATGCCGCGGAGCGGCTGGGCCCGTGGGCCATGGCCGCTGAGCCTGCGCGTCTGGAGCCTGTGCTTCACAACGGGAGAGGCCACAACAGTGAGAGGCCCGCGTACCGCACAAAAAAATAAATAAAAATAAATAAATAAATAAATAAATTCGCATGGTAAAGGTTTTATAAATGCCTTTCTTTCTAAATGCCTTTCTTCCTTTCCTTAAACAGTAAAACTTCCAGGTCTCAGGACTTACGTTGACCCGCACACTTACGAAGACCCTACCCAAGCAGTTCATGAGTTTGCTAAGGAATTGGATGCCACCAACATATCCATTGACAAAGTTGTTGGAGCAGGTAACCACCACAGTAATCCCACTGTCAACCTAAGTATGTTAATTACAAGTCTACAGCTATGCATAAGAATGCTGCCTGAGATTGACTGCTCAGGTTCTCAGGCCAAAGTATATTGCTATGAAAAGGGACATTTTCTGACTTCATGATGAAAGGCAGGCAGTAAATAAATGAAGGAGTATTTAATGGAATGTAATGATTTCAAAGGTGCCAGACCTACAGACTCAGAGACCACGGCCAGCTTTCTATTTATTGAATTTCAGAGCGGGCAGCCGCCGCAGCTCAATCTCTCCATGGCTATGCTGATCATGTGTCACAAAGTCTATCTGGCTAAATGGGGATAACAGGATAAAAGTGTGTCTTACTTTAAATGAGCCCACTAAGTGAAAATTTTGATTTGTGGAGAAAAAGTAATTCTAGAATCTTCTTTGGAATTAAAAAACAAAGACAACACAAAATAAAATTAAAAATGACATATTTTATTCAAATTCTATCACAACTATATTGAGAGGATTGTTTAAATAATGTGAAGTGCTCCATTTTAATACTTGCTTGTAATGGTATATAGTTTTAAAGTATTTGTGTTGAAGCTTGTTTTCATATAGACATACTTTTGTTCTAATTATTAATTTGCTCAATCACAAATTCATTAAAAACACCTATGGAGTGTTAATAGGTGTCACAGTTGCATATTTCCAAAAAATTATAGATATTATTAACAGCAGTTGAGTATTTCCAAAAAAATATATTTATAAAATAACAGTATTTTATAAAATTACACATAAACATATGGCATCCACAGAATATGCAGTGTGCATTTGAATAAAACTACTACTCAAAAGTAAAAATAATGTACAATAATTGTACACAGTCATCTCATTCTTCAATATTGTTCTAAAAACAAACACAAACTAGTTATGTCTATGTGGGAAATAGAGTGAAAGAATGAAAAATGAACTTTTTGAATTAGGCATACCATATCAGATCACATTTTCTGCAAGTACTCTATATATGACTGATGCTTTTTTACACAAATGTGCATATAATTTTCTGTTTCTTTTTCTATGTACTAAAGAATTATTTATAAATCAAGTAGTATTTACTATTCAAGCAGGGTAATCTGAGTAATTCATATATTATCTAAATAAAATGATAGTTTCATAAATCTTCTCTTCTAATTTTCTTAATGTTATAGCCTCCTAAAATTCACATGTGCAGGTAATATGAAAATATGAAACTAGCAATTCATAAAAGGAAACTAGAATAAGTACTTCTTTTTTCACAATCTAAGACTTAAGAATACACACATTCACTGTACATCTATGTTAATTTAGCCTAAATTAATCCAGATATATATTGATTACTCTTTCATTTGTATAGTTCTGCTTTGTCAACTGCTCCATGGTGCAGAGGGGTTTTGTCATGCAGGTTTTAATGCTGCCCCACAAGAGTGCACTGTTCTCCAGCATGGAAGCTGTCATAGCATATGCAGCAAAAGACTTTGCACACTCAACTGGAGAATGTGATGAGAGAAGGTCAGCCAATGTCCAGAAGGTCAGACATATTGTGACCTTGAAATATGGGGCCTTCTGCATTAATAAAAGCTTATACATACAGATGTTATTGACAAAGCCAGGTATCTAGAACATAGTAGTGTGAGACAAAGCATACTCATTAAAAATGGTATCTGATCAATGAGATAAAGGGAAAGGCTATTTGTACTGAATCACTTAATAATCCTTGATGCTCATTAAAGATTAAAACAGATGCTCTTTTTCCTTTCTTTCTTCAAACATATTTGTAAAAAATTAGACATTGCTACATTTTCAGAGTTTTGCAGCCGATAGTCTCATTTGCCACATTAAGGGCTATAAAACTGTGCCTATTTTGTCTCCAAATATATATATCTTCAAGGTTGGTTATGCTTCACCTGGAAGATTTCTTTATAAAATGCACTCCCAATTCTAGTCTGTCTTGATTAGCCTTTAAATGATTTGTCATTACCAAGATAGAATATGAAATCAAGATTTTGAAGGCTATCATTTATTAACATTTTGTTTTGTAAAATTTTAAATGTCTACAAAAATAGATGAAATTGTAAAATAGTATAATGAACCTGCATGTAACCATTTCTACAGCAACTTCAATCACAGTCCACTCATGACCAGCCTTCTTTCATTTATACTCTTACCCACTTCCTATACCTTTTAAAATTAAAAAAAAATAATGTTGTCCACAAAAAAATTAGTAATCATGCTAAATTGATTAGCACCTATCTTCTATTGTTAAAAGGCTGAATCTTTTATTCAATGACAGAACTTTCACAGTCAATTAAATATACAGGAAGACTATATTCTTTAGACTAGACTAACTCTTTAGTTTTCTGTCAAAAATTTTATTCAAAGAAATAGATATAACAGAAACTCTCATTTATACATTGAATAACCAGAAGAATTATACCCATATTGCAAATTACAAAATTAAAATTGAGGCATGACTTAACTTTCTCAAGGTAGTATAATTTCTCAAGGTAGTATAATTTTGTTAGTGAGGAATTCATAATGACCAAAATTCCTAATTTTACTCCTCAATCCAACCATTATTTCAAGGTTTCCTGAAGGTAGAAAATATTTAATTCCTATTCTGTGCTAGACATTCACATGATTTTAATTTTATTAGACCTTTAAATAGGTATTATTATCTCCATTTCACCAGATGAGGAAACAAAAGCTGAAAATATGAATGGCCCATGGTCACATAGATATTAATTAGGAAGCCAAAATCTGAAGCTTGTACTTTTCAACTTCAAAGTTTATGTTAGACACTAATGATCACAATAGTGCCTTCTAAGATTTTTTTGAAGATTAATCGAGATAATTCATGTATAGTGCTTAGCTGACACAACAGCATTGTTCAGTGTGTCTTTTTATTAGTCTTCTCTTATTAAAACAGTAGAAGGAGAATGGGCTTTGACTAGTGCATAGGGTCATTCCACTTAAACACAAGTGCATTATTTCCTGTTTTAAATGAAATTAGCATAAGAAATTTTATTTTGAGCAATTGTGCATTGTGTACCTTAAATCAAAATACAGTGTACCCATTCTCATAAAGCATATTTTATTTCAAAGGGCAAATAAACACTGATGCACTTAATTATTTAAAAAATCAAGTAGTATCTTCTCAAATGAACTTCTTGTAGCTCTGCTTTTATTTATAAATGACAGGATCTAAATTTTGTTTCTTACAGGTGCAAAGTTAATTGAACCATGTAAAATTGGCTAGATGGAAAAATCAGGCATTGTGTTTGTCCAGTCTTTGTTATTTTTCCAACACTGTTCTTTTAAGAACAGTTATTATAAAGAGAATTGAATTAATATGTAACATTTCTATGTCTAGTATAATATATTTGTGACAATTTCTAGTATTTATCAGATAAAATAATCACATTTCTAAACTTTATGACTTTTTTAAATACTAGCATTACTGAAGCACCATTTTCTGAATTTTGAAGGTAGATAACATGTCCATATATCCAGCTCTCCCACTGAGAACAAAGGAAGAAACACTAATTGGGCCACTTGAAATTCAAACTCTTCCCCTTGATCTCCCTAGTGAGGTACTTGCACAACATTCTTTCCTTTACAAATACTTGTCCAATATGACATTAAGCTTGTTATCACCGTGATCATCACAGCCATCTCTTTTTACATTAATACAGAATTTGACATTTTAAAAAGAACATTAGTATTTATTCTTCACCTTGATCTAACTCTTAAGAAGTAGACAGATATTTATCCTTCTTAAAGTAGGTTTGAACTCAGAGAAGAAAGAACGACTAACACTTAGATGACACTTACTATGTGTCTGGCTCTCTTCTAAGTGCATTCTAAGTGCATTCTATGTACATTAATTCCTTTAACTGCACAAAAATTTTATGAAGTAGACAAAATTGGTGTCCCTATGTTATAGATAAAGAGACAAAAGCACAGAGAGGTTAAGACAGTCACTCAAAATCACACAGGTAATAAGTGACAGAGGCTGAATTAGACCCTAGACAATCCGACTCCAGAATCCATGCTCTATCTCACAGTTCTGTACTGTCTGTCCTGTAAGCTAACAATTGACTTGTCAGTTAGAATAAATGGTCATGACTTCCAAATTTAAAACACAATCCATTACACCCTATTGATCCATGATAATGGCAGAACTTTTTTTCAGAATATGAAAATTCATGATGGGTGCCTCCTTATGGTTTGCCCAAACTTAATGTTTACACAAAGTGAACTGGGGTTTTGGGCAATGTTCTGATAGCCCTGCATAAAGAAAGAAACTCTTAGTCTTGTTTACAAATTTTAACAATGATTTACTTTGCATCATAACTTCTCCTAATGCTCACACATCTATAATGGCATATTCTTCCTTTGATTTAAAAAAAGATCATTGAGTGTTCTCAAGTTCTGCCCCTAATTCTCCCCATAATCCTAAAAAACACTCTAGCTGCAGATATTACTATCATCTCTGTACTTCCTTGAGGGGAAGAAATTAGATCTGCCTTTATTATCATTATATCTCCGTGTTTTTCATAGTATCTGTAATACAGTTGCCAATTGATGAATATTTATTAAATAAATGTATGAATACCTGCTTTTGGACATTAAGTGACTTTGACAAGTCATAGTACAAGTCATTGTTTTGAAAACAGTGGCAAGACTGGATTCCTGAACAAGGGAGGGTCAAGTCTAAGGGAGTTTAGAACCTCCTGGAGAGAAGCAAGTCATTTGTAGGGATGCAGTTGATAAATCATTAGGACAACCTGCTGCTTTTGTGGGTTGAAGGACTTACTTGGATGAAAAATAGAGAAGTATCTCACTACTTGACACCTTCTTTCTGGCGGACTCATGGGGCCTGGGCCCTGTACAAAAACTCACTGTGAAAAGGTTGGACCAAAAATCTTTTTCCATTCCATAGAGAGCCTAAAAATTGATCATGTAATTTTTCTTTTCAGAAAAACCTTTCATTTGCTGTTAAAAACTATTTTTTAAATGTTGTACAAAACCCGTCTAATAATCCGGACAATATTAAGATTTCTTCCTTGAATGAGGAACAATCAATACGTGGCACTACTTTATGGCAATCACTGTGGCAGCAGTGGAGACAGAGAAATGAATGTAAAGGGTCTCTGCTCTCAAGGAGCTCAAAATCAAATGAAATCATTATGGGTGAATCTTCTCAATAACAATGTATGTGAAGATAGTGACCAAACTAGTTCTAGGCAATTTTATATCAATTAAATTAGACTACGTAAAAGTCAGCAACACTCCATATTCAACAAATTCTGATTGTGCATTTAAGACAACTTTTTTATTGAAGACACTGGATCTAAGAAAATATTTCTACAATAATTCTTTAGATACGATTCAATACTGTTAGATTATTTTTCTCTTTCCAGAGCCCCAGAGAACTTTACAACTAGTATGTGAATAATACAACACACCCTACTCCATAAAATGACTTGATAGCTTATTTTTTTTATTCCCATTTTCAGAGAGCTGGAATTTATAGCTAAATTGGCCCTGGTAAAAACAGAATACTGATAAACGTCTGAAATTTAATCCAGTGTTTAACCCATTATATTGGTGCTGGTGCTGGTTGATTATCCTGAGGAAAAGGTAGCTATGAGAACAAGGAATGAAAACATCTAATAAATATAACTTTTGACTTCCCTCTTATTCTTTCATATGTCATTATTCATAGTGTAGTACTTCAAAATACATGAGACATCACAAGGTCCATTTTCCACCAGGGTGTGGATGTCCTGGGGTTTCTTATTACCAACTTCCAAAATAATTTGGAGGCCTACAAGTGTACATCTTGCAGGTCAATTATTGAATTGGAATTATTGAGAGGAAACAGTTGCTCCCTGCTGATGATTTTTTATAATATAATTTCTTGCCTTTTCTTGTTTTGTTCTTCTGCGTTCTAACAGGTGAATTTGGAGAGGTGTGCAGTGGTCGCTTAAAACTTCCTTCAAAAAAAGAGATTTCAGTGGCCATCAAGACCCTGAAAGTGGGCTACACAGAAAAGCAGAGGAGAGACTTCTTAGGAGAAGCAAGCATTATGGGACAGTTTGACCATCCCAATATCATTCGACTGGAGGGTGTTGTTACTAAAAGTAAGTGAAGTCATAAGACCAATTTTGTGTATGTTGAGCAGAGGTTGTTCAAACCCAAAGTCAATAATTTAAGAATTTTGGTCTTTTTTCATGAGTACCTATTAGTCCTAACCAAAAACAAAGCAAAACAAAATGAAACAAAAAAAATCAAAAAACAAAAACAAAACCTCAGTGTATTAATATTAACATGTATTTCTTTGACAAGAGACCAAAGACATTTAACTAGTATTATTTTGACAGTGCTATTCTAGATCTTAAAAAGCTTTAAAATTTAAGATCTAAATGTTGGACTATAGTAATACATGCTGATTAAACTACAGTTAAGTGAATTGTATAGAACTTTCTGTTATGTAGAGTAGCAAGGAAAAAACAATGACTCAATTTTGACAGAAATTGCTGAGAACTCCTGGCTAGCTGCCTTTTCTTTTATTGTTCACTAGTTTCATTTAAGCTTCCAAATATTTACCCCCCTGGCTTTAGGGAAATTATGAGAGTTTTGGGAATGCTTCTGAGCTGTAAAGATTGGAATCACATTAGACCCAAACCCTTTTCCCCATTCTCTGTGGATTTCAAATTCTCATCTAGAGTCCCAGATGGATTCTTGACTACTCTGGGGAAGCTCTGGCTTACAGCCTGCGACAGAGATATGAACTTATTTCCATGATGATTTCTCCATCCAGGCTCAAAAGTGATTCCATGAGACAGATATGTGATTTTTGGCTCCAGTCCCAATGAAAACCTCTTGAGAATGCTCTGGGATGTTGTTTTTCTCAAGATTTGGGGGCACAAGATGAAGAATAAGCTAAATTCGCAGTAGCAGACTTCTTAGAGTGAAAGACAGCATATGGCAGGGAATTTGGCATCCTTTAGGGGATAATTTATATATTCTGTGGTTACCAACATACATTGCACATTATATTTTTCACAATGATATTTTTCTTTAACATTACGTGGAGCACTTTCCAAATGGCACTAATACCTATTATCACTTTTGTATGAGTAAAAAGGCAATTCCTTACTCACAAGAGCATGGTATAATTGAAATATACCTTGATTTCCTATAGAGTTTTTTAATATAATAAGTGTGGTTAAGAATTTAACAATGTAGGAGAACTTAACCATAAACTATAAGCCCATATTAAGTCTTGTTAGAAGCATATTTTTCCCTCTGTACTCTTAAAAATGAGGCTACATTAGTTGTAACACTAAAATAATTTCTGATGAAAAATGTCTTTTTAATTTTTAAAAATGAATAATAAAAACACTATTAATATTTAATAATAAAAATACTAAGGATTGGGAAAAACTATGAAATATTTGTTCCTTCAGGGCAAGACCATATCTATAGAGTATCCTACTTAATATCCTTAGAATTATAGAATCATGTCTCACTGGGTTTTTAATAGTCATTTAACCTTTTATTTTCCTCCATATCATTCTCACCAAGTGGTTGTCCTTCAGATCTTGAGCCCATTGGGAGAGGAAACTCACTTGTACTTATGTATCCATTCTTCTTTTAACTCTCAATTTTCAAAATTCTTAATTTTTTTTGTTCCCAGTGTTATGAGTTATTATTATCCTATTTGGTTTTGCTAGCTGTTTCCTATAAGTTCATTTACTGAATGATAAGCAAAATTAAACCATAATTATTGTAGAAGATCTTCTTTAGATATAAAGATATATATATATATACATATATATATATATATATATATATATATATATATATATATATATAAAGAAGATCTTCTTTAGATATAAATGGAATAATCAAATATGAATTATGGTCACCTGGCAAAGAAATCCATAAAACAACCCCTGAGATCAAAATGCAGGAAAAAATGCATTAAGAAAAAAAAGGACCTTTAAAAATCGCAGATATTATACATTAAATGTCTTATTCAAGTAGGAGTCTGTAACATTCTAATATGAATTACAGCTGCCTTATTCTTAGAGTGAAAGTTCTAAATTTCATATATCTCCTTGGTCAAATAAGCATGTAAGAGACTGCCAAATCTGACTATATAAATCCCAGTCATCTCATATAGTGCAAGCATAATAGAGTAGCAGACCTAGAATTAGATTTTGAACTCTTTTAGTGGCATATTTAAAAGCTCTAAGTCTGGCATCCTGTTACAACTGAGAGGAAATAGAAATGCCTTAGAATAAAGTTAATAAGTTGTATTTAATATGTAAACAAGGCAATTTTGTCACCAAATAAATTATTTAATACACTCCTATCATTTTCTTTGTTTCCTGAGAGTATATGACTGCTAAAACAATCTACCTGAAAAGTTCAGAAACACACACATGCACACCTAGATATACAGAGCTTATAATTTAATGAACAAATTGTATTTAAAGAAGAAGAGAAAGCATATTGGTATCTGGATTAAGAATCAGACGGTCAGAGTTCAAATTCTGATTCAGCTCTACTGGTTTGTGAGACATCTGATAAATCAAACCACTCCCAGATACTCACTCTCTTCACTTGTAACATGGAATTAGCAGTTCTACTTTACTACTTCCAGGTCCTTGTAAGATCAAATAAGATTCCATAAGAATATGTTCTTAGGTGGAATAGAACTATGCAATCTAAATTACCACTTCTGGTTGAGTTTGAGATTTTACCAGTTAATCTGGGAGTGTAGAAGAAAATTCTTGAAAACAATTCCTTTTCGGCTCAAAGATAATTTTTTATTATTGCTATTAATTATGTGCTTTGAAACACTAAGTCTATTATAATGTATCATTTTCAAGTTAGAGAAAGTCCTTTATTCAATAATTATATTATCATTTATTTGAATTAAGCCATAAACAATTTTAATGGCGTGGTTTTGAGCTTGATGGTCTTAAACAAGAGAAGGTGAGAGAGTCTCTGATCTTCAAAGTAGCAGAAAGCTGGGGGCACAGTCCTGCTCAGAACTTGGTACTAACATGTGTTATCAATTTTAGTTGAAGTTCAAAAAGATGGAACTTGTTTTTAGCAAATGTTTGATATTTCTGCCATCACACCATTAGTCAAAAGATGTTCAGACTCCATCCAAGAAGACTTTCCATTGGTCACTTTTCACCTAATGTAAAAGAAGGAATTATATAGGATGAGACTGATGTGCTTTTTGTTGTTATTTAGGGATGGATCATTTTCTACAAATTAAAAAATAATAATAATGCAACTTAACTGTAGCCTTGTACTGTTGAGGAAAGGCATGGGCAGACCATTAAGAGGATTTCTAACACTGAAAACACTTCTGTATTGGTGTGAGTGTCCACTGCATACCAAAAGCTTAATCATTTGTTTGCATTGTCAGCACATATGATAAGGAAATATTACTGGAATAAGTTGTCATTCTTTAGTGACAATGCCAAATTATTTCTATTTCTTGTTTGCCTCTCTCTAAAGCTTTTCTTCAACACTTGTCTCAAGTCCATGTCATATTTCTTAATAGACAATACAAGGGAGAGTAGAAATATTGTTCCTGTCCTTTCCTTAAAAGTATTTTCATTTCAAATTAAGTATAAATACATTTTAAAATTTTAAAGTCAGCTTAATGTAAAATTTTCAATGTGTTAAGATTAATAGAGTATGGCTGGTTAAGGAAGAGTTGGAGAAAGTACTTCTTAGCCTGATTTTGAAGAGAGAGACTATCCTTAGCTAGCCTGAAATAATAGACATGGTATGATCTATTCTAACTGGCACTGTGTTAGGAGCTGGATTTAGAACTACAGACAAACTAGAGTTGGTCCCTGCCCTGGTTAACTCATAGACCAGTGGATATAATAGGGATAATTCTTAACATGAATTGTGTCCTGATTAAAATGGAATTTGGAAAAGATTGTCCTGTATGTTTATATGATTTAATGTGAAACCTAATTCAGTTCATTACAGTATTTCTATCAGGCAGTTAGTTACAGTACATGGAAATCTATAACCAAAACATTTTCTAGTTTCTAATCAAAAGTGATTCAAATCTTCTTTCCTGAGAATAGTAAGGCATATTTTGTCTATTTTCTTCAATTTTCCTTCTCCTGTTTATACTTTTTTGCTTTCACCCTGATTTGATTACATGATACTAATAATGAGTACTGGCTGCTAAGGTCAAAGACTTTGATTTTATAAATCCCACTCGTGTTGGAGTGTGTAGAAGTCTTAAAAACAGACGGACTTACTATGTAAGACACAATTACTGTTAGTAGGAATTAATAGCATTTCCTTTGGAAATGAATTACATTTCAATAGTTTATAACATTTAAATCATTGATACATACATTTTATGTTTGAATGAAACTATTTTAATCTAAGACCAACATTTATTTGATAATTGCAATAAAAATTTCTATATATAGCTATATATTTATCACATTATCCTGCTGTTTTTTTAAATAGAATATGTGATTAAGAAGGCGGTGAAATAGATAGTGCTGAACTTGGAATTCTTAGACATTTTGAATCACATTTTTCTGTCAGCAAACAAAATGATTAGCAAATGTCTCTGAGCCATTGGGGAAATGAACTTATTGTAAGAGACTGATGTGCTTCCTTTAACCCTTTAATTATGAAAGATCATGATTTTATCTATACTCATAAATCAATTTAAGAACAAAAGCAAAATTCCACTGCACATTTTGTTATGCTGATTTTTGGTGGAGTTTCATTTCAGCCAAACAACAAAAATTTCATTGATTTTAATATATATACTCAGATGTATTTAAGGATCTCTGAGGGCAGTGAATGATATAGGTTCTTGAAGAAGCTGATAATGTCATTTCTAAATCAAAATACACATGAAAGAATGTGCAAACTTTGATAGAAATACATTGCATCATGTGCAGATGATCTGGTATTTTATAAATAATTACCAACTACATTTAATACATATTAGAACTAGTTCTCACCACTATTGCACTTTTCCTTTAACTCTGTTTATCATAATCAAAATCACAAGGAAAAATAAGTGAAGATCCTGCTTTCCAAGGTAGAATATTTGATTCTGTTTACTTTTGTCTGTACATTTGGGTTTGCTGAATCTTTGAACTTAATACAAAGCACATTTTCAGACTTGCCCATCTTAACTGATGTGTTTACAAATACCTAAATTATAGAGCTAAATGCAGCCTGGTCTGATTTCTGAATGGTCATGAAGCTTTGGCTTAATTGACTGGTTTGATTTTTCAGCTACTTTTATTTCCCTTGCCAAACATTTTACCAGACATGCTAACAAGAAATGAAATGGTCATAAGGCTGAGAGCCAGAAGGAAAAGAGTGATAAACAAAGGTCTGGGCAGTATGCAAACACGGTAATTGGCCACTGTAATTGAGAGTTGACTGTGGGAAGCAATATATCTGTAACTACATTCAAGGGCTGTGTTGAGTTTTGCAAGCATGTTATTCTTCCAAGAATTATATTAAGGAAGAAACATAGACACTTATAGAGATGTATGGAAAACATGCATGTGAAGGATTTCATTCCTTTGATTATTCATTCATTTCATTTCAGATTAGTTCTCTGGGATCGGTTCTTAGGTATTTGATTTACCAGTTCAGGAGAAATAGAAGTTTCCAAGGAAATGTTGAATTTTCTCTTTTTTCCTGAATATTGTTATATCAAAGCTTAATTAAAATTTTGATAAAGCAAGTCTGGAGGCTCAAGGTTTTGACTAAAATGACTTTTCAGACATTATCAGATTATTTTTTGAACGTGTGGAAAATTTTATTAACATTAAGTTTAAAAAGCTTTACACCAGTATTACACCAAGGCATGTATAATGTTTGATATATTACCCAAAATATATAACTAAATCAGTGTCTCAGTTGACAATAAATTGCTGTGTCAATTTATTTTTACATATATGAAAATCTAAGAAATTTTACAGAATTTAAATAATTTCCTCACCTCTAAATAAATAAGACATACAGCTTAGTATATATTCACATACTAAGCATAGTAAACATCAATATAATGTTCACAGTACTAAGCCATAATTCACAACCAGTATGAATTAAGGAAAGGAAAGGAAAAACAAGGATGAAAGGAAAAACAAGGAAAGAAAGCTATTTTCTGGCATCAGAATAGCACACAAACCATGATGTAGAAGGTACACATGAAAAAAATCATGTTTGTTCTACAGTTAGATGTACATGGATGTTTGTTTAAAATCTATTATGTGAGGGCTTCCCTGGTGGCGCAGTGGTTGAGAGTCCGCCTGCCGATGCAGGGGACACGGGTTCATGCCCCGGTCCGGGAAGATCCCACATGCCACGGAGTGGCTGGGCCCGTGAGCCATGGCCGCTGAGCCTGCACGTCCGGAGCCTGTGCTCCACAACGGGAGAGGCCACAACAGTGAGAAGCCCGCGTACCGCAAAAAAAAAAAAAAAAAAAAAAAAAATCTATTATGTGCTCAAGGTTTTTCATGCTTAGTCAAGACTTAATGCAGGTCTTCTAGACTTGGAAGAGAAGGGAGTTTTTTTTTCTTTTTGTAAAATGATAGATTTATAGTTAAAACAATATCATAACAACAATAAGGGAAGTGAATTATGCTGTGGTAATATGTGTAGGCTTTGAAATTGGAGTTACATTTTACTGTAATAATTTCTGAACGTGTTATAGTCTTCAGAGTCATTCTTTCAATTTGGAATGATGCGTAGAATTGACACCCAACAATTGCCTCAGTTATTACCCATAGTTGAAGATTTATTCTATTTGTAGATCTATGTATCTGTATACTTAGCACCTTTGTGTCTTTGTGTCTAATGCTTTTTCCTATTTAAAATGTTTCCCTCAGTGTACATTTCTAAAAGTAACAGCATAATATATTCGGGTTGCAATTTCTGGCTTTATACTTATTAGCTGTGTGATGTTAATTACCCTCTATATGTTTCAGTTTTTTTCATGTAAAAAGTGGAAATGATGATAATTAATGTTAGTATATGTAAAATAATTAAACCAGCACCTTGCACACACTAAGTACTGTACAAATACATTTAAATGCTTGTTAAAATGTTTAATGATGTTTAAAGCCCATATTTCAAGTTATTACAAGTTACTACCAAGAGCAATTTTAATTTTCTTTTAAGCATAGCATGGATTTTATAATTTTAATGTGTTAATTGAATACAGATTATAATTATTAGTCTTAATTGTTTTGTCCAATTCACATATAGGATCCATGAAGGTAGGGACTTTGATTTACTTGCTTCTGACTAACCAGCACAAGAGAAAACATCTAGCATATAGCTCTGCATATATCTGTAGAGAGTGTAAATGATTGTGGAATTCATGACTCTATCTTGGGCTTGAAGACAGAAATATCTGATTTGGTAGTTCAGCTAAAATGCAATTAGAGTGAAGAAAAAAGCATATTTTTTGTTTAAGGAAAACCATACCAAAACGCCAGTTTAGATATCATATAGGTTATAGGCCCTTTTCTGAAAACCAATCTTTCTCGATTTTATTTTTTTAGTTTTATTTTCTATTGAAAGCTAGTTTTCTTTTTAATTGTAATTTGGCAAAATTTGGAGGACAGAGAAAAATTCATATTTTTTAATGCATTAGGTGTATCAAAATGTATTATATATGTTCATTGCATGATATTTGTTGAACTCTACTGATGATTATACATTTATTATTTACCTATACCTAGGTAAACCAGTTATGATAGTCACAGAATACATGGAGAATGGTTCCTTGGACAGTTTCTTACGTGTAAGTAGAAGATTTTATACACTTTCACATATCTCCACCTTATCTTTATCTATCTGCACACATATATAAATGTGGAATAAATTGCTGAAAATGATAGAGACAACCTCTAATATTATGCTAAACAATTAGATAATCAAAGTTTTAAGAAAACTGAATTTTTTGGGACTAAATAGTAAAAGGAAGGCTGTAAAATTACATTTTTATCTTGTAACATCCAAATGTCAATGGTTTATATTTTTAAAACAAATTTGTGCAATTTTCTTCAGCCTTTTTATTCAGACAAAATTCACATTGGTTAAAACAAAAATTTAAAGATTCTAAAGTAAGACATAAATAACATTGATATAAGACAGAAATATTCATTTCTTTATTTAAAGCAACCTCCATCTACTGTAAGATAGAAGACCTTCTATCTCTCACATAGTACTGTCCACTCACAAACTAAGCATGTACTATAATGCCTAAGTATTCTCAATCCAGAGAAATCATTACTTATATATCATAATATATACATACATATATACACATATAACATATATTTACATATAAATTTCAGTTGTTTACATTTAGAAAATTTATGTTTTACTAATATCAACAAATGTTACATTCAAAGAAGTTCAGTAGATTTACAGAGTACAAGACACTGTCAGAAAAAAAAGACACTGTCAATCACCAGTCACTACAAACAAGGGATAAAAAAACAAACACAGACCCTATCCTCAAGGTGCTTTCAGCATTATATAGATAGGGATAGATAGATAGATAGATGATAGATAGATAGATAGATAGATAGATAAGATATATAGTATAATTCATAATCATGGAGGAAAATACTAATTTTTCTATGAATAAGAAATTATATTCTTTATTTGAATATTCATGAGCTGAATAAAAGTTTCAGTAACAATTATTTTCACAAACATATTTCAAAACTAAACATTTTGCAAGTCAGTTAATTCAAAATATTATAATATATATTCTTTTAAAATTGTAATAAATTTTCCTCTAAAATTATTTTTTGTTTAGATATTGCTAGACATTAAATTTTATTTTTTTATATAACTATGTATGTATGCATGCATCTATCATCTATCTGTCATATAAACTGTATATTTCTATTTTAATCTGAGTAGATTGGAAACTTTTCTAAATCCAGGACTATTTGAATTTATCTCCTCTTGCTTTCAGTTGTGTGACCTATAACTTAGGGTTGGGTAGAACAACAAATATTCAGTAAATATTTTTGACTAATTTTGAACTAATTATCTATTATGATAATTAAAGATTTAAAATCTACCATACCTGAAGCAATTAATAAAATATAGGAAAACAAGAAGAAAGAATAAGCATTCAATCAAACTGATAAATACAAACCTAAAATAGCCACAGGATCCATTTTATTTTTTTGTTCATGACCTTAAAGTTTCTGAAAAGGGGTTTGTCTCATCAAAAGACCAGCAAAGTTCTAGTTTTGAAACTGAAGTTAAAGAATATTAGACTACTTCTTGCTACAAAGTAATGTAGCTACTATACTATTTTGTTTTACTCTTGCATCTATTTAGTCCTGGCTGGTGTACTTAAAACTAGAATGTATATACTCTACAATTCAGTATGTGAAATTTTAATCAAGATATATCTTAGGAAATAGAAACACACCTTAACTGTACACTTGAAATACTTCTCAGAAACACGATGCCCAGTTTACGGTTATCCAGCTGGTAGGGATGCTTCGAGGGATAGCATCTGGCATGAAGTATCTCTCAGACATGGGCTACGTTCACCGAGACCTTGCTGCTCGGAACATCTTGATCAACAGTAATTTAGTGTGTAAGGTTTCTGATTTTGGACTTTCACGTGTTCTAGAAGATGACCCAGAAGCTGCTTACACAACAAGAGTAAGTAACTCATTTTTTTTCTTTTATCTTTGTTTAGCAACTTGTATTATGTTGACTGACAAATAAATAGAAATCACATCCCAAAATGCTTTGTCAATTATATCTTCCCCTGTATGAAACTTATCCTTTAAAAGTAAAATATTGTTACTTATTCTGGGAAAATAGATGGTCACTGTCCATAAGGTGAGTAATGATATTAATTCTGAAATTCCATACATTGGTTCAATGATTCTCCCAAAAAAGGCAGCAAGGTTCTAACATGTCTAAAGCCTTATTGACCTATATTTTTGTCATGGTTGAACCACTGTTAAGAAAAGATTGGATAAATTCTTAGTACCCCCATCCAACTATGTATAATCTTAAACCATTTTAAAATTAATGCTTACATGAGTAACACATGTTTATATTATAAAAATTTTAAAACAAAGCAATATAAAGGAGAAAAGTCATCCGTAATTATGCCACCCACAGAACATTTGTAATTTTGTGAGTCAGTCCTTCCAGATTTTTTTCTGCATACCTCTATATACAGACATATGCATGAATAAATAATTAAAATTAGATTTTTTTTTTTTTTTTTTTTTTTTTTGCAGTACGCGGGCCTCTCACTGTTGTGGCCTCTCCCGCTGCGGAGCACAGGCTCCAGACGCGCAGGCTCAGCAGCCATGGCTCACGGGCCCAGCCGCTCCACGGCATGTGGGATTCTCCCAGACCAGGGCACGAACCCGTGTCCCTTGCATGGGCAGGTGGACTCTCAACCACTGCGCCACCAGGGAAGCCCTAAAATTAGATTATTTTTAATGCAAATTGTATACTTCATTACTCTTCTTAGCAATATACCGCTTGAATATATTTCACTGTCAATAAATAATATTTGTTTTTACTTTTAGCTGTTTAATATATTCTATTTTCTAGTTGTATCATTTTTTAAACCAAATCCTAATTAGTGGGCAAATTATTATTATATCTATTTTTCAAGATATTTTACAAATGTGTATATGATACATCTGCATTCATAATTGTTTGAATCTGATGATTTCCCTATAATATATTCCTAAAAGTAGATTTTCTGTGTTAAAGAGTCTTTGCCTACTTTAAAAGCACATTTCAATACACTCTTAATAAAATTAGATATTATCATTATTTTTAATATTTACTTACTGTGAGGAATTTTATCTGTTAATTTGCATTCCTTTGATTCAAAATGCATTTGATTATTTCTTCTTATTTCTTTTGCAAATTTCTTGGACATATTATTATTTTAGAGAAATTTTTTTATGGAAGAAATTTTTAAAAATAAAAATATGGTAATCATGGCTAATGACACTACTCAAAAATAACCAGTTTTAACATTTTAATTTTATCTTTTCATAATATTTTTCTAAGCATTTTCATATAAAAAATATTTTCAATTCTGCATATAGTGACAAAAGGATCATAATATGTATACTGATATAAAAAATGATTTCCACTTAATAAATCCAGTATTTTCTTTATATATAAATTCAGTGTCATTTTGTAATCTGCCCTTTTTAACATGAAATATAAAATATAGAATTTTCTGGATGATGAAATATTCCTTTTACAGTATTATTAAATAATGTATAGTACTCCATTTTATTCATGTACATAATTTATTTAGCCAATGTACTATTAATTGGGTAGAATTCTAATGTTTTGCTATTATTAGCAATACTTTGATGTACATCTTGATATATAATTCATGCCTTTCTATCATTACCTCTTCAGGATTAATTTCTAGAAAATTGGTGAGTCACTGGTCAGAATGGCCATCATCAAAAAGTCTAGAAACAATAATTGCTGGAGAGGGTGTGGAGAAAAGGGAACACTCTTGCACTGCTGGTGGGAATGTGAATTGGTACAGCCACTATGAAGAAAAGTATGGAGGTTCCTTAAAAAACTACAAATAGACCTACCATATGACCCAGCAATTCCACTACTGGGCATATACCCTGAGAAAACCATAATTGAAAAACATTCATGTACCACAATGTTCACTGCAGCTCTATTTACAATAGCCAGGACATGGAAACAACCTAAGTGTCCATCATCGGATGAATGGATAAAGAAGATGTGGCACATATATACAATGGAATATTACTCAGCCATAAAAAGAAACGAAATTGAGTTATTTGTAGTGAGTGGATGGACCTAGAGTCTGTCATACAGAGTGAAGTAAGTCAGAAGGAGAAAGACAAATACCATATGCTAACACATATATATGGAATCTAAGAAAAAAAAATGTCATGAAGAACCTAGGGGCAAGACGGGAATAAAGACACAGACCTACTAGAGAATGAACTTGAGTATATGGGGATGGGGAAGGGTAAGCTGTGACAAAGTGAGAGAGTGGAATGGACATATATACACTACCAAATGTAAAATAGATAGCTACTGGGAAGCAGCCACATAGCACAGGGAGATCAGCTCGGTGTTTTGTGACCACCTAGAGGGGTGGGATAGGGAGGCTGGGAGGGAGGGCGATGCAAGAGGGAAGAGATATGGGAACACGTATATGTATAACTGATTCACTTTGTTATAAAGCAGAAACTAACACACCATTGTAAAGCAATTATACTCCAATAAAGATGTAAAAAAAAAAAAGAAAATTGGTGAGTCAAAATATGGACAAATATGTGAAGATTTTGGTACATGAATTGCTTAATTGTTTTACATATAGTTTGTTATCACTTTTCATTTTTAGTGGCAATATATAAATGAGGCCATTTCATTATACTCTCACTAGCCAAGAGAATGAGCAGTTTTTTAAAAAGACAGTCAGCTTCTGCTGCTTTCTTCTTGTTTAATTCTAAGAGTTTATTCCTGATTAAACAAACAAACAAAGAAGTGAACAAAAATTCTCATTCTTTTCAGAAGTCATCAACCTCAATAACTCTATTAACAGCCACTAAGATTGTCACATGGCAACTATATCTCACTCTGAGAAAGAGCTCAATATGCAAGACTGAGTTTCATCTACAAGTAAAGCCACAGTGATAGAAACACAGAAAGAAACTCTGTGTCTCAGATATATCCCTAGATGTGTTGATTTAGAAGTTGGAACTCTCCTAATGGCTTTTACCCTTGTGTGCATTTACCGTTTTCAGGTATACTCTATAGCAGATTACCTTTGTTCATGAATCTAAGTATTTTTAGAAACTGTGTTCTGCATAAAAATGTTGTTGTTCTTAAGAACACAGTTCATTAGATTAAGAGCAAGAGAACTTTAAGAAAATTGTATACCTTGCAGCTAGTTGAATTAAGTTTAGAACAGTGACTATTCCTACACAGCTCTGAAAACTTGATAAAATTACAAAACATGGGTATCTTGATAGTGCTTTTTAGTGCTCCTTCTCTGATCACCAGAAAAATTAGTCAGCCAACATTCTGCAGCCAAGCATTTTTATGACTAAATTATTACTCCAGGGGACAACATATGCAACAGATGATAATATATAATATTTGTTGTCTGGAAGAGAATGTTTTTTATTCTACTTAGTGCTACTCTGCATTCTAAAGATATTCTTCATAACCTTCTGCTAGTATTTGAGCTGTTAACACACTCCATGAAAATTATTCTTGCTAGCATTATCCCTGCTACAAAAGTCACCTTACTCAAGAAATATTTCCAGTTCTAATAGGAAGTATTTGGGGAAAAAGGCCTTTATTTGAGATATTCTATTTTTCGGTTATTCATTCAGGTTCTAATCTCTCTGTTCTTTAAATGATCGCAACCTTGTTCTCAATACCAGTCTTAATTTCTAGTGTTGGGGAGAAAGAATTTTCCTCTACCCTTCAAAGCTTCTTTTAGCTAGTCTAATAATCAAATCAACATGAGACATTAACAGGAGAAAAGCAAATTTAATTCGTATGCATGGAATCTCACATATATGAGAGGGTCAGAGACAGAAATGTAAAATGAGGTATATATGCCATCTTGAGTTAAGGAGTGGGAAAGAGGACCTGAGGCTTCAAAGGGGAGGAAAGTAATTCACAAGTTGATAAGAAGAGTAGATGTTGGGTAATTAGATGTTTGCCCTGCCATACAGATGGGCCACTCAGATGAAATTTATCTCTGGTAATCTCATTCTGGGAAAGGACCCTCCCTCGCCAATTTAAATTCTTCTAGGTAGTTAAGGGTGAGGCAGAATCTTCTCTTGAAGGAGCAGGGTCTTGATTGCCTTCGACTCAAAAAAATTCATATGCCACAGTGGCACATTTTGGGGAGGTTACTTATGAACTCTTGCACTAGGATACTCCAAGAAACAATTCCTCTTGGAGAAACTTGAAAGATTCATTCGAATCTACATCATCTGTTCTCTGGAGACTGTATACAGTTAACTTTCTGAGCTTCATTTATTCGGAGCTTCATTTATACTGATTGTTACTTTGTCAGGACCAAGGGGTCCACAAGATTATTTCAACCTTAGTAGAATGATGTTGATGTGTCAAAATTCCTCTTTAGCCTTTGTGAAATAAAAGTGCAATAGGATCTTTGCATTTATGCTTCATTCCCAGAAGATTCTTAAAAGCCACACTAACAAAACGGGCTCATTCACTACCAATAAATAGCTGAGTAGAGTTCTTCAGTGTTCATCCTTGTATTTTCTTGGAACTCCTCAAAATATCTGTGGGAATCCTGACTTCCTTCTGAGAAGCTGTAATTTGCATCTGCATTTCTAGAATAATTTAGACATCTTTGATTTAATTTCCCATAATAAGCCTTGTTTGGTACAATAATTTTATAATTTACCCTAAAATATGAGGTACGGTTATAAAGTAATAGGACTTCTATTTTGTTTTTTAAACAAAGACACTGAAACAATGAAATGAGTGTTGTCATACTAAGCTGTCTTTTTGGGAATGTGTACTTACTGCAGGAACACTGCTATTGTCCAAAATGTTTGGGGAATTCCTCTTTCAAAATTATCTTTAAAACTAGATTGTAAATGATACTATCACTCAAAATCGTTTAGGCATATAGTATTTTGGGAAGCAGACTTGACTAAGATAAAATCTGTGGTTTCAATAAGCTTATAGTTAATAAATAAGGAAAGTAGTACATTGTGGTAAAGTCTGGTTTTTTTTCTAACCAAAACCAGGATTATTCAGCTTAGACATCTGCCTTATTTATTTGAATTAGCATGCTATGATTATGGTTATTTCAGAAAAACAAGTTCACCATTTAAAATAGTGTGTCAAGGCGTCCTTTTTGGATAGACACATTCTTGCTAATCTGCTTTACCAGTCATGTTACTTTAATCACACTTAACACATTTCAGAAATTAGCATTCAGTGGCTCAATGCATTATACTTTTCCAATTGCTCCTCTGTAAGTTATTGCCTTTAGATAGAGGGTAATTGCATTAAGAAATCACGAGAGACATTTGATTCATGCCACTGAATGAATGTAGGGTGTCTGCTGTTCTCAGTTTTAAAACACCTCTGTGGTTGACAGGCAGGGTAGAAGAGTGAAATAGAAATTATATCCACTAATTCTGTATTTAGAGATTCTTAAACTGGAGGGGACATCTGAGGAGTTGAGAAAACCCTTAGCCTTACAACTTAAAACAATGTATCAGACATTTTCTCCTGCTGCTTTTGATACTGTCTTAAGTGTACTCGGAGTTTTCCTTCCTTATATCCTCAATAGTATGCCTGAAAGGAAAGAGTCAGCTGAGATAATAATATACACTTTTTTGTGTTTTCCATAAGAATATTGGGTAGGAAATTGGAATTTATTTTGAATACACACTTTTAGTTATTTCTCTTGATTTCTCACTACTGAGTTATACAGAAATTCCAAACACTGACACTTTTTATTATACAATATTATTATGCATCCTGTAACCTTTAGAAAATTCGACTGTACATTCATGAGATGATGAGAATGAGAAAGGTGTAAAATTTTAGTATTACTATGAAAATAGTTCAATCTTGCAGACCCCCTGAAATGCTCTTGAGGACACTAAGAAATACTTGGATAACACTTTGAGAACCAGTTATAGATACGTTATGAGGAAAATAACACCTTAAAAACTAAATAAATATTTGAGTAGTTATTAGATGATATAAAATCTGACTTATGATATAGTATTATGTGATATAAAATGTTTTGAAGAAAGGTCTTGAAAGCATACCTGCGGCTGCATACCTAAGGTTGCAAACCATCATAAAAGGCCCTGAATTTTACTTGGGACGGATATTACTGGAGCATTTAGCTCTGCAAATTTAAAACATCAGAGAATTTTTGTTGTTGAGAAAAACAAACAAAAAAATGGATTACCTCTTTTTAGTTATACATCATGTGAATTTCATAGTATAATTATGACATGTTTCCCATTATTTTGGACTGAACTACTGATTTGCTCTATTTTATAATATCAGAAGCATGGTATTATTAGTGAGAACTGTTTTCTACTGAATAATTTTTCAATCTTTTTCTTATGAAATTCCACTTTTAATAAGTTAACATTTTTATGTGTGTATGAATACATATATTATGTTTGTATGTTGAAATAGATGGAATCCAAAATTCCAAGATGATAGTGGTCAATTTGCTGTTTTGAACAGGATCAAGTTAAAGAAAATATAGACTTTTATCTAATTTATATGCTGTGTCATGTAAAGTCAATCCTGTTCTCAAGTCCCCAAATTCACTTTAGGGGTATAACTACCACATAAACTGATCTGGGAAATTTAAGAAAACCAAATGATGTGTTCTTGGTTACATTCTTCATTATTAGTATTTTTATTTCTGTTATGGAGATGCATACTGAGTAATTGCCAGGTGGATTTTTATATTGAATGAAAAAAGTTCTGTCTTGTGTCACATTGCCCTATGGCCAATTAACACCTATTTAATTTTTAGAAGATAAAACCAAATGAAAAGTTATTACAGGCATTATGTGTTAAGTAATAGGAAAAAGAAATCTTATTTTATATAATAACTTATTCTATTTTTTTTCTCTGTGAGTCTGCCAAGTTGATGCCATAAATATTCTACTACTGCTTTGTCTTGTCTAATTTCATTTGCAAGGCAAGAAAAAAAAGGGGGCTAAAGCAAGTGATTAAAAGCTAAGTGGCTGAATACTCTGGTTCAGGATAACTCCACTTGAAGAATATAAATGTTAGAAAACATGAGCCTTAGTTCTGTAGAATTCTCAAGGACTAAAAACTATGCATACCAAAAACTTGTGTGATATAAAAAGAGAATAATAGTATTTTGATAAGTAGTATATGTCATATGTAATTTACACATGAATAAAAAAGCAATAAATAAATATCTAATCAGTGGCCTTCATATAGTAATGTATTTTAAGCTTGGACCCAAAATAAATAATGTCAACATTTTCTAGTCTCTTAGGATCAGTACATAGCTTCTGTCTTATGTAGCTTCACAAAGTAAAGCTATATTTCCCAAAATCAGAAAACTCTAGAAGATTTTATAATCTCAGTTAATGGTGCATCAAAGTTTAATGAGGGATCAAATACTTTCTAGCCACCCATTTCAGAGAGATGGATAGCACGAACATTTCAACATGTGAAAATAATCCATCCAGATTTATGTGGAGAAAAATCACAACTATAATTTTGGAGTGATACACACAAGTGAGGAAGTTCTATGTAAATATATTACACAGTCTCTAGCAGGAACAGTTTTCTCTGCAGTGCATCATTCATTCATTCATTCATTCAACAAATACTTGAGTGCCTACAATATACTAGGCACTGTCCTAAGACCTGAGGACCCAGAGGTAAAAACAAAGCCCTGACTCCATGAGCTTACATTCTAGTGTGGTATTTCACATAATAAACAAAGAGGTGAAGATATAGCAAGACAGAGAAATAAGATGAGGAATGTGGACAGTGTGAGGGAGATGCTACTGTAGATAGGACGATCAGAGAGAGTTTCTCTGATAAAATGACATTAGAACAGAGAATTAGTGAGAGTGAAGGAGAAAATAATGTAAATATTGAGGTTAATAGGCCAGATTCATTTGCTTTAATTATTTTTCAATTCAGTGGAATAATTTTAATAATTTCTCTTATTCCAGTAGGCTCACTTTGCAGGAAGACAAGTTAAGCAGTCAGATTAATGATATAACTCAGACTGAAAAACAAGCAAATAGTGACTGGTCCAGTCTGTAGTGTTGAGCCCTGGAAGTTTAGTAAAAATCACTTACTAAAATTATTTCCAGTTGACTTGTGAATATCCCACATTTCAAATTTGTGATGACACATTGCCTGAAGCTTTTCCCATGTACCCTGAAGCCACTGACCAGCCCCAGCTGCTCCAGCACTGGGAGAGACAGCAGTCATTATTTCCCAAACCAGTCTTACCACTTGATGCCTGGAATGGCTAATTGATTCATTCCTGTCCTATGACCCTTTTTCAACAATAGTTTTACATGTCATGGTTCAGGCCCACTCCCATGATATTTTCCCTTTCATTTGCTAGCCATTGCTCTGGAACTGCCCCTGTATTTCAAGCAATTTTTACCCAACATAGACATACAAGGAAACCATTGCCATGATGTCTAGTCAGAATTGTCTCAGCAGATATTTATGAGATTCTCAAACTATCATGTCATCTTTCCTAATTCTTCAGTTATCAATATTAATAAAACAAAGCCTACCCAAGTTATGCACTTTTTTGCTTAATCACTAGAATGTGTCTAATACTTCTGTTTCATTATTTTTATTGTAAATATATAGTATTCCTTCTATATTGGATAGGTCTTTCTGACTTATTTACTTATCAATATGGCTTTTTTGGAAACTTGTGTTCAGAGTGTTAAAAATTCACTTTCAAATGAATTTCTGAAACCTTTAAAAAATAGAGTAGGAATTCAGTATATGTAAAACACAAGGTTTAACATTTAAAATCTCTTTGAACTTTGAAAAGAGCTGTACCCATATTAGGCTGTATGTTTAGTCTTATCCCTAAATTTTTTCATTGTTTTTGTTGAAGATATACATTATACATAAGACGACCTAATTTTATATTGTATTATTTGACTCTGAAAGTAACAGAAAAGTTATTTGTATTTTATTTCCTGGATAGCCATAGAGTTACTTAGATTACAAGGTGAAGACTTTTAAGAAATTCTTAAGTATCTCACGGAATGTTGAAAAATTTCAAAAGTTCAAAGTATTGACTTTTGCTACCTGAGAGATCATCTGTCTCTGATCTCTTGTGGCAGTTGACATCTGCTGGAACAATTCTCTCAATGGCTTTTAGATTTGAACTACTGGGGATTAGAACAGATGCTTCCCCTGGGAGTCTTCTTGGATTGCCCTTCACCTTGTTGTCTACTGTTGTCTGCAGTGAACGAAGTTTACTTCCTGACAATAGATCCTAAATCCTTTAGTCAAATGATTTATCTCTATAGTTCCACTTCTAACCTGAGAAGCCAATATGTGCTTCCAGGTTAAACACTCAATTACTCTGGGTTTACTAAGATAAACTCTCCGAAGTCCTTTGTCACTCTAACTATGACCTGACAGAGCTCACAGGCAGGCAATGTGAAATATGGATCAGCAAAGCATTTCCTAAATCAGTAAGGAGAGATTTGTGTACATAATCAGAGAAAAATTGGGGCAGACATAAGATACTAGGGCTCAATGTCCAGAGATTTCAGCAATTACACTCCTTTTCTTTAGAACTCAAGACTTGAAGCCCCCTAACCCACAGCGAATGAGCTGACTTCAGTTAAGCACCTGAAAAATTCAGGGCTTTTAGCCAAATGTCTCATTTAAACTGTCTAAATTCATTAAGTTTAGAGAACTGAATTGCAGGATCTTCTAAGAACATGTTTACTTTGTGATTCCTACTCTAACTGCTGTTTCTGGACAAAGTGAACAAGGTTTTGTACTACTTTACTCCTGGATTAGAGTTTAGCAATTACATAATGCCTCTGCCCAGAGAATCCCTAGTATCTTTACTTGTGCCATTTTATTCTCCTTTAACTTTTCTGTAAGAATTCTATGGAAGTAAATCCAGATATTACAGCCAATAGATATGCTGTTTAGTCCAAAGTTAGGATCATCTTTGGATTAAACAAGAGCCAAAATAATTGACATTAAAAATGTCAGCATCCTTGATATTTCTGTAGGTTTAAGATAGAAAGTTGAAAGAGCAAATGTTTATAAGTTAGCACAGCTGTTAGAGATAGATGAAACTGAACAGAATATCAAGTTTTATATTTCACATGACCCTCAGTTTATGAATGATAAGATATCTGCACAGAGAGGCTAAGAAACTTGGCAAAAAATAGATAACACAGTCAAAGCTAACCCTAGAAATGACAACTCCTAATTCCTACTAAACTTAAGAATCCAAATGGAACATGTGACCGTAAATCCCCCTGCACCCCCAATTACTGACTGTCATAGATGTGACATCAGCACTGGGAGGAACTGGCTCTGGGTTTGGCATTGCAAATATGGGGAACAAGCATTAGCTTCTGATTCTGTTGAGTTTGAACTGGAGGTCCCTCTGCAATTGAAGTTTTAGAAACACTCCATATGCTGTGAATCTGGGCTTGCTCCAGGCAACTGGAGACTTTTCTCAAATATGTAAATGTCTGGGGAGCTTACATACAGACATAGAGACCACCTTAAGTAAATGCTTCATTTTATGATCTGTTAAAATATTGTAAAAAACACATCTTCGGGCTTCCCTGGTGGCGCAGTGGTTGAGAGTCCGCCTGCCGATGCAGGGGACGCGGGTTTGTGCCCCAGTCCGGGAGGATCCCACATGCCACGGAGCGGCTGGGCCCGTGAGCCATGGCCGCTGAGCCTGTGCGTCCGGAGCCTGTGCTCCGCAGCGGGAGAGGCCACAACAGTGAGAGACCCGCGTACCGCGAAAAAAAAAAAAGAAAACCACATTTTTATAAATTATTTTTAGAGTAAGTATCTGGCGCTTTACTTTTCTGAACGCCTAGGAGCATTTTACCAACCAAAACTTCAATTGCCAACTGATTTTCAAAGTTTTAGCTCATTAATAACAGTTGTATTAGGATAGTTTTACTATGGCAAGAAGGCAGTATACCAAATGACACCATTTGTATCATCAAATCCAAATTTTTGGATAGCTCATTGAAGGATATGTTTGGCAGTTTTTTGGAAAACATCTAAAATTTTAAAATGCCCCCTACACGTATAAACTGAAAAAGCAATTTCTGGATATGAAAAAGAAGAAGAAAATATAAGTCAGGCAACATTGGCTTAAATTTGTTGGGGTGGGAGGTGGGGAAGGAAGAGGAATTTTTGTGGTCCAATCAGAAGCAGAAGTATAAATAAATTCTGCAATACATTACTTGTAGGAAATTTAATGAGTCAGACTCTTGTATATTCAATTTATTTTATTTTGATAGTCTCAGATCCACAGATGCTCAGCTTGAAGGCAGAGAGAGTTATTGTGAAGTGTGACTAAATTAAAATTTATGCGCCCCAGCTTCTTCTTTCTCCCTTATTTCAGAACCAAATTGAGCCCTCTAGGTCTCTTATCCAATGTCTCACTATGTCAATGATATTTATGTTTTGTAGCCGTAGATAGCATTTTCTCTTGTAGGAAAAACCTATTTCTTACCAAAAATTTTGGTTATTGATGCTTTCATCTAATAAAGAAATTGATGCTTCATTTAAGTTTTCCTAGCAATAGAAAATTATCCCTGTTTCAAAAAAATTAAAGGGAGGAAGCAAGAAAGAAAGAAGAAAAGAAAAGAAAACAAAAAATAGAGCGAAAAATCTCAAAGATGTACTATTATATTTACCAAAATCCACATATCAGAAGATTAGCTCTAATGAACTTGGCCCTTTTTTAGACTAGAGCAGGAATGAAAATATCCATAGTAAGTGTGCTAATGGTTAAAATAAAGAAAGAATTCCACTTAGTCTACATAAAATCCAGTTAAACCTTGGACCTCTTTGAATCATTTTCCCTTGCTGATCCGTAGTTTCTCGAACAGGGATGATTTTGCTCCCTAGGGGATATTTGATACTGTCTGGAGATATTTTGGCTGTCACAATTGGAAGTATGCTGATGTAATCTAGTGGGTAGAGACCAAGGATGCTAGTAAACATACTGCAATACACAGGACAGCCCCTACAGCAAAGAATTAATCTGGTGTAAAATGTCAATAGTGCTACTATATAGAGACCTTGTTCTAAAGTTACCCAACATGTATAGAATGTAGAAAGAATGAGAGAGTGGGGATCAAATATCTCTCTCAGGTACTTATAATTTCTCCTGTCCACACTGGACTGCAAGTTGTAGGCGATAATGTGGAATACATTGTCATTTGTGAAAAATTATGCAACAGACTAGCCATCTGCCAATAAGTCTCCTAGAATGTTGAACTTTGGGATAGCAAACATAATGTAACAAATAGTACACCTTTTATTCTTGTTAAATTTTATTCTCATTTGTTTTTGATATAATACTTGAAATTTATCATTCTTTTCCACTCAAAGATTTAAATATTAAATGAGATCTCTTTACTTTTGATATTTTGATTGCATTTATTAAAATGTCATGGGTGTAAGCTCATGAATAGACATTCACCTAGCAGATAAATATGTCACATATTTTCAGCCAGCATGTGAGTATTACTTATGCATAATTATTTTTATGTTTTAACATTTTACTTAGCCTCATCCTACAAAGGAATGGAGTAATATTCATGTGCATAGATTTAAAATATTTATTAAATTTTTGGTGGTATTCAGCCTCTCATAGCCTTATGATTTCAAATGATAGTTTGGGCACACTTATTTTATTTATGGCAGTGCATAGGACAAAAGCTACTACTCGAATTTATTTTACTAGTTTTCAATATAAAGAATTTGAAACTACAATGTTGAATTTAAAGAGTCTGTGATAATAGGTACACTCACCCTGCCTCAAACTCTATAATAATATTATGAGCTTGGAATCTCTCCTATAGTTTGATTTCGAATTAAGCGTGTACTACGAATATGTTGGTTTATTTTTCTCTCATTTGAACCAGAGTGACTGGTTGTTTACTGATCATGGAAAAAGTAAAAAAAATATATAAAACTCTTCTTACTCTGATGTATTTTTAGTAACGAATAATAAATTTGAATAATACTTTGTAGTTGGTAATGAGCTTTCCCTTATATCTTCATTTAATAAATTCTTTACATGAATAGTAAAAGTGTGCTAACTATTTGAAGGGAATTGGAATGGAAGAAAGGGCAAAACATTTATTGAGTACTCTCTTAAAGATTAGACACTTTATTTGTTGCTTTATGTATATTATAAATCTATTGCCAAAGACAAAAAAAAATCCCTAAATAATAATGAATAATCCTCAGTCATCTTTATTCTCTTCCTCATCCAGTGATGGATGGTGCCATTTACAAGATGGCTGGCTAGGGGCAGTAGGAGAGTCTTGAATATGATTATCATTTCATTCTCAGAGCAAAACCAATCAGTCTAAAACACGTGGAAGCAGATAATGAAAGTCGTCTAATGAGAAAGCTAAATGTTCCAGGGTTAAAATTCTAGGGTTAAAAGCTAATTACCTAGGGATTCCAATAACCGTATTGAGTAAAGGCAAACAATACTTGTTCATTTACACTTTCTTTTAAATAATGAGTTCAAATTAGCCCCAGTTGTTCATTTAGAATGAGTTGTATGGATATCATATCGGAAAATATATAAGAATTTTCTTCTTGTAATTAAAATAAGTATATTTACTTTTAAGTATATGAACTCACAAAACAGTGACCTGGAACAGAGCCCAGCCACTAAGAAAAGGACTAATATGCTAAAAAGTTGATCAATGGAAATTTCTAGGTAAGGAAACATTTAATTTTGCAAACTGGCTTAGTTGTTGAGCTGGTTAAATGCCACTTATTCATTTATTATGTGTTCAAAATAACATGTTTGGAATAAAATGGGAAAAAAATCAAAATCTCCCCCTTCCTTATGCTTTCCTATAAGGGCGGCAACTCAAGATTTGATACAGTGAGGAGCCAGAGGGAAGCTTAGATTAAAAACCTGGATGAGATGAATGGATAAAGGAGATGTGGCACATATATACAATGGAGTATTACTCAGCCATAAAAAGGAATGAAATTGAGTTATTTGTAGTGAGGTGGATGGGCCTAGAGTCTGTCATACAGAGTGAAGTAAGTCAGAAAGAGATAAACAAATACCATATGCTAACACAAATGGAATCTAAGGGAAAAAAAAAGGCCATGAAGAACCTAGGGGCAAGACAGGAATAAAGACACAGACCTACTAGAGAATGAACTTGAGTATATGGGGAGGGGGAAGGGTAAGCTGTGACAAAGTGAGAGAGTGGCATGGACATATATACACTACCAAATGTAAAATAGATAGCTACTGGGAAGCAGCCACATAGCACAGGGAGATCAGCTCGGTGCTTTGTGACCACCTAGAGGGGTGGGATAGGGAGGGTGGGAGGGAGAAAGATGCAAGAGGGAAGAGATTTGGGAACATATGTATATGTATAACTGATTCACTTTGTTATAAAGCAGAAACTAACACACCATTGTAAAGCAATTATACTCCAATAAAGATGTTAAAAAAAAAAAAAAAACCTGAGTGACAAACTAGTAAAAAGGCTATAAACTGCATTTCCCAAGCCAGCAAATATTGTAGTGGAAGGCTTTTGTCATTTCACAGGTGACTACGGTGCCAAAGCCATAATATTTTGTTAAGAATTAGTGTGATTAAAGTTTAAGATAACATAAGAATTATTAGATCAACCAGTGAGTTTCAAAAATTGTTATAATGCAGAATTTGAAGTTGTTATTCCAATAATTGGGTCTGTGTGTGTGTGAATTCGTCAGGCTGCAGCAATTACAAAACACATCACTAAGAGCAGAATTCAACATGTAAGTGTTTTGATTAAAATAACTTACCATACATTTTCCCAAACACATTTCCTTTTTGTGTGCGTTTTAAACAATGTTTTAACAAGATTTACACAGCAAATAGACAGCATTTGATGGGAAAATGGTTCTGGAAATAAGTTGCTTGACTCTGTAACCATGTGCTTCATTAGAAAACACACTGCACAGGTCTTAGTCAAGAATTGAAAGAGTGAAGCTCTTGCTAAAGAGATGGGTGTGGCTATGGCATCAGAGGTCCCTCCAATGGCATTCATGTCTGTATGCAGAACCACCAGTGAAGAGATTCTCTTTCCAAGCTCCTTCGACATAGGTGTAGCTATGTTCTTCCTAAAAACAAGTTTTTAAAAAACCACCTTTCAGTATTTCACTATTTTTAGACATTGTGTTAAAATATGCTCAGGGCTTCCCTGGTGGCGCAGTGGTTGAGAGTCCGCCTGCCAATGCAGGGGACGTGGGTTCGTGCCCTAATCCAGGAAGATCCCACATGCCGCGGAGCGGCTGGGCCCGTGAGCCATGGCCGCTGAGCCTGCGCGTCCGGAGCTTGTGCTCTGCAACGGGAGAGGCCATAACAGTGAGAGGCCTGCGTACTGCAAAAAAACAAACAAACAAACAAAAAAACACCTCAATGTCAAGGCTGTCCTCTCTGGAAAACAGGGATAAAGCACTGAAGATGAAACAACTTTAGCATGTACCATTGTAATCCTGGTTGAAGTAAAACACAAAAAAAATGGGCTTATTTTTCATTGTTGTCATCAATCTATTGGTTTTGTTTTTTTCCCTAATATCTGTATTTTTATTTCAAGGAATCTTGATAAGGTGACACGTATCTGTGCCTTATATTTTCTAAATAGATGCAAAGTTTTCAACATGGAAAGGACTTTCTTCCTTTATCTCTCTCTCTCTTTTTTCTTTCTTTTAGTGCCATTTTTATGCTTTTAGTCATTTGTTTCTTGGCAAAAGAAAGGAAATGGCAAAGTGTCTGTAGCAGAGATAAGACATTCAACTGAGATTTTAAAGTATCATCTTTTCTTTGCCCCATGAGTACAATTTGTTTGACTTCTGTTAATTCTCAGAGTTCTTTAAAAGGGTTTAAAAGGGAAAGAATGTATGCCCAATGATTCCATTTGGCATCCTGAATAGATTTATAATAGTTAAATGTCGCATGTGTAGTTCTGTTTTTATCACAATTATGGGGTAGTATTTGAAATCTTGATTCCTTAAAACCCAAATCTGGACTCTGCAGGTGCAATTAAGTTAATTTGGTTTTTTAAAAATATTATTATTACTATTAACTTTGAATGTGTTGGTAGAGAAAGGGCAATATTAGGCTAGGAGAAAGACTCTCCAAATTTAAATATGAAAAAGTGTCTTTTAAATTTTTGTTGAAAAAAATACAAACTATAAAGAAGAGAATGAATGAGTGAGTGTAAGTGAGAGAGAAAAGAAAGGGGCAACTTCTAAGACCATATGCCCTCTCATCTCCATAGAGTTTTCTATTCTGTTTTTCTGGTTCTGGACAATCTTTACTCCAGTGCACGTTGAGCTCTGTAGTGTTTCCCACCAACTCCCAAAACTCTCTTGGTCTAGCTCCCATCTCTCCAACCTGATTTTACCGCACTGGTATAAATCATGGATGACCCTTAGGTTGGTATCTTCTCAAGAAGGCTGTGGTCAGTCCTCCTTTTTGTGCTCACTTCTCTACAGTTTCATGCATCCTTCAAAACCCAGTGTAAGCCCAACCTCCTTCAAAGATCTCCTGGCAGTACTCTTTCTGAATAGCTCACTTGTGTGAAAACATTGAAGAAAAGTGTCAAGTTTACTGAGATAGTTCCAATCACATATACCACTCTCCTCTAAGGGGTAACACTTGCTCAATGTACCTGTGATTAAATCCCAATTCAACCTTTTCCCATCCTCTCCTACTGCATGCCTCCACACTCTCTGTAGTATTATCACACTGGAAACCGTTTTTCCAGAACATATATTTTCCTCCTTTGTGCTTTGATTTATGCTATTTCCCTCAGAATATGGGAGTATTAAGCTAATGTTTCTTGAGGCTTTACTGTGTGCCAGGAACTATGCTAGAGATTTTACTGAAATTTGTCATTTAGCCTCACAACAATGCTATGAACCAGCACTGTTACTTTCCCAAATAACAGATGTGGAAATTCAGGCATAATAAGGTTTAATAATTTACCTCCCAAATTGCCAATCCATTTCTCTAAAGCAATATATTGTCACCCTTGAACATTACTTAAGAACCAGTGAAGGGCTATGAGGTACAATGTCAATAGAACACACTTTGATGAATATGGCATAAAATTTTGATGATGTGAATTCTTTGGAACAACCATCCCTTTTTTTTGTTGTATCAAAAATTGATGTACCTTATGAGGCTCAATTCATATGTGACCTCCTTAGTTTCTCTAGTGAGAATCTCGGCTCCATGCTCTGCAGCACAGCAGTCTCCACTACTATCTTCCTACTCAATCTAGGCAGGGTCTGCAATTCTAAAAAGCCCCAGCATCACCTGGAGCTTTTTAGAAATGCAGACTCTGCCTACATTCTGGAACTACTGAATCAGAATTTCCATTTTAATCAGAGTGAGCCCAAGATGATTCATATGCATTGTACAGTTTGAGAAGCAAAGTGTTAAATACTTATTTCTTTCTACATTTAGTTATTTCCAGCAACTAATTATCATTCCTATTTGCTTGATATTTCTCAAACAGAAGGACCAGTGTGTTATTTATATTTGTCTCACCCAAAGTGACTAGCATAATACTTCCCATATGGTTGCTACTCAACACATCTTTATTAAATGTATTTATTAAACTGAGAGCAAATTCTATGGGAGTTATACCTTTATATCTCCCATAACTCATAAAAGCAATATTCTCCTCTAGACTATACGTTTTCAGAATGTAATTATTATATCTTTCTAGCTCATATGGTGCTTACCTAGTACATGGAGGGTACTTCAGTGATTAATGATGGAGTGAGGCACTGAGTAAATTAATTAAGATGATTGATGAATGTATTTGAAGAGAGGTTTTTAAGATGTATAATTTTATTTTGAATGTATTTAA
Source organism: Mesoplodon mirus (assembly GCF_964341445.2). Lineage (NCBI taxonomy): Eukaryota > Metazoa > Chordata > Mammalia > Artiodactyla > Ziphiidae > Mesoplodon > Mesoplodon mirus. The sequence goes on along the minus strand of NC_138982.1, from coordinate 105,374,424 downwards.
TTAACAAATACCTTTAAGAACTTAAGAGTATCAAGGAGTGGTGTAAGTTCCTTACAAATACTAACTTAATTCACATTCTGCCCTAAGGTTGTTTGTTCATGCATAAATCTATGTTAAATCAATAAAGGTTGATTTGAGATACCTCATTCAATTCTAATATATAATATAGCATATCTACTTCAAGTTGTTTTGCTACAGGTGACTGATAAATGTGCCATAATTGACATAAAATGTCAACATTTTAGCAATTTTCAACTGTATTTTTCTTTCATCATTTCAAAATATTCCCAAATTGACTGAGAAAATATTGCAGTAAATAGTATGCTACTCACTCCTTGGTATTAAAATAGAAGAATATCAAGATATATCAGAAGAAACCCGCATTCCATTTCAGAAAAGAAATACCCTGACAAATTCAGTCAGATTTCAGATGGTAATGTATATTATGTTTTAGTCATTGATCATGTATGTATGTATGATTTTATATTCCAAGGGAGGGAAGATCCCAATCCGGTGGACATCACCAGAAGCTATAGCCTACCGTAAATTCACATCAGCCAGTGACGTATGGAGTTATGGGATTGTTCTCTGGGAGGTGATGTCCTATGGAGAGAGACCATACTGGGAGATGTCCAATCAGGATGTAAGTATTTGTAGTCTATGAGTTATGGGTTCGGATTAAGAGATCAAGCTGTGCAAGGAAGTGGAGCATAATGAAACCAGGTGGCTCCCTGTTTGTGACATTGAAACAGAATACTTAGAAGAAATGAAATTGCTTCCAAATCTTGTAAAGATATCAAATGTGTTGCTCTGAAGGATTTACATTTTTCCCTCAAGCCCGTGTTTAGAAATGAGACAAAGTGAAGACATTTGTAATAAAATTTTATAAAATAAGTGCCTGACAAGATAGCCAATAGATATCAGGGAATGTTTGAAGTATTTTTTGCTACAAAATTGTTTGAATGTAACATTAGTAAGACACACATGTCTGCCATCCTTTGTAGACTTAATTAATGCATCTGGGCCAACGTTTTGTTTACTTAAATCTAGTATTTCCCAAAGTCAGACAAAACAACCAATCACTAGCATGTTGTTTCTCATAATGTATTAAACTTGCACATGAATTTAGTTATACAAATTGAAGTCTCTGGATAGAGAAAATAATCTTTAACTTTCTATTACAACTGTGATATGATTTTTCAAAAGGATTTTTGTTTTTATAAGTCATGTTTTGCTAATACTTAGTGAAAGGATGCTATTGGCATGTGAGATCAGCACTTGGAGATTTTTTTTTATGCTTAGCCAGAAACTGTGAGCATGATCTCAAAGATACATAAGAAGGAAAGCTGAGATGCTTTTAGTCATTTCCTACTCACCACATATAAAATTGCTTTTAATGTATTTGGATATAAAAACCTTTCTGAACTTCTTCAAACAAGCCATGTTTTATGATGGTACTGGGAAAATCAGACTCTCTTTACCACATCTCTATTTTCCAAATTCTTTCTGTATCAGAGGATCTCAAAATGTGGTCTTTGGACCAGTAGCTTTATCATGGCCTGGGAATTTGTAGGAATGCAAATTATCAGGCCTTTCCCCAGAGCTATAGAATCAGCGGTTAGTTATCTGTATATTAATAAGTCCTCCAGATGATTCTGATACACAGTAGAGTTTGAAAATCCTGACTTTACATGATTTAAAAGTGTGAATGGAGTAATAGTCAGTTAGTTGTGCAGCACGTGGGCTTTTACCAAAGGAACTTACTACGATTTGAGAGGTACCATTTGAACTGTTATATAACTAAAATCTATGGTAATTTTTTCTGCATTCATTCATTCATGTATAGTTTCCATAGAAATCTGTATTACCAAATAATTATTTCTTTATAAATTACTGAATTTCCTATATCATAGAACATTTATTTTTATTTTAATCTGGAAAGTTACTTTATAAACTTTTCTTTCCTAAATCCACTTTCTCTGCCTCAATCTTCCTTTATATAATATTTTCAGACATGGATAATATTTATTTAATAAGCTGCTATCCTTTTAAGAAATTTAAAATGAACACTTTTTCACTTAACTTTGAAATAGTCATATAAGTGTGACCTGCCCATGAAGAAGTAAAAGAAATTCCAACTCTTAAGTCTTTGGAAACTTTGCTTCTCACACAGGTAATTAAAGCTGTGGATGAGGGCTATCGACTGCCGCCCCCCATGGACTGCCCAGCTGCGTTATATCAGCTGATGCTGGACTGCTGGCAGAAAGACAGAAACAACAGACCCAAGTTTGAGCAGATTGTCAGCATTCTGGACAAGCTTATCCGGAACCCAGGCAGTCTGAAGATCATCACCAGTGCGGCAGCAAGGTGACACATTTGATTTTGCATCTTGCACTCACTCTGAAATGAATGTATTTTCTATCTCCAAGATGTTAATTTGTTTCTTCCACTTCCCCAACTGCATACTTTGGTACTTATATTCCTCAAGATTAGAGAGACATGTTTTCTTTTCCTTTTTAAACTTTCAGGAGGAAATTTCATGCTACTTAATGACAATGCTAAAATTCTGGTACTTTTTAACTTCCATCTTGACGAGAAGCATGTATACATTCAGGCTTGAGTATTTGGACAATAGAAACCCTGGACACATAGCTCCTTTTCACTCTCTCCTATTTAAACAAACAAACAAAAAAGAAAATCTCCTGGAGTGGTGGGGAATTCTAGCAAAGTCCTGATTTATTCCTCATTTAAAATAAAGTTTCAAAAATAATAACAATGCCTCCAAACCATCGCACTGGCTAGGGAAATGCAATTTTCCCTTACTTAATTAAAAAAAAAATTTTGTTTTGCCCATATCGTGTGCCAATTACTTTGTTAGACACTGTGAAGGATAAAACTAAGACTAAAATAATGTCAGTGTTCCTGGACAGCCATGCAAATGTCAACACATCATAGCCATAAGGCAACCCTGAATGCACAATATCCATTAGACTTTATGCGTAATTCTCCACGGTAAGAATCATTGAGTTGTCTTAATGGTTTTGAGAAATGTCAATTATATTCTCATTGTACACATAGTGAAAAAGAGTTCTTTTACATTTTGATGATGTGTGTTCTTAAAGGAAAATTACAGAGTTTTAGTAAAGGAACTACACCTACTGTGCACAAAAATCCACAGTATTAAGTGATATGTATACATACTACATAATGATGATTTACAGTGACTCATGTGTAAAAGATTTAATATAACCCCTTATAGGAGTTTTCTTTTCTTGTTTCTTTTATGCACATCTGTTGGTTTTACTGACAATTATCAAGAGTTGTGACTTCAAACTGATAGAGCACTTGCTAATGCACTTATAATAGAGTATATATTTTTTCTACCTTAATAGGAACAATTATACTGAGCATACATGATCCAGTTTTTACATTATATTTAAATAAGATGAATAAAGAAAATTTGAATCAAAGTCTTAATCAGTATATAAGAATCATAGATTATTTGTTGGAAATAAATTTTAGGGGGGTCACTCATATTGAACTTGGTAATATATATTCAGTAGGTAAAACTATTGATAACTTATCCTGCAAGGATGAATCTCTGTCCTAAATTTCAGAGACAGACTGTACAGGCATTTTTGGAAATCCACCTGACAGTTTAACAACCAACAGGATAACAAACTTGCCCTTCCTGGGCCATATGGTCCTCATTTTGCACCCTGAAGCCATTTCTTTTGATCTTTACTCAATAGCAATCGTAGAAAAAAAGAACATCTTTTCAATTCTTTCCATATCATAAAAGAGCATTCAAACCATTTCCATAAGATCAATATTAATATAAAGAGTAACTCATGCAATATGATCAAGAGATATTTAAATCCAATTCTATGTGGGAAAATTCTTAATATCAGATCATATTATGTGAGGATATACCCTCGTATTCAAATTTTCTTCAGTTCATTATTCCATTCTTATTGAAGTACATTGAATATTTTTATCCTAATATGTATTTTTAATACTTTAATGTATCCCCTGTATTTTGTCACAAAACATGCAATTTTAGGGAAACTATTTTTCTAAGAAGTGCCACCCATCTTAATTCACTAAATATAAAAGTTTTAGAAATTATGTTTATATATTTACTTATTTCCATTAAAATACACAGTGGGCAGATTGTGCTATTATAAATTTATTAACAACAACCTCAAATTACCATGCAACAATCTCAAGAGATCTTATTTTTCTTTAGAAAATTTGCTTTCCCACTTTTGACAACAATTATTCTATTCTTTTTCATAACTGATTAAACTCATTCCCTTTCCCCTTTAATTTTCCAGTGATGTGCTTGCCACATGCTTTATTGAGAAAATACAAGCCATCAGATGGGAAATTCCAGCAGCAAAACAAAAACAAACTGGCGCCTGCACCCATCCATCTTGTTCTTTTTTCCTCTAATTACAAGAGAGGAAAGTTCTTCTTACCTCGAATTAAAAGAGAGGAAGTGTCCTTTCAATGTCAGAGGCAAATCCTTTCTCTCTCTCTCTCTCTATCCCCTGCATACCCAGGCTCTTTCTCTCTCTCCTGCATATGCAGGCTCTTTATTTCTGCAAGATTATTGCCATAAAAATATGTTCTATTATTATGATGTTTCTCAAATTTCCCTAATACAAGAATCATCAGGAGAACTTATTAAATGCACAAACATCAAGGTCTAAAACAAGCTACTAATTTGGAATCTGCAAGAAAGGGAAATGGAATTTGGACATTTGATAAAAACTCCAGAGGATTTTTATCATCAAGGAAATTTAGAAGATGTTATTTGTCAACATCACCTCTGCTAGCCCCACATCTCTGCCAACTACTTCCTTATTTTTTTATCACCCTTCACAGCCAAACTTCTCCAGTAAGAGTCTCACACACATCTCAAAACTTAATATTCAAATTTTATCTTTTTATTTTCTCCTGATTGCCTCATCCTTCCACTGCCTTCCAAGCACCTATTCATTTACACATTCAGGATTATAGCCAGTCTTGGTACCTCTTTCTTGCTCTCCACACTTTGATCCAGGTGATCACTGGGTCAACGTGATCCATTTCTCTCCCTTTTCACTGCAAACACTCTCTCCTATGACTTTTTCTGCTTCTGATCTAGAGTACTGCAGTAGCCTCCTGATGTGTCCCCTGCTTCCATTCTTGTCCCACGCTAAGCATCTTGTCACAGAGCCTTCAGAATTTTCCTATCAATGTATGTATTGATAAATTATATATTGATAAAAATATATTGATAAATTATATACATATAATATAATTTTAGTCACCTCTTTATAACCAATTTTGAATTTCCATTATACTTAGGAAAAAACTCTACATTCTTTTTGATTGTTTACTAACCCTGCTCCTCCAATGTAATTTCTTTTATTCAAAGTCATTTCTTCATTTTTTCAACAACTATTTATTATAAGTTAAGCTACTATGTGCTAGGCATGTGCAGACGCTGGAGTACAGTGATGAAGACAAATATGGTCCCTACCATCCTGGAGCTTACATTACAGAAGATGTACAGTAGATAATAGACAAGCACAGATTATAGGAAGGAAATAAATAAAAGGTTGTGATAGATTATTAAAGGGTGGTTGAGGAAAGAGCCCTCTGAAGAGGTGATATTTGAGCTGAGAACTAAAAAAAGGAAAAGAGCCAGATTTTTTTTTTTTTTTTTTTTTGGCTGTGCTATGCAGCATGTGGGATCTTATATCCCCGACCAGGGATTGAACCTGTATTGGGACCACTGAGTCTTAACTTCTGGACCGCCAGGGAAGTCCAAGCCAGATTTATAAAGAACCATCCCCTCCATTAAAATATTTTTTAAAAAAGGATCTTGGCATAGGAAAAAGAAACTGCAAATGAGTCTGGAAAGTTCTAGGAAGTGGCAGAGGGACAACAGCATAACCGAAGAGCAGTAGAGAAAGGAAGAGTCTGTCACAAGAAGGCAAACAGAAGCCAGAACACTTGAGGCTACCCAGGTCATGGTGAAAACTTTGGAATTTTTTGAAATGCATGAGGAACCCATTAAGATGTTTAAAGCAGAGATGTGACACTATTTGATTTACTCAACTGCTTTGTTGGGGGAGAGGAATTTCCACCTTTCAACCTGCGCTACTTTCACTTAAATAGTACTCCAGCCTCAGTGACCAACCTCAAGTTCCTTCAGAAAGTCAAAGCATTTCAGACATGAGGACAGTAGCACACGCTGTTCTCTTTGTCTTAAGATTCTTCTTTGCATTCATCTTCCCTTAGAAAGCAGCTTCTATATCTTGTCTTAATTGAGGTATTCTCTTGGCAACATGATTTAAAGGTCAACACCATTATTCTTTCATGGGCCACTATGTCCTCGTTCTTCATCATAATTTTAATTCAGTTGTGTGCATTTTCTTTTTATGTACCCATTCCTCCAATTAACTCAGCCTTATGAGATCAGATGCCATGCTGCCTTTGTATTACCATGTTGATACTGGAAATTCAATACATATCTGTTAAGCACATGAATACATATTTACTGGAATAATAATAAATTTCCATTTCAACAGACATACAATTTTTAGACAAATATTCTAGTTTTATTCCTATTCATTATACAGATTTCTGCAGACATTAGTCATAATGGTAAAACCTTAAAATTTTCTCCTAAGCAAATCTCATGTTTCCCTTTCTGTCAGCTCAACTCCAGAAACAGTCCCCTCAACACACTTGGAGACCGTCTCAATCTGAGTTTGTGGCTGGCACCAAGGATTCAAATTTCTCAATGACTTAGTTATTTAGAACAATATATAGAATTATGTCTATAAAGTCCTTTAGGAAAAACAACATCATTCTATTATTTTTTATAGGGATGTTGTTTTCCAGAGTCTGCCTGTGTCTAGTTTTATGGCAAATTTTATTTCATATACTGTTACAGAAATATTTCTATAATGCATTATTTTACTCTTCAGCCTTCCTTAGAGTTGATGATTCATAACAGAAACATTTCCAAAGAATCTTACAGTGAGAGTGTCTTTGTGAATATCACTGCTGGAAGTGGGGAAGGTGTTTAAGCAGATGGTCAGGGTGTACCAGATTAAAAACTGACTTGTATGTTGCAAGAAGTGGTAAGAAGGGAGGGGAAGTTATATTAAATTTTATGTTATGTTTGTTTTCTGGTAATTGATTTATTTTCCTAAAAGTAGGTAATTGGAGGAGACATGAATAAATTTGAAGTTTTGACTATATGAATATGAAGATACAAATGTTTGTTTAGCAGTTACTTTGTGTGAGGCATTCTACTAGCCCCTGTGGTGCTTATACAGGTAAAGAGACACAACCTTCGACTGCAACAGCTTGCCTTTGAAAATAGGAGGAAAAGAAAAGTTCAGAAATACTATATAATTGACCCTTGAACAACATGGGTTTGAATTGTATGGGTCCAGTTATAGACAGATATCCTTGAATAGAAAATACTACACTACTACAGGGTTTGTGGTTGGTTGAACCTGAGGATGCCGAGGAACCTCCGAAAAGAGATAAGAATAGGGAGGGCCGACTATAAATTAACCCCTGTGTTGTTCAAAGTCAACTGTAATATCCCTCAGAATATGTAATTATTAGAGCAAGAAGACAAGGTTGTAAGAATCATGAAGGAAGGATGAGTTTACTTTTAGCTTTCAGATTATCTGGCAGTTGCAAAGAAGTGACTTTTGGATGATGGATGAAATTTCTACCAGCAGATAACAAGATAAGATCATATCAGGCTAGGAGAATACTGTACAAAAAAGTAAAACACACAAAAACTTAGGAAACTTCCATTTACATTGCATAATATATTTCTGCTATAATACAGTGTAAGAAAGGAAATTATGAGAAAGAGCCTGATAGATGGTTTCACCAGATAATGGAAGATTTAATGTCATCTTTAGAAATCTGGACTTTTGTCCATGAGCAAAAGAAGAGCCATTGAAGATGCTTAAATGCTATATTACATTGTGCCTGTGGAATAGTTCTCTGCAGCTATACCTAGAATAGCTGGAGGGGAATAGTTCATGATAAGGAGTAGGGAGGTGATTTCAGTAGTCTTGGGAAGGATTTATACTAGGGTAGAGCATAGAAAATAAAAAGAAAAGGTGTAACTTCAAAAAATTGAATGAAGTATTATAAGACATGGTGACTGGTGAGATGTGCAGAGTGACAGAGAGAGTGTCAGAGAGTACTTCCAGGTGAACAAGGAGGACTCTGAGAACAGTGCTCCCACTGACAGAGCTAGGAAGGGCAGAAGGAAGAACAGCTCTGTGAGGCAAAATGAGCATTTCGGACACAATGAGAGTGAGTCCTACAACAAGTTGGAAATTTACATCTCAAGCTGGGGGAGAGATTAAAGCTAGGCATCCAATTTGGAGCCTTCTCTCTGCAAACAATTTTTTAAAAACACCATTAGAAATGTATTTAGAAGGTACAAATCTTGGTCTAGTCATGCTGATTTTCACCACAAGTATCAATCTATCCATCTGTATTCTCCTAATAATAATTTAATTTCTAGTTAAAGCTCTCATATCCCATGGATTATAGGGAGACTTTAATCAGTGAAGAGTGGAGGGTGTTTGTCCACATAGGTTGACACTGAGACACACACTCCTCCCCCAATCTCCCAGACTGAACTTTTGAACTTCCCCTTGCTGCTTCTGTGCTGCCCTGTGGCCAGGAGTGTTTCTGAAGCATCTAAATGCCTCAGTCCCTTCGTGCAGAAGTCATGACCTCAAAATTCTACAAGAGCCAAGAAGCTGATTGAAATGAGTGAATGCTTCTACAGTGTGTAGCAGGGTGTGCTGGTAGCTTATGGAGATTTCAAGCTCCTTATAAGGGGACTACAGGGCCAATCAAGCCAGTAGGTGGCAATCCTAGAAGGAAAAATGTATGCAATATTAATTATTATCTCAGAACTATAACCCACTGCATACACTTCCACCCAGAGAGAAAGAAAGTGGTCTCTGTTTAGAGCTTTGGAGAATGGTACCAATTACAGAGCAGAAGAATATGAAATGGTAGGTAGAAACAGGAACAGCCAGAGTTAGGAATGAGACTTCAACCATCATAGAAACCACAGCCCAAGGAATTTTCCAAAACTGGATAGAATGAACTGTATTATCAAAAGGTGCAAAAGCGTAGGCAAAAAAAGACAACTGAGGAAAAAAGCCACTCAATAAGCAATGAGAAGGACACTGAATTCTCCTTAGATAACTATTTTGATTCTTTTAGAGTGATAGATGAGATATGAGATTTTAAGAGATTTAGTTATAATTGGATGATGAAAAGGAAAAGGCAATGTGAAAATAATGCTTTTGAGAAATTCAGAAAAAAATGAAAAATATAGTCATAATACACATGTATAAAAGGGTAAAAGTAAAGCTCCCTTCCTTTGGGTAAGAATTGGAGGGCTTCCCTGGTGGTGCAGTTGTTGAGAGTCTGCCTGCCGATGCAGGGGACACGGGTTCGTGCCCCAGTCTGGGAAGACCCCACATGCCGCGGAGCGGCTGGGCCCGTGAGCCATGGCCACTGAGCCTGTGCATCTGGAGCCTGTGCTCTGCAATGGGAGAGGCCACAACAGTGAGAGGCCCGTGTACCGCAAAAAAAAAAAAAAAAAGAATTAGAGAAATTTTTCTTAAAGATATTCTTGATAGAAAATATTGCTAGAAAAATAAATAGAAAATGGCCTTAGAATGATAAATTTTCTCTACTACACAACATGTTTTTGTTATACACATTAAAAGATAAACAAAATTCATTTTATTTTTTAAATTTATTTATTTTATTTTATTTTATTTTTGGCTGCATTGGGTCTTCGTTGCTGCACACAGGCTTTCTCTAGTTGCGGAAAGGGGGCTGCTCTTTGTTGCCTTGCATGGGCTTCTCATTGCGGTGGCTTCTCTTGTTGCGGAGCATGGACTTTAGGTGCGCAGGCTTCAGTACTTGTGGCTCCCAGGCTCTACAGCGCAGGCTCAGTAGTCATGGCTCATGGGCTTAGTTACTCCGTGGCATATGGGGTCTTCCTGCACCAGGACTCGAACCATGTCCTGCATTGTCAGGCAGATTCTTAACCACGGCGCCACCAGGGAAGCCAGCAAAATTCATTTTTAAAAGAAACTATTTTGAAGATTAGTTTTATATAATATACATTTATGTAACACATATAATATGATTATTTATTACATATATTTATGTATTATATAATAGACAATTAGCTTTACATTATGTATAAAATATATCTCTTGGATTTACATAAATTGATTAAATTACTTTCGTGAATGTAGTTAAATTAAAATTTTTTAAAGGCTTAAAAATAGAGAAAAATAACAGATGAATTAATTCATTTCTATTTAGGCAGTAAGATGCCTTTTTCTTTTTTCAATATTTATGTATATAAAGTGAAATAGGTGTGTTCTTTAAATTCACAAAATTTTCACGTGCCAGGGCATTGGCTTCTTCAAGACTATTGTAAATTTATAGAATACAAATTTTTGGCATAAAGAATTAAATAAAACATTCAATTTATTTGGGATAAGGTTCTAAAGTGAAGGTAAAGGAATTTATGATATAAATATTTAAACAATATATTTAAAATATTTAGACTAAGATTCTGAAGACCCAATTATACTTAGTTAATTTAATTGAAATGATTTTAAGTATATTGTTCCATTGCATTGACTGCTAACTTGTAGGGATTTATGTTTATTAAGTTGCAGAATAAATAGGAACAAAAATAAGCAGTACTTGTAATTTTTACCTGTTAATGGCACTAAATTAGCATTAATAAAATACTTCTTATCTCTAAAAGAACAAAATATAATTCTTTTTGAGAATAACTGCTGTTTTGACAAATATTATATCCTTTAAGAGAAGTCTGATGACCAAAAAACAATCTGTTTCTCAAAATGACTTTGACCTCCAATTCTGAAACTGACAGGGTGACTTTCCTCATGAACAAATATAATACAGAACATTTTAGAGGGAAGCAAATATTTCAAATACCCAGGTGATCTCTTTTTTTTTAATCTTAAAAATCAAAGCAGGTAATTTTACCACTGGGAGAAATTAAACCAGATGTAATAGCTATAACTGCTAAGATTTTTGTCCTTAAAGCCTAGAGACAATCAAAATAAACACAATGACTTTACTCCTCCTTAATGTGTTATTTATATACTAGTCTCCTGTTGGGAACTATATATACTTAAAATTATTTTTAGTTACTGAGGACAAGTTAAATTCATTTATTCCTATCTGGAATTTCTAACTTTAGAGATAAAAAAATCAAAAATTCGCATTTAAAAAATTGGCAAGTACAAAATTTTCCCCTTGAAATGTAATGACACCATTTGAAATTAAAATGTTAACAATAAATTATAAAAGGTATTGAAAAAGTATATTACTATTTTATATATTAGGCAATAATAAAGGTAGAGATAATTAACATTTTGCCTTTGAGAAATTACCCTTAAGTTTTAATATGGCCCCTGAAACTATTCACAACCACAGACAAAAAGCAGGTAATTATAGTGGTATAGAATACACCTCCAATATTATTAATATTTACTTCTAGACTTAGTAGGCATCTACTTATTCATTCAAGAAATGTGTATTATTCAGTATTTTTAATACATAAAAAATAAAGCCCTCTGTAAACCCAAAGGAGTCTTTTTATGGTATAAAAGAATAACTTAACATTCAATTTTAGAGTTTAGAATCCTAGTGCAATATTGAAATAAGATCATTATGAGAAGATATTCTTGGGACTAGCAGTTATTTACTGACATTTGTTCCCCAGTATCTGGTGCTAGTTGGCATGACCATTTACAGATAAAATAGGAGTTGATGGGAAAATAATATATGTGTACCTCTTTAATGCAGCAGTATGAAAATCCACAAAAGAATAATTCACAAACCTAAATACAAGGAGAGAGGAAGAAAGGGAAGAAAGTTATTTTTTGTTTCCCCTGAGCAAACATGTAATTTCCATGATTTCTTTTTAATGACTGCAGTCTGTGGCCAGTAGGTACTGATTTATGAAAAGCTGTAAAAGATCAGGTGGAACTCTGCAGGACATCGTTTACAGCTGCACGGATTGAAACCTATCTAATTTGTCTAGTAAAAGTGTGAGCTCACAGTGCACATCACCCAGCCTATAAATTTCCCCTTCAGACCCAATGTCTGGGGCTGGGTCTAAAAAAACGCCAATGCCTGCAGCTGCTCAAAAAGCCCACATTCCCCTGGTGTGCATGAAGAGACATCACAGGCTCTTCACAGTGAGAGACAAATTCCTATCCATTGATAAACTCACCAGATGTCCTCTCAGAGGAGGAAAGGAACCAATTTTTATTTGAATTCCCCAGAGAAATCCTGGAAGTGGAAAAATGATACTTTGCAGGGCTGGTTATTCCTAGGTCACTGGCATTAAAATTAGGTCCCTCTTTGTCTTCCTTATACTTTGATCCAAGTAATAAACAGAAAGACTCAGTTGGGGTCACTCTAATCCTTAATCCGCACATCCTGTTTTATTTCAATTTGTTTATACTAATTTTCTCTAAATTCTTGTTGAGTCTGACTATACTGTTGAGTTAAAAAATACAAACCATTTTGAATTTAGAGGGGAAAATTCTGCATTTTGCTATTAGGCATACTTCATAATATTCTGAATATATGTCCTGGGGTTTGATTCTTCATACCCACAAACCTATAAATAAAAAAGTATTGCTATTCATGGGACCAAGAGTCAACAAGTGTCGACATTAGATTCTGTGCTTCAGCTACTGTAGCAATTCAAGCTGTGGGGTGTGAGTGTGTGTGTATGTGTGTTTGCTTGCATGCCTGTAGATAGTCTAGTACTTTGTTGTCTCCTTTCTAGGTCTCACTTCATTTTTCTTATAAAATTTTCTCACATCTGATATAATGCTACTCCTATCAAATTTGTTTACTGATTCCAAGTCTTATCCAATGGGTCCAATGTTATATCTAATGTTGGCCAATGACCAAGGCTATGTCATTCATGATGGTCATACAAAACAACCCAAGAATAATGTATACGTTTTGGACCCTGGGTTGTATATCTATATCTGTAATTCTTCAAGTTCTTAGGAAAAAAGTAAATATGACATTTTCAATGATTTAAAAAATAAACTATTTTTTTCTTTTCAGGTGGGTAATTTAAAGAATCGTAGAAAATTATTTATGTATATGTTCCAGAAGAGAATAACATATAAAATGTTATATTTATATTTTATGATGTTCTAGGTATCCCTAAAGGAAATAAAATTAATGCTTTGTAAAATAGTGCCTAATTTCTGTTTCTTTCTTTCTCTTAGATAACCTGTGAGGATTAGTTAAAACTAAACCGTAACACATAATACAAATTACGAACTCCATAATTTTAATTTTTAATTTTTAATTTATAATTCAAACACTTGAGGTAGAGAAGATTGAAGCAGTTGAATTTAGTCTAATGGAATGAAGTTTGAAAAGTCCTCCACATTCAGATGTCTCCACTTCACAAATCTTGACAGGGAGGGAACTAGTTATTGATCTATATTTTCCACAGAGCATGCAAATATAGGCAGAACCAAACTGTCACATTCTCAGTGTTTTCTTAAATGGAGCACTAAAATTGTGTTAAATTTTCATTTTTATCAAATAAATAGTTAAACTTATTTTTAATTAATTAAAATTTTATTTTTATCAGATAAATTTAATGTCTCCCCATCAAAATCCAAATGAATTTACAATCCTATCTTGTATTCCAAAAAACAGCACACAGGTTCAGGGCATGCTCATTCAGATTTCAGAATCTTAACCTCACACTTAAGCGTGTCTTGTATATTAGGGAGTGAGTTGGAGAAATATCATCAATAGTAATGGAAATTCCACATATAAGTGATATCATATGATATTTGTCTTTGTCTGACTTACTTCACTCAGTATGACAGTCTCTAGGTCCAGCCATGTTGCTGCAAATGACATTATTTCATTCTTCTTTATGGCTGAGTAATATTCCATTGTATATATGTACCACATCTTCTTTATCCATTCCTCTGTTGATGGACATTTAGGTTGCTTCCATGTCCTGGCTATTGTAAATAGTGTTGCAATGAACATTGGGGTGCATGTATTTTCTTAATTATGGTTTTCTCCAGATATATGCCCAGGAGTGGGATCGCTGGATCATATGGTAGTTCTATTTTTAGTTTTTTAAGGAACCTCTGTACTGTTTTCCATAGTGGCCGTACCAATTTACATCCCCACCAACAGTGTAGGAGGTTTCCCTTTTCTCCACACCCTCTCCAGCATTTATCATTTGTAGGTTTTTTGATGATGGCCATTCTGACCAGTGTGAGGTGATACCTCATTGTAGCTTTGATTTGCATTTCTCTAATAATTAGTGAATCATCTTTTCATGTGCTTTTTGGCCATTTGTATATCACTTATATGTGGAATCTTAAAAAATGGTACAAATGAACTTATTTATAAAACAGAAATAGAGTAACAGATGTAGAAAGCAATCTTATGGTCACTGGTGGGGGGGGCATGGAGGAATAAACTGGGAGATTGGGATTGACATGTATACACTACTATATATAAAATAGATGACTAATAAGGACCTACTGTATAGCACAGGGAACTCTACTCAATACTCTGTAATGACCTATATGGGAAAAGAATCTAAAGAAGAGTGGATATATGTAAATGTACAACTGATTCACTTTGCTGTACAGCAGAAACTAACACAACATTGTAAATCAACTACACTCCAATAAAATTTTTTTAAAATAGCAATGGAAACCTCCCAATTAAAAATTCCTCTTAAATGTGGGCAGGACTCTGATTTGTCACTTAATTTTAGTTTTAACTTCCACATATATTATAGGGGCATAGCATCAGTGCCTAACTAATGTAAGGATTAAAGTCCTTCATATCTATGTGTTATGCTTAATATTGTAAGTTCTCATAAATGTTCAATATAATCCTTATTTCTGTTGTTGTTGTTGTTACTCTTATTATTCATCTCAAAGCAAAGGCCTTCATAACTACTATTTACTCAAGCTCCCATCCTAAGAGGAAAGAATAAAGAGAAGGACAATCAAGTGTCCACTGGTGACTGGTTCCAGGCTTATGAGTCAAAGGACAAGTCAAAGAGGCCACTGAGAGCTGAAAAGGCAACCAAGGCAGTTTACCAATAGGATGCTTCTCTTGGTTCTTCAGGGATGAAAATATGGTTTCCTCCATTTCTTTTGTTCCTTTGATTCACCAGATCTTGCAGCTGGTCATAGATCTATAGTAAGACCAGTAATTATATAAAGCAATCCTAAAAGTTCTTGTTAATGCTGATTATATCGTACAATAAAAGTCACAGTCACAATGTCTACCTATCTATCTATCATCTACTTCTGTATATATATTATAAATCTGATGTTGTCATATTTTTGAGAATTTCACTTATTGTTACTCATCTACTTTTTTCTATTCTTTTTGTAAGTTTTATTTTTAATGACATTGTGACATTATTTAAGTCTGTGCTGACTTTATGTCCTGCTGTAAGTATAGTCCAAGTTGTTCAAACTGTCCCTTAGACAGCAACCTGCACAGTGTCTACAGATGAACATCCAGTAGCCAGGATTTAATGTTGGAAACCAAATCCATCCACCAAAGCAGACAGAGGAGTATTCAGTGTGTTGTGTCAGCTATAACTGTAACCTAAATTATCACCATCTTTGCTAATGGTTAAACAAATTAAATTATAAAAGTATGTATGGATCTATTTATGCTTTTCACTGGCAAAGTTTCAGTAATTTAAAAAGCAGTCGTGAGTACAGAAGGGGAGCACTGAGACAAGATAATTACACAGTATTCTTGCAAGCTGCCAGCTTGAGTAGATGAAGACTTCATGGCAGATAAATTTCACAAATAAACAGGAATGCTACGTGAAGTCTGGAAGTTCCTGCTGATGTTGGTGTCGAATTTTGACACGCAGCAACTCTGCTGACTCCTGATCTCTCTCCCATTGGTATTTTCTTTTCTTGTAGGCCATCAAACCTTCTTCTGGACCAAAGCAACGTCGACATTACTACTTTCCGCACAACAGGTGACTGGCTTAACGGTGTCCGGCCAGTGCACTGCAAGGAAATCTTCACAGGCGTAGAGTACAGTTCTTGTGACACCATAGCCAAGATTTCCACTGAGTAAGAATAAGTTTTGACTGAACTTTCTAGTGGACATATGTGTTTAGGATTAATGTATTATAAATAATAGATGAATCTCTGAGGTACTTAACTTTCTCCTGTAACCACTGAGCTGGATCCTGGGTCTTTGTCAAGGACACCTTCTAGATTGAGGTGTGTTGATGTGTCTTCCTCTCTCATGCTAGATCCCCACAATAGGTGTTTTCATTGAACTATGATCTCCTTCAGATAGACCAACAGATACATAGCCACACCCAACCCCAAAGGACCCAAGCCCCTAATTTAAAACATAAGCAGATATGTCATGATAATTTGTATATCCTCACATTTGTGATTCTCTGTTATTTTTAACAAAGCCTAACCTCTATGGAAATGGAAAATTGAGAACTAAGTGGATAACCTGATATATAGGGAAACATGCTAAAGTCTAAAAGTAGTTCTCATAGCTATTAAATAAACATACCATCATCTATTACTGAGTGATCTCATGCTAGAAAATAAAGTTATAAATAGGTTTAAGACATGGTTTTCCTTAAAAAAGCTTATGGTCAGTTTGGAAGAGAGAATATGCATAATTAATATATATTAATTAGTATTAATTTATGATTTCATGTGTTAAAAGCCAGTAATAATCAAGTATAATATGCTATACATCTTAGACAGTGGTCCTGTGGTACAATAGGGATACTTTGGTAATAGGAATTCTTTGATATGAGAAACCCATGGCCTTAAAGAGAGGGGATTTATAAGCAATCAAGAGAACACAGTGAATAATCCATAAAATTCATCCTCATTCACCAGGTATGCTAATTGGGAACAGGAAGTGAAAAACTGAAAGCCATATTCTTCATCTCTCTGTGAATGAGAGACAATTTACTTCACTTTCCAATGAGATTGCCTCATTTTTTCTTTTTCTACACAGTGACTTTTTCTGTTTTCCCATGCACATAGCTGAAAATGACTCTCTCAACCCTAGATCATACAACCTTGATATGCCATTCAACTGACCTGGGTCCAACTCTCTTTCTTCTAAGTCCCCCGGAGAGACATTCTGATGGCCTCAGTCTTGCTTATAGACTGGCTTCTCCAAAGTCATGTCTGCCATGAGCTAATCATTTCTATTCAAAGGAAGAAGAGTGAGACAGCATGAACTTGACTCTAGGGGTCCTTTCCTGAGGGCAAGATAAAGGACTGCTCCAAAGAAAGAGGTTTTGTGTGGGGCAGATACATCAAAAGTTGTCCACAATTTTGTAGCTTGCAAGGTCTGTTTGGAAACTGTATCCATCTTTGAGTCAAAATCTTCTATCTTTGATCTTTGTTACATTAAATAAACCCTTTTGTGCTCTCAAGTTCCTTTAAGTCATATCCAATATTTGAGTATTTAAATGTTGTTGAATATTTAAGGACTTTCATTGTCATCCTGTCAATCATTTAAACAAAATCACCTTGGAGAGCTATAGATTAGATGTCAAACAGGGGTGTGTAGTGTAATTAATAGAGATACAAGTGCCTAACAAATAGGTAAAGAAGTTTACCATTTATGGTATATACCATTCAGAAACACAAACATCACAAAAGGATCTATAGCAAGGGAATATTATTATTGAAGAGGAGAATTAATTCTTAGAAAATAAACTCACCCTAGTCTACTTAATATGTGTTGGCATTCCTGTTTAAAATAGAATGTAGTATCTGTTGAATAGACTTCTGACCCAATCGACAATGTGTTTTGGGTTTCTATGGTAGTTATTTTGATCAGACACAGTCCCAGGATATATTAATGTATTTAAATATTTTTATAAGTTCTTATTTTAGTAATGTAAACAGTTTGGGAGCACAGAAGCATAGCAAAGAACAAGCACAAAGTTAAAATTTTCTACACCATTGACAGAGTTTCAAAGGCAAATGTTTATTCTCAATAAAATATCAACACTCAGAGCTTTTAGATAATGGAACACTATATTGAAGTGGATGAAGCAGAACATTGTTAATATGATTAACTGCTAGCTCACAATTTAAATATAGTCAGATATTCTAATCTATGAATATGGTCAGAAAGCTATTTGCTTAAAAAGGTAAAGTGGCAGCCTTTGTTACACTTCCAAGTTAGGGATATATTTGTCTCAACAGTACAGTATTGGATGCTAAGCTCTTTTTGGCTGGTTAGAATATTTTCACTTAATTGTTATGATTATTTAAACAACCTGTGAGTGTACATTCATGAAGAATGAAAACTGGTTTTTCCTAAGAGATTCGGCTCTTTTAGGTTGGCCCTTCACACTGACCCAGATGGTTTCAGATCTCTCTGTATTTCAATGTTCTTTCTTCTGTCCTTTCTCCTCAATTCAGGGACAACACAGAATTAACATCTATTGACCTAAAACTCCTTGAAAAGAGTTGTTTACTTTTTGGGTCTCTGCAATCTCTACCTCATACTTACCCTTGTTTATATTATAAAAATGAGAATTAAAAAATATTTAATACACTAAAAATTTGGAAAAATTTGGTGAGGCAACATTTTCACCTTAAGTGCTGTAAAATATTTAACTCGATATTTCATTCTTCCTTTTGCAGTCTTAGGCTTGTTGTTTGAATTTGATTCCTTCCAATCCCTATTTTCTTTGTGTCTTACAGAGTCAATTCAGAAATGATTCCCTTGACCAAATAACTCCAGAGAATCTCCTAGAATAAGACAGAGATACTTTGAAAAGGATATTACATTTGTTTTTTACTATCCAGACTATGAATCATAGGAAAAGATCAAGAGTTTCATACTCAAATAAATATTAACTTATTTCAATTAGTTTAGGGATCTCATTTTTAGGCCAGCTACTCAAGTCATCTAATTTTCAAATAAACTTTTTTTAAAATGTGCAGTTTTATTCAGTCAACATACTTTTTTAAAATATTATTTCATAGCTTAGGATGGATTTAGGAAGGTTAATGTGAGAAGGAACGAGAGAATGAGAAAGGGCAAGAATGACTGTAGAAACTGGAAAGAGAATTAAGTGTGTGGAATGAGTAGGAGACAGATTAATTGCTACATGTCATTATCCTGCACCCTTGGATGCCATTTTCAAAGTATCATCACCTATCCTTTTGCCTTTGAAGTACCAGATAGCTTATTAACCTCTGGTCTCAATCTTGAGCTGCTCTTTAGTCTTGAACTTTTCCACTGCTCTTCTGAATAGGGTAGTCCTAATGAGATAAGCGTATGGGGAGTGTTACTGAGACTACAGCAGCTGGATGTTTAGAGAGATTTTGGACTTGGCAGGGTGGTGGGTAGAACACATTTTGGTAGGGGGAAAAGAAGGTAGAGGGTACATAAAAACTCAAGTTAAGGCATAACCTAAAGGGATATTTACTGTAATTCCCTTTTCCAATATAATCCTTTGCATCAAATATAAACAAAATTATGTATCTACTTGCTTATGTTGGGTTCCCAGACACTGAATCTGAAACAGTTTTATGCAGAAGATTTCTTCAGGTGCCCTTGGGACATACATCCATAAAGAAATGATAAGGGGGCCTTGGACTGAAGGAGAAGACTCAGTCCTACCTACTGGAACAAGAGTCCTAGAGCTTGGCTGGCCCTTCAGAGTTGTCCGAAGCTGGTCTGCAAAATTGCAGCATCTGATTTTTTCCAGTGGCCAGGGTATTGGTGCTTCAGTTCCAGAGGGGAAATAAGGGCCAGGCAACATAGCATATAATACTATGTTTAAATTTGTCAGTGAGCTTAGGAAATTAGTATATTACCTTGGAGCATTTATTTTTCTCTGCTTTCCATGATTACATTTTCTTTTTTAATCTTGTAAAGAGGGGGAGAAGGAAGAGACAGAGAAAAAAATCAGGAAGTTATAAAAAATATGATATAGAATTGGAAGAAAGATGAGAGAAGAAATACAAAAACAGTGAGGATCTATTGATTTATATACATTTATATGTCTTGTTTTCTAGCTCTTAGATTCATAACCTGACTTTGTTATAGTTTGAGGATGAGTAGGAAAATGTTTATTGTTCATTTTAAAGATAGATCTATGGTATCCTTATAAAAGAATCAAAATCCTGTAGAGCACACCTTCTCAAAAGCAGGGGTCAACATAAATAGACTACGTTACTCTAAGTGAAGGTTTCATTATCCACAGTTACACAAAGGGTGGCAAGCTTGATGTCACCATAGTTCCCCACTAGCCTTCCTGGTGAAGCAAGGTAGCTGAAGACTGTGATCAGAGAGGACCTCAGGCAAAATACAAGTTGTCCATAGAGAATTTATCAGACCCTTGAATGGCAGCAGGGGGGTAACCTGTAGGGTATCAGGATTTCATCCCCAGCTCAGATGATAGGAATGCAACTGAGCCTTAATTACTTTTATGCAGCAGATGCTTAAATAATGTGTAAACTGCTTCTTAAGTAGTTACCTATTGTCTTCTTGCACACCTTTATTGCTTGGGAACTCGGTTTTTTTTTTTTTTGAATTTTATTTTACTTTTATAGAGCAGGTTTTTATTAGTTATCTATTTTATACAAGTTAGTGTATATATGTCAATCCCAATTTCCCAGTTCATCCCACAACCACCAACATCACCACTCCCCCCCCCCCCCAGGGAACTCACTTCTTAAGAAATCAATTAGTTCAATTCAGTGAGATTGAATTCCCAATTTTTCATTCTTTTTTTAATGCTCAATATAAAGGGGTTCCATCTGTGTGTGTGCATGTATTTGCATGTATGTACTTTTCCTTCTTTTCACTTTCAGTCTGCCTAGCACTCCTTGCCAAGTGACACTTAATCCTCTATCAACTTCCCCAGATAAACATATTTTGGACTATCGATTCACTCTTTAGTAAGTACATGTTGAGCCCCGGCTAAATGAGGGTCATTGTTCAGGGTGTGGTTGATAAGCAGAGTATAAAACCAACAAGAATCCCTGTTCACATGGAATTCACCTTCTTGCGGGACAAGATAGAGAGTAAAGAAAAATAAATCAAGAAAAAATGGCAATATGCTGGATGATGATAAATACTTTGGAAGAAAATGAAACAAAAAGAAAATAGGAAGTGGTGCAGGTATGAGTGCAGAGAGCGTTTACAATATGAAATAGGAGGATCAGGGAAATCTCATAAGAGGGGGATGTTTGAGTAAAGACCTGAAAGAGATGAAATGTATGAATGAATTACTTAAATCAAGAATAGGGGATTCCCTGGTGGCATAGTGGTTGAGAGTCCTCCTGCCGGTGCAGGGGACACGGGTTCGTGCCCCGGTCCGGGAAGATCCCACATGCCGCAGAGCGGCTGGGCCTGTAAGCCATGGCTGCTGAGCCTGTGTATCCAGAGCCTGTGCTCCACAACGGGAGAGGCCACAACAGTGAGAAGCCCGCATACTGCAAAAAAAAAAAAAAAAAAAAAAAAAAAAGAATATTTAATTAATCATTTGCACATGTTTAGCTAAGTCTTTTTCCCCCCAAATGAAATTCTATATGCTCTTATAATCTTTATTTTAATGTTTTATTTCTGAGTTTTAACTATTTTAAATTTAATAATTTTGATAAATAGAGAAATATCCTTGCCATTTTTTCTACTTTGAAAGAACTTTCTGCTTTAAAGAAATTGTTCCAGTTATCTATGGCTGTACGACAAACTGCCTCAAAACTAAAAGGCTAAAACAACAATGATTTTATTGTATACACAGTGTCGTGAGTCATGAATTTGGGCAGAGCTCAGGAGGGTGATTCTTCTGCTCTGGTGTTGGTACTGAATTAGGTATTCATCTAACATGCATCTGGTCTAGTCCAGAGGGCTTGAGATGGTTTCACTCTTGTCTGCCTTGGTGCAGAAGCTTCATATAGCTGGGTCTGTAGACCAAGTGCTTACAGATGACCTCTTTGATATCATAGTCTCAAGGTAGTCATACTTCTCACATGGCAGCTCTGGGGCCTAGAGAGGGTGTCTCAGGAGATAAGAGGTAGAATCTGTTAGTATCTTAAGATCTGAGTGCAGAAACTGATACAATGTCACTTCAAACCTATTCCATCAGTCAAAGCAGTCCCCAAACTGGCCCAGATTTAAGGGAGACAGGTAATGCCCCAAAAGAATGTGTGACCATCTGCATTAGTTTCCTAGGGCTGCCATAACAAATTACCACAAACTTACTGGCCTGAACAACAGAAATTTATTTTTTCACAGTTTAGAAGCCAGAAGTTGGAAATCAAGGTATTGGCTTGATTGGTGCCACGCTTGCTCCAAAGTCCAAAAAAAGGAATCCTTCCTTACTTCTTCCAGTTTCTGATGGATCCCAGCAAAGTAACTGCAATCTCTGCCTCCATCTTTACATGGTCTTCTTCTCTGCATCCCTGTGTGTCCTCTTTCTCAAATAAGGATAGTCTCACTGGATTTGGAGTCCATCCTAATCTAGTATGATCTCATCTTGACCCTTCTCTTAATTACATTTGCAAAGACCCTATTTCTAAATAAGGTCACATGGTGAGGTTCCAGATGGACAGAAATTTTGAGGGGAACACTATACAACCCACTATACCATCTATACTCTTACACAAGAATAGAGGTGGAATAGTCAGGATATAATATACAAATGGTGCAAAAATCAGAAAATTATGTCTAAAGCATTGGGATCTATAATTGCACAAGCTTTGTTAATTGAAAATCTCCTATTTACATACTATCCAGGAAACCATGATTCTCACCAGAAATTTTCTCCTTTTTTTTTACAGTGACATGAAAAAAGTTGGTGTCACTGTGGTTGGGCCACAGAAGAAGATCATCAGTAGTATTAAAGCTCTAGAAACACAATCAAAGAATAGTCCAGTCCCAGTGTAAAGTGCTATTTCTGGAAGGAGGTGGTGGCTGTGGAAGATGTGGTGTCACTCTGCAGACAGATGTCAACACTGGAAATACTGGTGGACATTCCATGCCCAATAAGACACTCAGATACGAGTACAAATGCCTTAAAATGGAATTGAAAAACTCTTTATTTTCCCCTATCATTTAGTGGATGGGTGGGTGGGTATATTTTGTTTTGTAATTGCTTTTTGATATTAGTTGATGGATTAAATCAAAATTCTGCAGCGCAAAATGATGAACTAGCATAGAGCTATTGATCATAAACTATCATAAAAGCAAAACAAGTGAAATAACATCATGAACATGGTGGCTCTGTTTACAAATAGCCACAAAAGAAAAGATGTGATATTTTTATACACAGAAGAAATCTGTAACAGGTATTTTGTTTCTTTCAAAGCAAACAAAATAGAGGAATTCATACCTCAAACTATCTGGCCATATTTACTACCTTTTCATTGTATTATTCCCTTTCATCTGTTAAAAGGCATATGGAAATGAAGTTTGTAGTTGTTTTAAGTACTACACATTTTTAATTGTTAGCTTCCTTAAGTATTACCGTGTAAAAAATGTTTTAATTTTGAAGAAAAGTACATATTTATTTTCTTTTGAATTGTTTTTATTGTTTTCTATTTATGCCTTGATGATTTAATTTGGATTGGTGACAGTCAAGTGCCAAATGCTCTCTCAAATTGTCAGCAGTAGGAAACATAGAAAATGATGGGTTTCTTTCCAGATTTTTTGAACCATCCACTTATATGTATCTATATCTATATACAAAAAGAAACCAAACCCTTTCCTTGTTCATACACTAGTCAAATCTCTCACAGTCTGAATTATTCCATCCATTTTTTTCTCTCCATCTTATAGTAAACTGTACGCTCCTAATTTAGTGTAATATACTGGCTTGTGTGTAATGGATTCTCAGTGGCATACCTGCCCTGCTCTGGTGCTTAGGAGACCATCAATTCCTTCCATTAGTAAAAGAGCTACGTTAGAACTCCTGAATAGAGAATAGCTACACTGGAAAGGATTGGGATCCTATTTAGATTGCTGTGTTAATTGGCAATATAGCCTATAAGCTGAAGCATGAATCAAAAAATCACTTGCTGACTGGCTTTGAAATGCCACTTAATAACTTTGCTTAAACTTGTTGAGCTATTTATAGAGAATGATGATAACTAAACTACTCATCTGCCTCACTGGGGTTTTGTTAAATTAATTAAACATTGTCATCATCATCAATAGCAAGTATTATTATCTTTACGAATCTCTGCTGAAATGCACCTATTGTAGTTTTGGTGTATGTCTTAGAAGCATTGAACTTCTTGACACTTATTGAACATATCATTTTCAAAATAGCTGGTTGTCTAGCAAGACTCAAAATCTGGAAAGATCTCGTATTGCAGGAACTTACACTTACTATTCCATAAAGGTCAAATATGAGCATACTCATTAATATTTGAAATATATACCTGGTGGAGATCTAGCCATAATATATTTTGAAGCAACATTTTAGCTATATCTATATTCTTTGTAATGCTGATATGGTCATGTTATTGGAATAAGAAATGCATATGTCACAAAATAGAATGGATAAAACAATGCCACAACCTTTATGTTCTTATGCAAAATGGAACACTAACACAGCTTACAGTCACAGATCAAAATTCACAAGTGCTAATCTATTGTAAATTTAGTGTAATAAGGCTTAGGTTGTGTTCCTCATATATGGAATTATATCTCAAATTTCTGCAATATTCCTTATAGTCAAATCATCCTACTAGAATTATGTATTGGGTGTATAAGAGCATGAACCTTTTAAAAAGATATATGTGATTATGAAATTAATTACAAATTTCACTTAAGCCTGCTAGAAGCAGATAAAAAAAAAATTTTTAAGCAAACATTTTGTGTTGTGGAATGTTAGATTGAGATCTGAATCTGGCTTCAATCTCATTTTTTTTCCAGACTAGCATTTACTTTCTTAGGTACTCATCTGTGCATACGCAACAAAATCTGTGCATTTCATGAATTAATAGAAGTTGAGGATTGTTGAACCTATTTCATTTATTTTGACTGTGGTTTCCATTTGAAAGTTGAGATTGTATATGCAGTATATTGCTCTTCATTTTTTCACTATTTTTCTATCTGACCTCTTATAAATTTACTTTACACAATCCTTACCCTGTACATATGTAAACATAACAGTGTACGATTCTTAACCGTGGAGTAGAGGTACTAGAATGCTAATGGCCATCTCTTTGTACAGAAACTGCATTGGCTTTCAATAAACATGAAACCACAACTCATTCGCAACGTCATGTACCATATTATCTGTTTTGTATCTTAAATTTGTTTTACATATATTATTTATTTCTGGTAACTTGCCCATTTTAAGCTGTACTAAGTATCAAATAAGCCATGTATAAATGTGATATGATTGGCAATATGTATGTACTTTAAGTTTGTATCTTCAAAACATTACTCATTTAGTTTATGTTGTACAATGTAGATGGCCTCTTACTAATGTAAAATGATTTGTAGTGGAAACATTTATATTTTTATAATAAACATAACGAAAATATTTTTTACAGATTGGAATAAAGAAGTGGTCTTTGAACCTTTTTTAAATATTATACAAATATGTGCTTATTTAAACAGCAAAATAATGAAATTTATGTAAGTCAAGAAGAATGTGCTGTTTCTTTTTTCTCCATTAGTGAGGAAGGATTGGTGTTATATTATCCACATTTTTTTGTTTAAATCTCATTATCAATCAGCTAGAAAAATAATCAGTAAATATTATCTTTATGGTTAAAAAACACAACTGTATTAGGTAGTTCTCTTTCAATTACAAGTGATGAAAAACAAACAAATAGCTTAAAGAAAATAAGGAAATTTTCAGACCACATGACTGAAAAGTCTGGAGATAAACTTCCTAGCTGAGAAATCAGGAACAGTTGGTTCCAGGCATGTCTTATTCTTTTTCTTTTTAACTAATCCTATTTTTTCTCTCAACTGGGTTAATTTGCAAACTACAGTTGATCCTTGAAAAACTTGGGTTTGAACTGCATGGGCTTGCTTATCACAAATTTTTTTCAATAAATACGTACAGTACTACATGATCTATGGTTGGTTGAATCCACAGATGTGGAACCATGGATATGGAGGGCTAACTATAGGACTAGAGCATCCTCGCATTTTGATATACACCATGGGGGATCCTAGAACCAATTCTAGTGGATACCGAGGCAAGACTGTATATCTTTTTTTTTTTAACATCTTTATTGGAGCATAATTGTTTTACAGTGTTGTGTTACTTTCTGCTGTATAACGAAGTGAATCAGCTATATCCCCATATCCCTTCCCTCTTGCATCTCCCTCCCACCCTCCCTATCCTACCCCTCTATGTGGACACAAAGCACCAAGTTGATCTCCCTGTGCCATGCAGCTCCTTCCCACTAGCTATCTATTTCACATTTGGTAGTGTATATATGTCAATGCTACTCTCTCACTTCATCCCAGCTTACCCTTCCCCCTCCCCGTGTCCTCAAGTCCATTCTCTACGTCTGTGTCTTTATTCCTGTCCTGCCCCTAGGTTCATCAGAACCTCTTTTTTTTTTTTTTTTTTTAGATTCCATATATATGTGTTAGCATGCAGTATTTGTTTTCTAGTTAATATAATTCTACATTATAATTCCTGTGAGATAATTACTGTCTCTCCGTTGTTCCAGTAGAAGTCATGGAGCCTTGCTTGTCTCACAAGCCCTGTCTGAATCACTATGGACAGGAAAATGAATGACTTAGATTGGTAGTTCTTAGTCCTGAGCCTGCCGTTGGAGATAGTTGGGTGGATCATGTGGAATTGATCCACAGGGATCAGAGATGTCAGAGTGGTTTATGTCCAAAAGAAAGTCAGAATATCATTTATGAAAAAAGAAGGAAGGAATTCTGAATGGGCCAGATAAAACAAAAATTAAAAACAACCAATGAACTGAAACTTCAAATAATATTCTAAGAAACACTTGATACTTTGTATAAAGTAGGTACGTAGTCATTTGCAACCTATTTAAAGAAAATGATTATATATGAAAACCATTGCTAACTCACAACATGAGGTAAGATCAGATGAGTGATCAAGATTTCCATAGAGGTGAAGTCACAAAATAGATCAGGTTTGAGCTTTCCCTGAAGGAGAAATAGCATTCAATCATGTTGAGTGGAGTAGAGAATAACTTGTAAGCAGGAGATAAAGGGAGCAGGTAAAGAAGAATATATTTATTCATTCAATAACTATGCTTTAAGCACTATTATGAGACAGGTGTTTTGCTTTCACCATTTACAAGTTACTCCATTAAATTTTGCAACAATCCTGTGAATAGATTTAGCCACTTTTTTTTTTTTTTTTTTTTTTCGGTGTGCGGGCCTTTCACTTTGTGGCCTCTCCCGTTGAGGAGCACAGGCTCCGGATGCGCAGGCTCAGCGGCCATGGCTCACGGGCCCAGCCGCTCCACGACATGTGGGATCTTCCCAGACCGGGGCACTAACCCGTGTCCCCTGCACCGGCAGACGGACTCTCAACCACTGCGCCACCAGGGAAGCCCAGACTTAGCCACTTTTAATAGATGAGGCAATCAAGGCTCAGAATGTCCATGTCACCTTCCCAAGGTAACCCTAGTAAATAAACAGATATTTCAAACTAGAATCTTCTTTTTCTGTGTTCTCTCCATAATATAATTGCTACTGTAATCCCCAAAATGCTCTGGGGACAGTGACAGTGTCCCTTTGCAAAAATGATTTGGGAACGGCTGTAGGTTAAGTAGACTATATGATGTTAGGAATCTGTATTAGTGTTGTAGGCATGAAGCTATTCACTTACTCTAGGATGGTGGTAATAGAATATAGAGAACAGGATGCATACAAAGACACAGAAAGAAAGGTGAATTAACAGAATTTACCAATTTGACATGTGAGTTGTTCCACAGGTAAGAATCAAAGTGAATCATAAAATGTCTGGAATGTTTGTGGAAATGATGGCACTATTGTTAGAAGTAGGTAATGAGGAGAAGTTAGTTTGACATTATGAGTCTGCTAAATTTATGTTGCTAGCCAAACCTTAATAAGTTCACAATTGTTGAAGATGTGAGTCTGAAGCTTTAGAAAAAAGAATTCAAAGGAAAAAGGTGTCTCTGATACTATGTAGAGACCTATATATCTTTTTGTGGTATATATACATGTATCTTTATCTTGGACCACCTTGTTTAGGTTAATGTTAGCTGCTATAATAAATCTCCAAGTGTCAACAGCTTAAATTATGAAAAATACAATTTTATCTCTATTATTTTTTTTAATTTTTATTTATTGGAGTATAGTTGATTAACAATATTGTGTTAGCTTCAGGTGCACAGCAGAGTGATTCAATTATACATATACACGTATCTACTCTTTTTCAAATTATTTTCCCGTTTAGGTTATTACAGAGCATTGAGCAGAGTTCCCTGTGCTATACAGGAGGTCCTTGTTAGTTATCTGTTTTAAACATAGCAGGGTGTACATGTCAGTCCCAAACTCCCCCCAGCCCTTCCCCCCTGGTAACCGTAAGTTCATTCTCTAAGTCTGTGAGTCTGTTTCTGTTTTGTAAATAAGCTTGTTTGTATCAGTTTTTTTAGATTCCGCATATAAGCAATAGCATATGATATTTGTCTTTCTCTGTCTGACTCACTTTATTCGGCCATTAAAAAGAATTAAATAATGCCATTTGCAGCAACATAGATGGACCTGTAGATTATCATACTAAAAAGTACAATTTTAGACACAGAATAACCCAAAGTAGTCATTTTCCAGGTGGCCTCACTTACAATAATTCAAATCCCACACTCTCTCCATCTTGTGGAGGGTAAAGCCTTGGAATCCTTTGCTTCCAGCCAGTAAAGTGGAAGGGAGGATCGTCTGTGGCAGATGTCATGAACCCTGCTTGTGAGTGGCACACATTAGTACCTCTCTCCATGGACTAGAACTCACTCATACTGCTATACTTGACTGAAAGAGAGTGTGGGGCAAGTAGTGTGCTCACATAGAAAAGGAAAGAGCTTTTGGAATCCATATAGCCATCTCTGCTACAAGTCCTTCTTCTCACGTATATAATGTGTTAGAAGCAAAAGGCTATGATTGAAACATCAGTCTCTTGCTAAAGCCACCCATTTCTTCTTCTCTACAGGCAACCATTTTGAACTCTTTTTTTTCATTACTTGAATCCAATATATTAGTGGTAACTGTGTCCGCTATGGGCATTCACTTTTCAGATCTCATATCAAGAGAGAATTTATTAGAAGGAGAGCAATTAGCTGACAAACTCAAACTGTTGTGTTTTCAAAATCCCCAGCCTAGTTTACACCAGGTCGTGAAGTGTGGTGAGAGTACTAGTTCCAGGCCATTTCTTCTCAAGCAACAGACTCCTTCAACAAGCAATCTTGAATCTCATGCTACAATCATCCTGGCTGAGGTGTTCTCAGAGCTGCACTGCAGTCTGAGCTTCCTATCCAATCCCCATCCTTTGCCCTTTCTTCTCATAGGTGTCAGACCTGTATTTCAATCTGTAAGCTCTCCAAGCCTTCTATTCTCCCCTGTCCCAATCCTTCACCGGTATGCCCACCA
This sequence comes from Mesoplodon mirus, assembly GCF_964341445.2. Taxonomy (NCBI): domain Eukaryota; kingdom Metazoa; phylum Chordata; class Mammalia; order Artiodactyla; family Ziphiidae; genus Mesoplodon; species Mesoplodon mirus. Next base: position 105,344,670 of record NC_138982.1, on the reverse strand, counting down.
AAACGTTTCTTGCAGACCTAATTCCTTCTTGGTGTCTGCTTCTTTACGTCCCTCCACAGCCTCTGTTGGGCCCCCATTATCTGTCTAGATTACTGAAGGAATCTCTTTTTTTCTTTTTTTTTTCTTTTTTTTTTTTGCGGTACGCGGGCCTCTCACTGTTGTGGCCTCTCCCATTGCGGAGCACAGGCTCCGGACGCACAGGCTCAGTGGCCATGGCTCACAGGCCCAGCCGTTCCGTGGCATGTGGGATCTTCCCGGACCAGGGCACGAACCCGTGGCCCCTGCATCGGCAGGCGGACTCTCAACCACTGAGCCACCAGGGAAGCCCAAGGAATCTCTTAAGTAATTCATCTGACTCCAGCCCTGATATCTCCAATATCAGTCAGACTAATATACTGAAGCAAATTTAGTTTTGTAGTTTTCTCCTCAGTAGACTTGCAAATGCAAATGCCTCAGGGGCCTGGCAGGTTATATAAATGAGTGAAGCAAGTGCAGAGTGTGGTGACCGGTAAAAGCACCCTTCGTTCCTCCAGAAGCAGCTTCTCAGCAATAAGGCTACAAGAATCCAGTGTTAATTCCTGATCTTTCAAGAAAATTTCTGATCTGAGTTTTTGTGAGAATTTTTTATATATTTTAAATGTGATCACCCATCTAATAATGAGGAAGACACAGCTAAGTGCTGAACTTAGCCTGCAGCTGCCAACTTATCATTTCTAGAACACAGAATACTCTTTAGTATTGGTACATAAGACCTGCCTGGGATAAAACCCTACTTCTCTCTATATTCTCCTGTCTGTCCACTATCTCTTCATATTGTATACAACTGTGCTGAACCACTTGCAGTTCTCTGAATATGCCACATGTTTTTTGTTTCTTTTTTATGCATCAGAGCCTTTGAACTTTCTGTTCATTTGTCCAGAATCACCGAGCCAATCTCTATTCATTCTTCAGGTCTCCTTATCTTCCCAGCACTGGGTTAGATGTCCCTTGTGTATGTGTGTGTGTGTGTGTGTGTGTGTGTGTGTATGCAGCAAAAGAACCCTGTGATTGAGCCTGCACAGCACTTACCATCTTATACTGAAGTTGCCTCTTCTTTATGCCCCATCCCCACTCCTGGCTGAGGGTTCCTTGAACAGGAACTATGTGTCCCCTTGCCCATTGCAATGCCTGATATAAAAAAAGCATTCAAAAATTTTTGATTTAAAGTATTAAAACTATTTTTGATAATATAATAAAGAGGGATGTCCCTGAATATTTTTTGTTCTTATAAGAAAAAGTATAAATTTTCTTCAGGTCAATAAAAACTAGTTAATGTTCCAGTTGTGTATCTTGGATCATTAAACATACTGATTTCTCCTAGAACTGGTTCATTTTCATAGAATTTTGTGGACTCCTTTCATAGGTCTCAATGCTCTCATTTTTCTTAGTGCAGTTAAGTCGTTTAAGTAGACCCTTGAACCAGAGCTTAGCTATAAAAATTTAACAAGGTAAATGCCAAAGCTATTCTGATCCTTTCTACTCTCTTACTATGTACAAATAACATCAACATGCATACTAAAAACTACCTTTCTTATAGGGCATCTGGGACTCACATTCTCTTGACCCAGGGGATCTAGACACAATTCAGGAAAATAAGTGGTAGAGTTAAATACACTATAAAACAAAGATTTTGGAGTTTACAGAAGTCCTCACCCTGAAATTCTCTGGGAAAACCAAGTTACGAGTTGATGGCGAATAGTCATAATTAAATCAAATTTTCCCACTAAGTGTGCTATCTTCTTTCTTCTTTTGGACAAAGATAATTTTCCACTTAAATTAGAATTAATAAAAGTGACAACAGTAATGATAACAACAAATAAGAATTTTAAACCTGATTCATAATTTCTATTACATATATGTACATATATATGTATTATTAGGTTTTCCTGTTCCAAAATGCTATTATCAGTTAAGCATTATTGTGTTCTAAGCACTTAATATATATTATTTTATTTAATTGTCCTCAACAGCCCTGTGATATGAGTGTGTTATTATCTACTTTATAGGTTGAGGCTTAGAGTAGTTAATAATCATACAAGTTTGTACAGCTATCAAGTGGAACTGCAGTCAAAATCAACTCTAAGACCCTTATTCTGAATGACTACACTTTATTACCTGTCAGTATAATATTACTAATGATAATAAAAATCTGAAGAACAATTATGAAATGCATGCTGGATTTAAGATCTTGCATAGTCTCCCTCTTGCCACTTTTCAATGTGCATGATGTTACTCAGAGACTCTCTAGCAGAACACATTTCTGCAGAATCCTTTGATTCTTACTACTGTGGTAGAGGAAGGAACAGGCAGTTACCCTTGATTTCACTTCTGTGAACTCCATTTCAAGAGTATAAGATTTGTCTGACATATGGTGAACCCTTCAAGCAAACATGCTCCCTTGAACATTCAACAAATAATCTAATTTGGAAAGACCAAATACCACAAGGAAAAAGTAGTACTCTTGTGCTATTTTCTGACAGATTTCCACACCAATGATTTATGGAAGTGTGTTAAGTTTGGGATTCTTATCTGAAGCCAAGAAAAAAGCCCTTACATTTTTGAAGCCCATCACCCTCAATGATGGAAGCCAAAACCTTGGAATGTTTGCTAAAATCAAGGATGAGAGAACACAGAATGTCATGTACTATCAAGAACTTATTGACTTTCATATGGTTCTCATTTATTCTCATACATGGCAAATGAAAAGCCTTGGGAGGAAGCCAATACAAATTGTTATAGATAACACTATCTGAATTTAACTGCCATAGGTATGCTTTATATAATAAACATATATTTCATATCAGCAACTCAGCAACACAAATATGGAAAAAGACTATCGTTAAAATTCATTTGGATACTCTCCTTCAGAGAATGATCAATTTGCCAATATTATTATTTATCTTGGGCTAGAGATCCCTTAATATTCAATTTGTTCCATGTTTCTGACACTAGAGATCATATATATATATATATATATTCATACTCTATGAAATATTGACATCATGTTACAATGATATCTTAGGGTAATAAAATAATTTCATCACATGAATGTTTAGTATGTGCTTCCAGAATCAAATAGATTAAATTGTTCATAGTTTCATTTTCAGAGACGTTTTACAAATGGGAATTTTTTCTTTGTTTAATTGGCTACAGTTCAGTTTGAGGCATCATTTGATCATGGAAGCCTCTAGCATGACACATAATATTTAGTGTAATAGTGATTGATCATTTATCAAATGCCTAATACAGTGTCAGGCACACAATAGGTAAGTAGGCACACAGTAAGTATTTATTGAATTAATTTAAAAAATATTATTGGAGGACAAATGAGTAATATTATCTTTTTCAACTAATATGGCATGGATCCTGTGAATAATATACAATTTAGTTCCACTTAGATAAATGTTTCTCTCAAATATTTAGAGAGAGTGTTTTGTAAAGACAAGTCTAATCTAATGTATAACCTGGTTCATGGCCTAATCCATAAAATAAACTGCTTACTGTTTATTGAATGATAAATATTTTAATGCAATATCACTATGGGTAACAAAAGAATCTTATTATACCTCTCTGCTGTGAAGGAAGGGATCATATATATATGACCTACTAATATTTAAAGGGTTAGTAAATGCCAAAGCCAAGAATAAGATTAAAATTTTTTGAGAAATTCTTTTCTTCTAAAAGAGCATGTACATAAGAAATCAAGAAATATTAAAGCAAAGTGTTTTTATTTGTTTTTTGCTTGTTTTTAAGGAAAGTTTCAGTTACTATGGTTACATAATTTCATTTAGTGATTTAAAACACTAAATCTCTTAAAGTCATTATCTCAAGTTTCCTGTGGGTCAGGAATTCACACATGGCATAGAGCAGAGAGACAAGTTGTCTGGGCCTCAGATAGAAGCCTCAAAGCCTGGGGGTTGAAATCATCCAAAGGCTCATTCACTCATGTCTATTTATTAATATTGGCTGTCATTTGGGGACATAACTGGGCTATTGGCTGGAACACTCACACATGGCCTGTCTTTGTGGACTGGGCTGCTTCATAGCACCATGGCTAGTTCCAAGTACAAGCATCCCAAGGGAAGCAAAGGAGAAAGAAACCTATCAAGAATTGTGAAGAGTCTGAGGTTTTACCCTTCTTACAAGCCAACTGGTTAGCCTGTCACACTTTCACAGATACTGATGGAAGACATGAGGTTTCTGGGTTGGAGACAATGGATAATTTGGCATTCTAGTGATAGCAGTAGACAGAGTGTCATCATTTTCACATGCTGGTTTCCCAAGCCCTGATTTCCACAGAGAGGACAAAGAGAGCCAGGTCATACCTGCATATGCAGTGGGTTGTGTTGAAAGTAAGGACACCTGTGTTTAAGGAAGCAGTTTTTTTAAATGGGCTGCAAGCAAACCTGCCTAACATTTGTCTCAATGGGAGATTGTGTGTGTGTGTGTGTGTGGTACGCGGGCCTCTCACCGCTGTGGCCTCTCCCATTGTGGAGCACAGTCTCCCGATGCGCAGGCTGAGCGGCCATGGCTCACGGGCCCAGCCGCGTCATGTGGGATCCTCCCGGACCGGGGCACGAACCCGTGTCCCCTGCATCGGCAGGCAGACTCTCAACCACTGCGCTACCAGGGAAGCCCAATGGGAGATATTTTTATCATGCTGCAGAGTAGAGATCAACTGCCTTGTCCTCTGCCCTCCCTTGGTTAAGAATGACTATATAGAAAGATTGGGATGTAAGTATCTTCAAGGATATAAAATAATTAAATGTTGTTTCTTAACTAAATATTGCAACTTGTGTGAAAATGCATATAAAATGTGAAATTTGATAGGTTTAAAAATTGTTTTTACTAAATCTATAGATAATTTGTGTAGAATTGATATCTTTACTATCTTGAGTTTTCCAATCTATGAGCATGGTATGTTTATTTAAGTTTTCTTTGATGTCTTTCATCAGTATTTTGTAATTTTCATCATTGAGAACCTGCGTAGGTTTTGTTTAATTTATACCTAAGTATTTCACTTTCTTTGGCACAAATATAAATGATAATTTGGTTTTAATTCATTTCCAGATGTTAATTATTGGTTTCTAGAAAATGATTCTTTTTTTGTTTTGATTTTATATCCTGCTACCTTATTGAACTCATTTATTACTGCTAAGTTTTAACTTTTTATATATGCTTTGGACTGTAGATAATCATGTCATCTAAAAATAGTAACAATAACAATTTTATATCTTCCTCTCCAATCTATATGTCCTTAATTTCTTTTCCTTCCTCATTTTTCTTGCTACAATTCTAGTACTATGGTAAATAAGAGTGGTGAGTAAGCATCCTTGCCTTATTGCCAATCTTAGGGATAAAGTATTCAGTCTTTCATCATAAGTATGATGTTAGCTGTAAAATTTTTTGTGGTACTTTTTATCAAGTTGAGGAACTTCTCTACTCTTAGTTTTCTGAGTTTTTTCAGAAAAAGGTGTTAGAATTTTTCAAGTGTTGTTTTTCTTCTGTTGGTAGGATCATGTGATTTTCTTCTTTAGCCTGTTTATAGGTGATTTTACTGATTGATTTTTGAATATTGAACCAGCTTTTCATACCTTGAACAAATCTCTCTTGTTCATGGGATATAATTATTTAATACATTGCTGGATTCAACACTAAGGTTTGGTCAAGAATTTTGCATCTGAGTTCATGAGACACACGTAGATGTATTTTCCTTTCTTTCACTTCTTTATTTTTTCTCTAATTTTTTTGTTGGGCTTTTGGGGTAAGGCTTCAAAAAATAAGTTGAAGATTATTTCTTCCTCTTTCATTTCTAGAAAAGATTGTATAAAATCATATTAATTCATCTTTAAGTGTTCATATAATTCTCCAGTGAAATTATCTAGGCCTGGAAATTTATTTCTCTGCAGATCTTAAATTATTAATTCAATTTATTCAATGGTTGTGGGACTATTCAGTTTATCTACCTCACTTTTGTTAAGCTTTGGTAATTTGCAGTCTTTGAGAAATGTACCCATTTTAATGAGTTGTCACATTTATGAGTGTAAAGTAGTTTGTAGTATTCTCTTGTTTCTAATAAGTATGGGGTCTGGATACTAGTTGTTTTATTACTAATATTTATGATTTGCATCTTTACTATTTTCATTAGTCTTTCTAGAAGTTTAACATGTTTATTGCTTTTTTGGGGAAGAACCACCTTTTGTGTCATTGATTTTATCTATTGTTTTTTTATTTTTGTTTTCATTGGTATTTTCTCTCTTTATTTTTTCTTCCCTCCTACTTTCTTTGGAGTTTTTTGTTTTTGTTTTTGTTTTTGTTTTTTTGCTCTTCTTTTTCTAGTTTCTTGAACTAAGAACTTAGATTATTAATTTGAAGTCTTTCCTTCCCTTTAAAATAAAAATACGGTTCTATAAATTTCTTTTATCATTACTTTAGGCACATCTCATTAATATTGATACATTTTATTTTACTTTTCATTCAATTCCATGTATAGGTTGTTTCCTTTGAGACTTACTCTTTTAACCATGAATGATTTAAAAGTATGTTGTTTAATTTTCAAATGATTTTCCTGCTGTCTTTCTGCCATTGATTTCTTATTTGATTCTATAATAATTAAAGAATATACACTATATGATTTATATTATTTTAAATTTGTTGAGGTTTCTTTCATGACCCAAGGTATGGTTCATCTTGGTAAATGGTCCATGGACACTTCAATAGAATGCTGTCATTGGGTGGAGTATTTTTTATCAATGTGTATTAGATCTTGTTGGTTATTAGTGCTTTTCAGATATTCTATATTATTGCTCAATTTTGTCTATTTCTCTTTGCATTGCCTAGAGTGGGGTTTTGAAGTCCCCAACTATAATCAAGAATTTTCTTATTTCTTCTTTCAGTTCTATCCATTTTTGCTCCATGTATTGAGAAGTTCTGTTGTTGGTGCAGGCACATTTATGATAATTATGTCTCCTTGGTAAATTGATCCTTTTATTATCAAGCAATAACTTTCTTTTACCCTACTAATTTTCTTTGGTCTGAAGTCACTTTATCTGATATAAAATTAGTTACTCTTGTTTTTTTAAAATCAATTTTTGTGTAATATATTTTCTTTAATCATTTTATTAATAGCATATCTGTGTCATTATATTTGAAGTAAATTTTTTGTAAACTCCATAGAGTTGGGTCTTGATTTAGTATCCACTTTGCCAGTCTCTGTCTTTTAGTTGGTGTATTTAGATAACTTATTTGTAAATTAATTATATTTTGACTTAAGTCTACCAATTTACTATTTTTTTTTATGAGTTTTCTCACTGTTCTCATTCTGCTCTTTCTCTTTTCTTGCCTTCTTATAACTTAGTATTTTAGTTAGAATTACGTTTTGGGTTTTTTTTTTTAATGTTTTTGAGTATAACACTGTATAATTTTCTTAGCAGTTGCTCAAAGTAGTATAATAAACATTTGTAACTCTGAACATTTATATAAATTCTGATAATGTTTAAGTGAACAAACGTATCTTTTTTTTTACCTATATGAAATGAAAATTCGTCTAGATGCTTTCTATAGGTCCTTCATATTCTAACATTCTTTAATATGTGATAAATATTCAGTATTTTAGTACAATGTATAATTCAGTATTCTACATTTATTATCATTTGAAAGTTATAGTGCTACATATGAAAGAAAACCCCATATGTTCTTGCTACATGTACTGGTTTTTTAAGTGGAAAAGAATGAATATATATGTATGTATATAGGTATGTATATGAGGTAAAATAATTTTTGAGATGGTCATATATTTCTATAGGAATTAATATTAAAGATGATTTATTATTCATGGTACTGAGCAGAGTTTTTTGAACTGGCCTGTCCAGAGTATAAGGAGTTAATTGAAAACAGTTCAGGCCCCTCTTGACTGTTTGTAATAATTCTGGATTATTTGACACATGGGAGAAATTCTGCTAATTCTTTCCTCTTCCAAAAAAAGCATCTTCATTTATTTTTTGTATTTTTTATATTTTTACTATATTAATAAAGGTATCAATTTCTTTAAATTTTGTAAAAACCACTGCTGTAATGTAAGCTCACATCTGTGGTTTGTTTACTTGGTTGTAGATCACTGAACAACTGAGACAATAAAAACAAAAGCATGAAATTAGCTGAGTTATCTATCAGTACTAACAGAAGACAAAAAGTCCATGCATTTAAGCAACAAATACTGTGTTTTTGGCTTGTTTGCTTGTTTTAGGCTACCTACTCTGTGTCAGGCATGATTTCAGGCCCTTGGACATGTTGGTGATATAGAAAGGAAAAGAATGTAGTGAAGAAGAATGTTGAAGTTAATGCTGAAGCCAAAAACAATGTTAGTCCTTTTTGACTCTTGTAGAGTTCAGATGCTAAGATGATTTGCTCTTCCCACAATCCATGTATCATTAAATAAACCCACATTCATTGAGTAAACTGCATTTTTCTTAGTTTTCTACATTCTGAGACAGTCTAAAGGACACCCTTAGTTATTGCAGTTCTGGAGGATTGGGTAAAAGATTTATTTATATGTTCCCAGGTATTTTGAACACTAAAGAGTTTTTAAAAGTGACTACTTTGAATGGATAAGTGAATAAACATGAATATCATCAGATATTATATGTCACTGTAAGTACTTCCTGTTATGCTTGTTAAACAGTACTGTGGTGGAAAGGAATCAGGATTTAGAGTCAAACAAACCTGACTTCAAGACCCTTAGGTATTTTTATTAGATGAACTCAGTGCTGGCTGAATTCTAGAGATTCAATTTATTCACCATGTATATAAAATAATTATATCAAACTAATAGAGTTGGAAAAATAAAATGGAATATTATAGGTAAGGTGTTTTCATTAGTTTACCTACTCAAAAAGCACTTTTCTTTTCCCTATTTACTTACTTTGGTCCAGTGAAAAGCCTGGTTTTAGGATTTATGTTCACCAAAATTGAACTCTGCAGGAAGTGAGCACAAAAGGTAAATTATGGGAAGACATTTGGGAACCATTGTTAAATGTTTGGTCAACTCTGATAATAACTTTTTACATTAAAACTGATCAATAATTATTTTCAAAATACAGAACAAGCTTTCTCCTATTTCTCATTGTTAATAAAATGACTTTTGTTTTTGACATTTGAAGTGTGTAATAATAAAAAGTATATAAGGTAGAAAGCGTCCTTCAGTGAAATAGAATATTTTGACTTTCTATGGAAACTAATTTTCAGTCCCAACTTAAATAATAAAAAACTCAATTTCCGTTTCCTGGTATTAAATTATAGGCCATATATTCCTGGTTTACAGTGGATTACAACACTTAGAGGCCTGGAAATGTTGTTTAAAATGAGGAGATGTTAAGTGTGGTAAATGGCCACTCCATGAGCATAGTTTCCTGCTATGTAGGACACATAAATTATTAGATTTAGTCTGAAATGGTTGAAAATGTTTCCAACACCTTTTAACAATTAAAAGAAAAAATGTGAGGCTCTGAGAAGACCTGATTCATTCAGCAAATTTGTATTCTGATTAAAAGAACTATTTGATCCTGCAGAGTAAGTGCATGGAAAAAAGTTGGCCAGCTGTTTGATTCAGTGTGGTTGTTAGAGAAGAAAATATGGCTCTTATGCAAGGTTGTAGCCTGTGTAGCTTTGTGATTGTATTTGTTTACCCATGGTGGAAATCTCCTTATTAAATTGTGGGCAAAAGTCGCTTTTATTGGTTTTCTTAACAGTAACTGCTTATTTCAGGAAGCATTAGATTAAAATGTTAGATGCAGATCTCTGGAGTTGATCTCATAACAGAACTAGAGTACATTGACTTGATACTTAGACATGTGCAGAAGACAGGCGGTTTCCTAAAGGGTTGAATGCAATTTCTTCTTTTCATTCTAAAACGAATTTTAACAATTTTTTTCTACCCTTAGTAAAGATATGGGCACACACATCAAAAGATGAGGTTTGAAAAAGCCTCCTCTTTAGTTTTATGAGTATGCAGCAACTGAAATTTACATGGTTATAAAACACTACTTAAAAGTAAAAAACTCAGTCCTGTATGTACAGATGTGCCATTGTTAGTGGATCTGCTCTCATTAGCTGTTATACTATCAACACTATTATCAAAATGACACTGATCCTGTGCTCTTTCCTCTTCTCCACTGCTAGCTGTGTATTCATTCCTCTTGTTCCTGGGCCAGTTCAGCCATACATCTTGTGTACTGAACCATATGGAGCACGTTTTTGTATGAACTCTCAAGATTAAGGACATCTATCTCAGTCCCTATTTTTGCCTTCAAGGGATCTTTGCATCACTTAATGATATAGCTAATAGCATGTTTTTTATCATGAAGTTGGCCATACACAGCTTTACTGGGGGTTCCACTGTTTTCCTTCCTAATAAAAACACATGGATGAGTCTGTATTTTACCTTTCTCTCTCTTTTCTTCTTTATTTCTTTTCTTCCTCTCTCCTTCCCTTCCTTTTTCCTTATTTCTATTCATATTCACTGAGTGTCAGCCATACGCAGGGCCTAAAATATTCCAAATTGCAGATTTTCAATACTGTACAGATTGTCTACAATTTCTAAATGCAATTCACTTTTGTATTCAATTACGTGTTTTGGTTATAATTTGTATTCCCTGAATTGTATGTGTTACTTTTCCAAATATTTTATTATAAGTAATATGATTCAGATTGAAATCTCTTAGATTTATCTGAGAATATTCCTAATGAATCTATCCAAAATGTCCACATGCCTCATAAGTTAACAACACAAAATGTTGATAGTTCTATATCGAAATTCTAGCTCTTCCTCCTTTAGAGATGTTCATCATAAGTTAATCATAAGTATATATGATAAGCATTTAATCAAAATCAAATTTTAATCACTTTTAAACAGATATTGTAATATTAAATAGGAAGGACAATGATAATATTGAAACTCTCACAACCACTAAGAAGGAAATTTAAAATATGCAAAGTTATTGAATCAATTACATTGTATATTGTTGATTTCACTTTATAATTTGTAAAAGATACCCTTTCTTTGTTGATGCAAAGATAAACTTTATTGAAAAAAATCCTGAGTAATGAAAATGTCTGAGTTAATGTAAACTACATTGCAAACTTTAGTCTTCGTTTGTTTTTCTCAAGGGTAAATTGTCACTAGTCTCATTTATTGCTAAATGCAGTGTTCAACTATGTTTCCAAATAATTCCAAACAGTAGAGTTGAATATATTTAGACGGTCTAAGTGAAAGCATATTGACTAGTGAGTTGGAAATATTGATATTTATTTACTCTTCCTAGTGCTTGTATTTACCCTTCAAAATGCATATTTTCTCAACAGAAATATTATTGAGTATCTATGGGTGTCCAGGTACTGTGTGTAATACACTACAGATACAGAGAGTCCCTGCTCTGGTGGAGGAATCTACTTTTTTAGGTACTGACAGTTTGAGAGGAAGATATAGAAACAATAATGACAGACTGTTCTCAAGAGTTTAGATTCATAAATAGAGCAAAGGCCAAAATTGGTACATTTAAATCACTGATGTGAAGATATTGATATTCCCCAAATGCAAAAATAGTTCTGCACTGTGACTTGTTTTTTTTTCTTTTAACATCTTTATTGGAGTATAATTGCTTTACAATGGTGTGTTAGTTTCTGCTTTATAACAAAGTGAAGCAGCTATACATATACATATATCCCCATATCTCTTGCCTCTTGTGTCTCCCTCCCTACTACCCTCCTTATCCCACCCCTCTAGGGGGTCACAAAGCACCGAACTGATCTCCCTGTGCTATGCAGCTGCTTCCCACTAGCTATCTATTTTACGTTTGGTAGTGTATATATGTCCATGCCGCTCTTTCACTTTGTCGCAGCTTACCCTTCCCCCTCCCCATATTTTAAAGTCCATTCTCTAGTAGGTCTGTGTCTTTATTCCCATCTTACCCCTAGGTTCTTCATGACTTGTTTTTATATCTCATAGGTGAGATATAATTTAATACTATAAAATTCACCCATTTTAAGTGTACAGTTTTGATGATTTTTAGTAAATATTTATAATCGCGCTACTATCCAGTTTTTAGAATACTTTCCTCACTTCAGAAATTTCTCTTGTACCCTTTTGCAGTTCCCAACTCCCAATCCCAAACCCAAGCAAATACTGTTCTGCTTTCTATCTCTATAGATTTTTCCTTTCTTAGAAATTCCATTAAAATGCAATGGTACAGGGCTTCCCTGGTAGCACAGTGGTTAAGAATCCTCCTGCCAATGCAGGAGACATGGGTTTGAGCCCTTGTCCTGGAAGATCCCACATGCTGTGGAACAATTAAGCCCATGCGCCACAACAACTGAGCCTGCACTCTAGAGAGGGCGAGCCACAACTACTGAGCCCGTGTGCCTAGAGCCCATGCTCCACAACAAGAGAAGCCACTGCAATGAGAAGCCCGTGCACCACAATGAAGAGTAGCCCCACTCGCCACAACCAGAGAAAGCCCACGCTCAGCAATGAAGACCCAACGCAGCCAAAAAAAATAAAATACTCTGCCCATTAAAAAAAAATGCAATGATACATAATGTAGTCTATAACATATTTACGCTTGTCATAAATTTTTTAATGTTTCTCAGCTTTCCTTTTACTACGAAAACTACATTTTGAAATGTAGAAGATACCTTTTGACTAAGAACTTTCAGGGTACAAATGTCAGCTTGCTCAAGAAAGCCATCCATTTTTAGAGAAGAAACAAATGGAGATGTAGGTTTGAGGGACATTTTGACTTTCATTCTAAAACCCTGAATGTCATGTTTTCCTCTTCATTTGTTTTTGGCCTGGTGGGTTTTTACATTGCTCCTTTATGTGCTGTGTATTTCTCTGTCTTCTCATTTTGCTTAACTTACTGTGTTTGGGGTCTCCTTTTCTCAGGCTGCAGGTTCATAGTTCCCGTTGTTTTTGGTGTCTGTCCCCAGTGCGTAACGTTGGTTCAGTGGGTTGTGTAGGTTTCCTGGTGGAGGGGACTGGTGCCTGTGTTCTGGTGGGTGAGACTGGATCTTGTCTTTCTGGTGGGCGGGACTGCATCCGGTGATGTGTTTTGAGGTGTCTGTGACCTTAGTATGATTTTAGGCAACCTCTCTGATAATGGGTGGGGCTGTGTTCCTGTCTTACTAGTTGTTTGGCATAGGGTGTGCAGCACTGTAGCTTGCTAGTAGTTGAGTGGAGCTGGGTCTTAGTGTTGAGATGGAGATCTCTGGGAGAGCTTTCACTGTTTGATATTACATGGGGCTGGGAGGTTTCTGGTGGACAAATGTCCTGAACTCGGCTCTCCCACCTAAGTGGCTCAGGCCTGACACATAGCCGGAGCACCAGGACCCTGTCAGCCACACACTCAGGTACGTGGGGAGTTTCTTGCCTTTTGGGAAGTCTGAGGTCTTCTACCAGCGTTCAGTAGGTGTTCTATAGGAGTGTTCCACATGTACTTCTGATGTATTTGTGGGGAGGAAGGTGATCTCCACTTCTTACTCCTCCGCCATTTTGAAACTATCCCCCCCTTATTCTTAAAAATTTCCCCTCATAATGAATCGCAATTCACAGGAAATTTCTACTCTAAAATTTTAAAAATCTACATTCTACCTGAAAAAGGAGTCATTTTTGCTGACCTCTCTCTCTGCCTTCCCAAAAACAATGTTTATGCCACTTTGCCGTTTATGCCACTTTGCTGTGCCAACTGATATAACTTCTATTTTGTTGGTAGGTTATACTATTGTTGTTTTGCATTTTTTGAAGAACAGAAAAACTAACAGGTGAGTTAGTTTATTTCATACCTACCACTCTTCAATTATTAAAAATTTTAAAGCATAAATGCATTAAAATACATTCAAATGCAGTCTGAAACTCTGTTGGGAAGTAAAGCTTTTAGAAGAAAATTTCCAATCCTGCTTTCTGGAAATTTTTAGCAATAAGTAATACCTTAATGTGTTTCCATCTGCAAGATTTTCACACACGTTTTATCAAGTACTAGAAAAACACTGAATGTTAATGTCCTCGATTTTTGTTGAATTGTTGTACTATATAACTCCTTTTGCATTAAATAGTTCACCCACTTAACTTTACCAGAAGTAGTGTTTTCACAATGCATGATAATGACAAAGACAGAATGAGAGGAAGAGAGAAAATTCCATCCGTTTCTGAGTCAAAAGAAAAAAAAAAGAAAATCTCTTCTTTTTCTATGTGCCACCTTTTTCGTTTCAATAAAGAAAAATTAATACATTTGCAAAACACTTTTTGAAATGTACTTAAATTCTTCATTTCCAACTTAAATCAGAAATCTTATGTGTGAAAGTCTTCATGTGTGTCTATATGAGTATTATGGTAGAAAAGACACATATCATGTGAGATAACATATCCTTGACTCATTCTTAAAAACTTAAAATATGCTTATTGGGCTTCCCTGGTGGCACAGTGGTTGAGAGTCCGCCTGCCGATGCAGGGGACACGGGTTCGTGCCCCGGTCCGGGAAGATCCCACATGCCGTGGAGTGGCTAGGCTCGTGAGCCATGGCCGCTGAGCCTGCGCGTCTGGAGCCTGTGCTCCGCATCGGGAGAGGCCACAACAGTGAGAGGCCCGCGTACCGCAAAAAAAAAAAAAAAAAAAAAAAAATGCTTATTGATGCCAGCAATTGAATAACTGTATTAACTAATACTCATAACATTTTGTGCCTGAATTTTTCTTTCAAAATTCTCTCTCATTAAAAAAAAAAATTCTGTCTCATTGTTTTCATTTTTTTCCTTTCTTTCATGTTTTGAATAGGAGTTTGGAGTTAGGTCATGTGATCACATTATTAAGTCTATCATTCAAAACCTTCATCAGGATACTGGAAATTAAAAATGACTTATGCATGGATATGATGCCAGAGACGAAAGCCTAAGACAAGGGGGTGTTTCTAAATGTCTTCCAATAACAGAAAACACGGAAGTTATTTGGGATCTTAGAAGATGGTCAAGGAAAAAGTGAAACCTGAAACTAAGGAAACAAAAGTTCAGACAAGATAATCCCAGCATGAGAGAGAGCATTTGTCATTGTCAGAACTCCAAAGAGCAATAAAGCTTTAATCCATTTCATGGACCCCAGGCCTCATGGTCTAGTAATTCTTATGTCACCAAACCATCTTATGATCTGTATGAAATTACAGTGTGTCACCACTCTACATCTGCAATCTTAATGTTTCCGTCCTTTGACTGCATGACAAGAAAACTCTTGAACCAGAGCACTCCACTTCACAGGAATTGGATAGAACCAGATGCTCATAATTTTGGAGTTTTATAAGGGCTTTTTAGTTCCAGAATCCCTCTCTGACCTGCGTCCATTTTCAGAACTCTTCAGGAAAAATCTTTGTCTGTCTTTTAGTACTGTAAACATTTTTCAAAATACTAAGATTTCCAAAGCTACATATAGACTCACTTTCTTCCTCTTATTTCTTCAACTGTGTAACAGCTATGGACTCTAAAAAGTGACAATTTAAAATTATATTAACTGATTTCAAAACATAACTTCTTGATGGTTTCATCACCCCCCAAAGAAGCATTATTGTCTAGAATTAATATTTACCAAAATTGATGTCATAATGAATTATGTGTGTGTGTGTTTTTTAAATTTTTTATTGTGAAGCATCAAAAGGGATTGTTTACTTTTTATTTGGCATGAACAAATTAAAGGGAGTTTAGAAATGTAATCAATGGAAAAATAAATTTCAAATTATACCCAACTCTTTAAAATTCTTTGTACCTATTTTTCTATCCTGGAAATTACAAACTTTTGCAAAACTCTCTGATAGCCTTATGAACGGTCAAAGATATTTTATTTGGCATCAGTTTCCCTCCCACATACTGTTTAACACACTGTTCCATTAAAACAGAACTGGTACCTGAACAACTGCTCATGATAAGAGCTATGTGGTTTATATGTTTTGTCTAGTATTTTTCTGTAGAAAATTTTGTAATCTAAATGTGTTAGAGGGCTTCCCTGGTGGCGCAGTCATTGAGAATCTGCCTGCCAATGCAGGGGACCTGGGTTCGATCCCTGGTCTGGGAAGATCCCACATGCCGCGGAGCAACTAGGCCCAGGAGCCACAACTACTGAGCCTGCGCGTCTGGAGCCTGTGCTCCGCAACAGGAGAGGCCACGATAGTGAGAGGCCCGCGCACCACAATGAAGAGTGACCCCCGCTCGCTGCAACTACAGAAAGCCCTCGCACAGAAACGAAGACCCAACACAGCCATAAATAAATAAATAAATTAAAATATAAAAAAGAAATGTTTAAATGTGTTAGAAATCAAAGCAGGTTCATCAGAAAGTCTCTATGCAAAAAAAGGAAATTGAACTCTTATAGTCATTTACCTGTGCTGCCCTTAGTAAATGGTTTTACATGCCAATTTGTGCTTTCATTTTTTTTTTCTACTGCAGACAAATAGTAGTTATCACATCAAGTTGAGTTATAGTTTATTCATTTTCAAGGATCACAATAAATGTGCATTGCGAATAATTATTCCTACAAATTACATATATTTAAATAAAAACACAAAGAGCTCCTGCGGTGGGGGAAAGATACCCATTTGCACAAAATGCTCTGCTTTGGGAAAAGCAGTAGTGGTATTGTGACTAACTGAATTTGGAAAATATTATATGCTCTATACCTCCTATTGGTGAATCTCTATGCTTGTATCCTTATTAAAGTCTCTAGAAAGTGCAGCTCTGAAACATCTGTTTAACTGTGCTCATTCTACATCATTCAAATTTATTTGACCACAGAACACTTCTCACTAGATATCTGTTTTGCAGAATACATGCTGGGAAACTATACTGTACTGCACTGAATCATAGCACAACATTTTGTACCAACAGAGGCTAAAATGATTTTTTATTGTTTTGTGTTTTTTTAGGTTTAAAAATTTTGTGGCAAGGTGTATCAGGCACGGGGGCTCCCCTGGTGGCGCAGTGGTTGAGAGTCCGCCTGCCGATGCAGGGGACACGGGTTCGTGCCCCGGTCCGGGAAGATCCCACATGCCGTGGAGCGGCTGGGCCCGTGAGCCATGGCTGCTGGGCCTGCGCGTCTGGAGCCTGTGCTCCGCAACGGGAGAGACCACAACAGTGAGAGGCCCGCATACTGCAAAAAAAAAAAAAAAAAAAAAAAAAAAAAATATATATATATATATATATATATATATCAGGCACGCTGATTATCAAGAGACTTTTTATCTATTACTGTGTGCAAGTTGTGTCTCTTCAGAACTACTGATTCAGCAGAGTTTAATCAATGAGGATAGGATTAAATACTCATACTTCCCAGGATCCAGCTGGTACAGAATACAATTTTTATTTCATCAAACCCAAATTAATTTAGTATTGTGTGCCTTTTTTATGTCTGTTATATAGTACAAAATGAACTTCTCTGAGAATATGAATTATCTCAGATCTGGTTGCTATTATGAAACCCTTCATAGCTTCATACCAGGTAAGTGTGAGCCACCTTGCAAACAGAAAACAAATATTCAGTTTTCATCTGATGAAAATGTATAATTATTAAACTTGAAAAATAACTCTCTTCCAATAGAGGGATACTCGGTTTTCTTTAGAGTGAATCACTTTATCCTGAAATAATGCCCAAAGACATTAAGAGCAGACCAACCCAAACAGAAGTGCTTGCAAAGGTACTGAGATATAAATCATCATGGGGCAAAACTGACCTGGTAGCAGTGTCAGGATGAAGTTTCTTTGACAGTTTAGAGTTTCTCATGCACTGCTATAAAATATGAGATGTGATACCCCTTATGTCAGTGAAATTTTGATTTGCTTACCTTTCTTTACATTGCTCCAGTATTGATCCAATGTCTCTTTGATGACTTAGTTAGTTTGATGTGGCGAAACGTGAATGGTAAATGTTCTGATGTCCCAGGAGGTCCGAAGGAAGGGGAAAAAGGAGCAGTAGGGATCAATGCTGTTTGGACCAGGATTTACCTCAGTTTCACTTCCAGAATAGTAGAGAGAGAATTAGCAACATTCCTTCTGCAGCTGTCAGCAGGTCATGGTGCTTTCTTGCTCAATGATTAGACCTGCAGCTGTAGCAGCCACCTGGCTCTCCTTGGGGAACTGGGTTGTATCTCAGGGTGTGAGACACAGAAGGAATGGAATCTGAAGGTTTCTGACCACTGTTTAAATACAGCCACTCAGTGCTGGTCCTTTGGTTGCCAACATATACTACTATGTTTAGCATCATGATTTTTGACAGAAAATGGAAATGTAAGCTATGACACATGAAATTGAAGGCAGTGACATATACCAGAATAGATTTGAAGGAAAAGCATCTTCATATATACAAATTCTCCCCTAAGACACTATCTTTATCTATTACTTTTAACCTAACCCTGACCTCTTTTTAAAATCCTGTTGCCACTAACTAAAGCAATGAGGTCACCTCAACTCTTCCTTGACAGCTTCCTGCTAACAGTTTAGATTCTTAAATAGTTCTGCATGTTTCTCTAGGCTGTTTCAGCCAGACCAACCAGTCACCCTGAGATTTGCAATATAGATGCCATATTAAGGCTCTTTATGGCTAGAAAAATGACACATGGTACTTATAAAGTTGAACTGAAATGTGTCTAATTTTGTCACAATGTTTGGCAAAATTACAACCGAACATCTTCAAAGAGATTTTAGTGATTACAAACCGTCTCCAACCAGGAGCATAGTCAGTGATAGAAGTAAAACTGCTTGAATGAAGGAAAGATGTGAGAATGTTAATTTATATCTACATTATCAGAGCTGGTTGTGAAAATGTTTTCATACAAGGCATTTTATCAAGAAAAACACATGGTATAAAGTGAAGATCAGTGTTTGTTTTTCACTGAGGCTAATTCTAGCTCATTTTTAATGTGTATCTTCAGGCAACGAACGGGGTACAGCTGGCTGGTGACCTCTTGGAGAAATATACTGAGCAGGATTCTTCATTTGTCTAATGTAAGAGATAGTGTATTACATAGGACTAGGGAAAATTTATCATCATGACAGGAAAAGATAAAGCATCTAATAACTGAGTGATACCATATGTATAATCTTTCAAAAATATTTAGGACTTCTGCCCTATATAATAGCTATCTCAGTTTTATCTGCATCCACTCTTTTTGGTAACTTGTTGTTGAAATCAACAATATAAATTCAATGACTTTCTGAACTTCTGCTAGTGAAGACCTGATTGATGGTTCTAAGAGGGAATAGGTATGAACAGGCAGGAGCTGAACCTTTATTTTCAAGTAGCATCAAGCCAAGTCAGTCAAATCAGAACTCGCAGCTATACAGACAGGAAGCTGTTTGTGGATAACAGGATGCTTCCACATATCATTTTTATCTTATATCAGGAGATGTAGGTGATTCCAGTCATCCTTGAATAAAACTGTACAGAATGAAATATTTATCACTTTGTTTCAAAACGAATTAACCTTTCAAAAATATTTAAACTCTATCAAATATAAATTTTCCCTGATGCATGTGTAAGGGAAATAAGATTTCCCAGACATGAAAGTGTGAATAAATAAATAGAGCATTCTTTAAATGTCTTATAGGATACCACCTTGACTCATTCCTACCTGAAATAAATATTTCCTGGGTCTCTAATGCCACAACTTCAAGTCCAAGAAGCACTTGAAACAACTATTCAGACTTTGTCTTTGGGGAGCTTTAAGTGTCAGACTAGAGCTCTGAAACTCAAGTGACATTGTAATTATCTAGGGACTTACCTCTGAGTTAAGAGAAATAAGTTCTCAACAGCAGAGTTTTGTTTTGCCAGAATAAAAGATGAAGAGTTAATACATAATATTTCCATGAGTGTTCTAGGTTGGAATGTTATTTGATTAAACTATTCAGGTTTAGAAATAAGTTTTCATAACCTCACAAGGTCTGATTGTTTATAAGGGGTTTTGTTTAGAGTCTGTAGTCACATACCAACAAAATTAATTTTTTCTTGTAGGAATATTGACTAAGTAAAATGATAGGGTTGGTTTATGTGTGGGTGAGCTTCCTCCTTTTAAGCTGCAGCTGTTACTAGTACAAAACTGCCTCTGAAACAGAAACATGGATGCCTACCCAAAACAGGGCTACATGCTGCCACTTGTGGATGTGTCCTAGAGGGGGTTATGAAAAAGGATTCTCAAGGCCCACAATTCTTATTTTAGTAAATTCTTTCATCTGTTATATTTTGCAGTTTAAATCAGAAGATGCTGTTGCTTGTCTAAGACAAAATGATGCCTTATGTTGAAGTGGAGAAATCCACACAGTGACAAGGATACAGTAAAAGCACACAGGCTTCCATTTAATAACTGAGGGATACCACACGTAGAATCCCGAAGGTTTACAAAACTGTGTGGGTGGAATCAGGCCTTTCCCTGGATGTGGAGACCTGTTTACAGATGTACTCCAGTAGAATGGGAAATATCGCTGGGCTTGATCAAAACACCATTTGGGGGTCGCGGCTGTTACTATGGAGTGTGTGGCAGGCCCGGGGGTTTCCACCAAACTCGGGATCGGGCCTGGGCCTGGAAGCGAGGGCTTATTCCCGGAGCGACGGCCCCTACTCGCGCACGGCGCTCTACGAGCTGCTCGGCGTCCCCTCCACGGCCACGCAGGCGCAGATCAAGGCAGCTGACTACCGGCAGCGCTTCCTCTACCACACGGACCGCAACTCGGGGAGCGCCGAGGCTGCCGAGCGCTTCACGCAGATCTCCCAGGCCTACGTGGTGCTGGGCAGTACCACCCAGCGTCGCAGGTAGGACCGCGGCCTGCTCAGCGACGAGAACCTGCGCGGCCCCGGGGTCCGGTCCTCCAAGACGCCCGCCGCCGACCCCGCCTCGCCGCGCACCCAGCCGCCCGCCTCTGTGACCCAGGGCCGCGCTCAGGCCTCGTCGGGAGCCAACCGCACCACGCTCGACTTTGACGCCTCCTACCGGGCTCACGACGGCGAGCAGCTGGAGCGCGAGCGGCGCCTGAGCGCCCGGCGGGAGGCTCTTCGCCAGCAGCAGGAGGACCGGGCCAAGAAGGGCTTACGCTGGGACGAGAGCCGAGAGATGGCTTTCGTCTTGGTTCTGCGCAGTCTTCATCATCCTGGGCTTTCGTTTTTAATCGGAGAGCGGAGGGAAGGAGAGCAGCCCCCCGCCCCCAAGAATTGGCCTTTCCTGTCACCTTGAACCCGTTGCCTTCCACCGTCTACCGTTGTCTACCTCTGCTGGGATCCGAAGGAACTGCTCTCCCCTTCCCCTTCCCCACCCGGCCAGCTTAGCCATTGACCTGCACATCCCTACCGCTCTGGTCCAGAAAAGGAAGCTTCTCCATGCCCAAGAAAAAGGCCCCCAATGAGGAGTCCCGAAAGCCCAAGAGGGAGGGGTTTCCTGGAGGCCCTGGGGTGCCTGCTTCCAGATGTTGTCAATTTCTGGAACACTTGCTGTGGCTTTCCTGTGGCTTTTCCTGTGGCTTTCCTCCTAGCAACACTCGTCTGTTCCTGCCCCACGTGTGTAGCGTGGGGCACCTCTGTAACCTTGAAACGTGCAATGTTACTCATTGTGACTGCCAAAAGAAAAATTCTGGGGTTATAAGACACTTGTCTTTCTGTGAGTTCCCAAAGCCACAGGTGAGACACAGCGTAGGGTAAGGATGTGATCTGTGGGAACGTGGCCATTCTTTGGTGGTCAGACCCCCACTCTGCCTTGTGTTGGCGGTGAGTGGGAGTGGGAAAGAAAGCAAGGTCATGAGCGTAAGGAATGAGCCTTCCTGTGCCCATGCTTATGTAATGTATGACCTCGGAGAAGGTACTCTGTGGGCGTGATGACAGAGGAGCAAATCGTTGGCTCTCTTTCGGTTTGTCACACTTGATTATCCATGTTCTAATAGGCTCAATGATTGAAGTATGATGCCAGGGACTTTCCTGGCGGTCCAGTGGTTAAGACTCTGCGCTTCCACTGCAGGGGGCACAGGTTCCATCCCTGGTTGGAGAACTAGGATCCCACATGCTGCAGCAGTGAGAAGAGAAAAAAAAAATATATATATATATATAGATAGATAGATAGATAGATAGATAGATAGATAGATATAGATATAGATAGATAGATATAGATATAGTGCCAATACAGTCAGGTTTGTCCTGGCACCTGGTCATCCCTTGACCAGCCAGACCCATTGCTAACTGTGCAGCTCCTTCCTTCCCAGAAATAGAACAACAAACTGGGAGTGTGAGTTGCCTGAGTGTGGCCCAGCCTCCTGTTTCTCTGGCAGTGCTTATTGCAGGCCCTACAAGCCAAGTCCTTGAAACATGGCTACTTGAGGCTGTGGGAATTGGGGGAGTTTGAGTAGACTGGACTTTTGAGTGACAGGAGGCACAGGATGGAAACACGCTTCCTTATTCAGAGCTGGCTGAGGGTTTTTCTGGGGTATCTTTCCCCTCTTTTCCTAATTGGTACAGTGGGTTATCACTTGGCTAGAGCTGTGGTAATCCAGTTCTCTTAACCATGAATCACTGCACGTGGGGTGTGGCTTAGCTGTGAGATGGCAGGTACTCAGTGTGCATGCACTGTTGAGTGTAAAGCTGTGGGGTAGGAAAACCTTTGCAGGAGCTCTTCTACAAGGGTAAGGACCTAAGTAGGTTCTAAACAAAGCCAGAGGTGCTTTGCAATATTATCACCCGTTCCTGCACTCAATCTTTTGTGTGCGATCCTTGGATAAATTGGGATAAACCCATAGCTAGTGCAACTTGGTCTTGGGAACGATTCTGTTTTCTCTAGCCTTGGAGGTTGGGGGCAAACTCTTAGTCATGGCTTTGCAGTAACCATATGATTCAGTAGTAGAGATTTAAGCCCACTCTGGTTCAGACATGCTGGGCTCACAGAACCTTGGTTTGGGGGGAAGGGCATATGTACTTTAAAAAAGAACATTTAATGTTATTATGTTTCATATTTGGAAAACAAGAGGGTAAGTCTGTTCTTTTCAAAACACAAACTACAGGAAGTGAAGCTTAGTAAAATGTACAGAGGTTGGTGATTCTCAGCCAAGGAGTTGGGGCATAACAGAGTGTCCTTGGGGCAAGATTCTATCAAAGTTTCGATCAAATGGGGTTGGGGTTCTTTTGGGTTTTGCTTGTAAAAGCACTAGTGGTCTGTGATATCTGGGATCTTTCTCATGGGCTCTTTGACATAGATCTCTCAAGTTTGTTTTCTCTCAGTGAAGATCACAGCCAAGCACATTCCTCTGGGCCCCAGAACATGGAAGTAGACCAAGAAGGTTTGCGGTGGTGGGGTCCAGACTCTGTGAAACTTCTGGAACATTCCATGCAACTCCAAACAGCATAGTCAATAAAATTTATTAACCATCCAAAAAAAAAAAAAAAACACTTGGGAAAGGCTGACCAACTTGGATGGGCTTTTAATCTTCATTTTAAAAACTATATTAGTATCAAGTTTGTTTTTCCTATTTCTTCATTGGAAAGTTGATTTAATTATTACGTTGCCATTTTGCACTTCACTTGGACTGTATACCCTTTGTGAATAAATGTGCATTTTATTAAGTTTTAACATATTACAGGATTTATGTTGAGTTTTAGAAAATGTTATAGAAAAGTTGGCCAAGTAAAACAATTATCAGGTCATCATTGCAAAGCACAAGATGGTCATGCAAATAATGTCTCATAGGTGATGGTCAATGCACTTAGCTTCAATCCTCCCTAGGCCACAAGCAGGTGTCTTCCTGTTTGAGAGGGGAGGGCATTGGACATCTGGTTCACCCCCACAGTCCTTGGAAGGGGGCTCATGAAAATTACTTGGAAAGGCTGTGTGATTGGATCCCCATGCTGGTTCAGGGTATGTTTTTCTTTTGGTTGATTTTGGGGTTTTTTGTTGTTGTTGTTTTTTCATATGAAATATTGAAAAGAAATGGTTAGAAATGTCCATCAATTTATAATGTACACCATTCTAAAACAATTCATTCAGTACACGTACTTGTCTTTTTTGTGTGTGTGTGTGGTACGCAGGCCTCTCACTGTTGTGGCCTCTCCCATTGTGGAGCACAGGCTCCAGACGCACAGGCTCAGCGGCCATGGCTCACGGGCCCAGCCGCTCAGTGGAATGTGGGATCTTCCCGGACCGGGACACGAACCCGTGTTTCCTGCATTGGCAGGCGGACTCTCAACCACTGCGCCACCAGGGAAGCCCACATACTTATCTTATTCCAGACTATTAAGAGTGTTTTTAAGGACTTCCACAGAAGAGGATTCCAGTTTTCATAAGCAATTTATTTTACTATTCATCTTCATGAAGCTCATGATACTATCTGACATACAGTATTTAAGACAAAAATTATTTCCACACCCTTGAGATGTAACCTGGGTGATAATGAGGAATTATTTATATATACTCCTATAAAAATGGATGAATTTTAAAATGATTTTTAAGAACTCATTTGGCTTTCAGCTACCCAAGTTAAATAACCCTAGTCACTTTAGGATCCTCAGTTTAAAAATAATTAATTTTAATTAAAAGTCTAATAATGAATACACTTTTTTGTAATACAAAATTAAAAGCATTACATATAAGGTTAATATCTGCTTTGTTCATCAACCCCAGTCTCCCAGAGGTAGCCTTTCTCAGGATTCATGTATATCTACATAGCCCTAGAAGGTATATATGTATGTGTGTATATATATATTATGTGTTTATATATATATATATATATATATATATATATAAATCTCATACATATATATATATATATATATATATATATGAGATTTTTGTCAGTTGTTGAGTATAACTACTCAAGTATTCATTCCAGAACTGGGAAATAATCCCAGAATGGGTTCAGGGATCTGCTGGACCCACTGTGACATGGGCCTCAGTCCAAACTCCACTGATCACTTGACCTCCACAAACAAACCCCTACTCTGACTGGTGGACCACAGTGATGTTGTGGGTCTGTAAAATTAGTATCAAGTCAGAGCTGATGCATAGTAATCCTTGAAAAGTTTGATGGTTTTCCCTTCCCCAGTGCGCAGTCATCCTGGTAAAAGGCCATAGGCCCTTTCAGGAAGGCTGGAGAAAGATTAGCAGTATAAATTTTTGTCATTGTAACAGGGTACTTCCTCAAGGAGACCCAGCCCTGCTTCATTCAAGGGGTTCTGAATCTGTGGCTATTCACTTATAGCAACTATCTAATTTTCTTAATCTAAAATATGAAGATTTATCCTATTATTTTTTAAAGATTTATTTATTTATTTATTTATTTTTATCCTTATTTATTTTTGGCTGCGTCAGGTCTTAGTTGCAGCAGGTGGGATCTTCGTTGAGGCATGTGGGATCTTTCCTTGTGGCATGCAGTCTTCTCTCTAGATGTGGTATTTGGGTTTTCCTCTCTCTATTTGTGGCACCTAGGCTCCAGAGTGTGTGGGCTCTGTAGTTTGCAGCACGCAGACTCTCTAGTTGAGGCTTGTGAGCTCAGTAGTTGTGTTCTGAGGGCTTAGTTGTGGGACACAACTAAGGGCAGATTCTTTACCACTGGACCACCAGGGAAGTCCCTATCCTATTATTTTTTAACTGTTCTGTAGTATTAAATAGCCATTCCCCTTGTAACAAACATTTTTATTATTCCCAAGGTTTTTAATGCTCTTATAATGTACAATAATGCACATTTCCTCTTGAACATATGCAAGTGTTCCTCTAGGTTAAAGCCTAGGAAATAAAATATTGAAACATAGGAAAAATATGTATACATATATATATATATATATATATATATATATATATATATATATATTTCCAATATTGCATCCAAATTGCATCACCACCAGCACTCTAGAAAACCATTTTCTTACCATTCTTGGCAATGTGATGTTCGCTGTTCATGGAAAGAACTAGTCCTCCCAAATTCACAAGTATACACCTTCATTTTTGAGAAAGGAGGGTCATTTGTTGTACATCCAGTTCACCGCCCTCTCTGTCCTTAGAAAGGGGCTCAAGAAGATTCCTTGGAATGACTGTGTGTTAGGCATTCCCAAAGCACCCTCAGGTTTGGTGATTCACTAGAAGGCCTCAGGGGATTTTAAAAAGTTGTCACACTCATAATTATGATTTATGACAGTGAAAGGATACAGATTAAAATCAGCTAATGGGTAAGTTGCATGAGGTGATCAAGGCAGGAGAATCGAGGCAGAAGCTTTCAGGTGTCCTTTCCCAGTGGAGTCACATGGACATGCTTAATTCTCCCAGCAATGATCTGTGACAACACACACAAAGTGCTGCCAACCATGGAAGCTCAGTAGAGTCTTGGTGTTTAGGTTTTGTCCTAAGAGTCAGTCATGTATACATGCTGCGTCTACATGGGCTGACCTTAGCTACTCAGCTGCCAGTCACAGAGACAAAAGCATGCATTCACCATAAATCACATTGCTATCATAAATTATCTAAATGTAGTTGTACCTAGAATCTCAATGCCTCTAGGCATAAAAAAACACTCTTATCAGGTAGACTGTTCCAAGGACTCAACACTCACCTCCCAGGAGCCAACAGCCAGTCCTGAAGACACTCTTTCTTGGGAATGTGCAGATTTGAGCAACACAAGTCTGCTGAGTTAACCCTTTCCTGCACAGACTGACATCTACTTCCAAAAGTGGACATCACAGTAGTTATCTTACTTGCTGGCCTGCCCTTATTTACATCACTAGAGCAGATAAAGTCTTGAGCAGAGAGACTGGATGGTGGTATGGGCACACATCACACTCTCTAGCTCCCAATTCCTGGGTTGTATAAAAACTGAAGTCTACTTGTGCTTGTCCTACATTGGAGCCACGGTGAAAGGTGAGATAGATGCAGTAGGCTTTTTGAGGCATGCCAAGCTGTTTTCCAAAGGAATTACAATATTTAAAATCCCCACAAATAATATATGAGGGTTCCAATTTCTCCAGATCCTCACT
The DNA here is from genome assembly GCF_964341445.2 of Mesoplodon mirus. Classification (NCBI taxonomy): domain Eukaryota; kingdom Metazoa; phylum Chordata; class Mammalia; order Artiodactyla; family Ziphiidae; genus Mesoplodon; species Mesoplodon mirus. The sequence goes on along the minus strand of NC_138982.1, from coordinate 105,317,630 downwards.
AACCCTCTTTATTATAGCCATTCTAGTGGGTGTGAATGGTCACATTGTGTTTTTAATTTTCATTCCCTAATGAAAAATGATGTTGAGCAACTTTTTCCCATGCTTGTTAACATTTGAATATCTTCTTTGCAGAAATGTCTATTCAGATATTTACCCATTTTTAAATTGAGTTAATATCTGTATCTTTTTATTGTTGAGTTGTAAGAATTCTTTATACGTCCTGTATTACAGTCTCTTTTCAGATATTTGATTTACTGTCTGTCCTCAGTTCAATTACGGGGCAAAGAACTCCCAAAGAGGCTTCCATTTGACTCTAGTGAGATACAGAATTGATTCTTACTGTCCACCCCCAAAAAGATTATGATGAAAAGAGAATTAAACTAGGAGCCAGAACACCTGATTAGCCTCTTATCTTTATCAGAAATGTTGTGAGACATTGGGCAAGCTCCATTTTAATCTCTGAATACTGCAGCCATGTAAAATGAGGGGGTTGAAATAGATATCTCTAAGTTCTACTCCATATCTAGAATTCTATGATATTATGTTGATTAGAGTCAAAGTATTTAAGTGTCCCTTGATAGCTTAAAACTGGAAGTTTAACCTTCAAACTAGAAACACATCTGATGTTGAAATTAGCTGATTTATTTTGAGAGAGCTTAGCTTTGATCTACTGCATAGATTTAGAACATCATGATGTGCTTTAAACACAATTTAAACATATAATGACAGTCTAAAGAGAGAATTACTGTAACATCCAAATTTTTAAAAAGAGCTTATATTGCAATTGTATCTTTAATTAGCCTGAGTTTCAAGTAAAGTCCTTGCAAAAAATAGACTGCCATTTGTTTGTTTGCTTTGTTCCAAGAAGCCTCTACACAGAGCTTCAACTAATAGTTGTAATAGAGTATAGGTAAAACTTTAATTTATAACAAACATGTTTTTTTAATATTTATTGCAACTCATTATTAAACACTGATTTAAATGATTTAAAACTAAATTTAAAATTTTTGGTTTGCTTTAATAATAACTGGATAAAAACATAATCTGAAAGATTTTTTTTAACTTTTTATTTATATTGGAGTACAGTTGATAAAAAATGTTGTGTTAGTTTCAGGTATACTGCAAAGTGATTCAGTTATACATATACATGTATCTATTTTTTTTCAAATTCTTTTCCCAATTAGGTTGTTACAGAATATTGAGCAGAGTTCCCTGTGCTATACAGTAGGTCCTTGTTGTTTTTCCATTTTAAATATAACAGTGTGTTATATTTAAATATAAGTCAATCCCAAACTCCCTAAGATTTTTTTATTTAAAATTATGATGGAAATCAATATAAATGCAAGGTTCACTAACCAAAAATTGGACTCATTTTCAATGTGGATTACATTTCTCTATTTTGTGGCAAGCCTCCCATTAGCTTATATTTTAATTTTTTCCTTTTATTATGTTTCTGTGGATGTTGTGTTTAAATTGTTTATATCTTGCCCTCAACTTTAGTCAAGCTGACAAAAAAAAAAAGGAATGTACCCAATAACCACTTGAAAACATTGATCTAAGGGTTAGAATTTAAAAGATTGTTTAAAATGTTGGTTCCAAGGCCTCAATATGATTCACTCAATATAAAGTCTATATGAAAGTAAAAAATAAATGAGATGTGAGAAGCAATTAGCAATTAGCAATAAAGTTGACAAACAAACATTCAAAATTTTTAAAAAAGAGATATGTCAACTTTCTGAATTTAATTTGGCCTAGTTTAGGGCAGTTACAGAGGAATTTGTTGAAATATTAATTTTATGAACTGGTAGGAACCTCCTACTTTCTCTTTCAATTTCTCATTTCTCTTTTTTATTATTACTGTTTTCATCTTTAACGATGAAGAATTTTTGAAGAAGTTGATGTAACAGTGAAGTATTTGTCTAGGTTCCTGCATCCAAGGTGCTTGAGATCCATTTGGAAACTCAGAATGTTTACAAAAAAAAAAAAAAAAAAAAAGATTAAAAAAAGAAATATACTCATTCCTCCTGTAGTGAACATCATAAAAATAGAGTTTCAGTTATGCAAATAGCATAGTCAGACACTAATGAGTAAATCATAGATCTTTTCTATAAGTAAAAAGGTACAGATATTTGAAATACATTTTTTTAATATTAAGAAAATAAATAATGTTAGAACAGTTTTCTTGAATACAGTTTTGCATATCTTTAGTTGAAAGAAATGAGGTTGAAAAGAAACACATTTAGGAAGATGAGTACATTCGGTCTTGTTTTGCATGGTAGAAATGGTGGAACTTTTGACAAACTTTTTATACAGTGACTCATGCAAAAGCTAATGCTTTAGAAAGGTTCTTCTGGCAGCAGTGGGTAGGGCGTATTTAAGGGGGCAAGAAGACAGCTGAGGAGACCATTAAATTAGCCATATATGTATGAGTCTAGGTCACTCGGACTAGAAGAAGATAACAGCACTGGGAATGGAAAGGGGAAAATGAAAGCAGCAAGCAGTGCAGGAATTTACTGAATGTAATAATTAAGCAGATTGGAAAAAAAGAGTCAGGAAAAATTGCAAGAATGTGAGCTGAAAACTTAGAAAATGAAAGCTCCATTAGGGGAAAATAAAGCTGTTTGTGGGAGAACCAAGTCGGGGGAAAATTTTGATGTCTTTGATCAACATTGAGAGTTTGAGACAATGATCAGACATTCCATTGAAAACAACTTTTATATAGGGCTGAACCAGAGAAATTTGGTAAATTGAGAAATCATTTCAGTGGAGTTTATAGCTGAAATCTTTAGAAGATATGAAACCTCCAAGGGAAAAAATAAATGAAGAGCAGAGGGATAAAACATATGAGTCCTGTGGCACAACTTCAACAATGACTGAAGTGAGAGGACCCAGGAAACAGAAGTGGTAAATAGAGAGTAATGGATAGAACTGGAACCCTGTAATGACTGTGAGATCAGGGAACAATTTCAAGGAGAAGTCACACAGTTTGGAAAAATTAGGGGTGATGATCACGAAGAAAACCTTTGCAGTTTACAAAAAGAGATCACTGGTTAACTTCAACTGGAGCACTTGTGAGAAGTCAGAACCTGCATCATGGGATTAAGTCAAGAAATTAGGAAATGGAGGCACAGCAAAAGTGGAGTGTTCTTGACAATTTTATGGTGGAAGAGAAATTCATATAGGTTTCTATTTGGATTTAGGTAGAAAGTGTTCAAAATTAGAATATATTTCACATTTCTTTTAGAAAACAATTTGGTTCAGCAATAAAACAGAAAGAGGCAAAGAACAATTCAGAGCCAGGAATTTCTAAGTAACTCATTATCTAAACCGGACTTATGACATATCTGGGCTCTGTAACTATTCTTTGTATAATTATCCACCTGTGTACAGGTTGTGACTTCCCAAATCTTAAAGAGTAGGTAAGCAAAACAATTGGTTTAAAAGTGTGTTGTAATTTGTGTTTACCAGCCAAGGAAGGGTACCTAGAGAAGAGGAATAATCCAGGGAAAATGTATGTTTTAGGGGGACTGGACATTCTGTGAATGAAAAAATGCTGCCTGCCATGTCAGTTAACAAAGGATGTTGCAGCCATCAAGCCACTAAAGCCACCCCAGATGGTGAGCCGTGAGGGAACTCAGGGTGGAGACAAATGGGCTGCCGGCTGCCAAGCCCGCAGTCACTGCAGCCACCCCAGAACGATGTACCCTGCGGGGCTTCAGCAAGGAGGAAACCAGGCCACTGGCCCTAGGTAGTTAAGGTGCGTATCAAAGGAATGATTTCAGTGAGCCCAGACTCTTGCAACTTCCCATACCTAGAAAAGTGTTAAATTCATTAACTTGAGGTATATGGCTTTCTTTAATTAACAGTACTATCTGGTCTTTTTTGCAAAAACTCCTATGTATCCTCGCTCCCCGCCTTGCCTCTTCAGAGCAGTTCCTCAGAGCTATCTGGAGGATCCTTCCCAGGCTTAAGTCCTCAGTTTTATCTGCCAAATAAAACATAATTCTCAACTTTTAGGTTGTGCATGTTTTTCAGTTGACACCTCCAAGAAAGAGCCCCTAAATTTTTCAAAGATGGGTGCAAAACACTACCAGAGTCAGGCCTTTGTCAATAGGGAAAGTTGTAAGTGGTAAGGTAAAAGGTTTTCTTTCTTTTTTTGCCTGCCCTTTGATGAGTGTATAATCTAGGATCTTAGTTTTGTCCTCAAACCATACCAATGTTTCTAATCAAAATTCACTTAGGGGTGATTATTTAAAAATAAACTTTTGAATGATTTAAACACTGTCACCTATTATCATTTAGGAAAATGTATATATTTGTATTTTTTGTCTCATTAAACACTATTAGTTTTTGTGTTCTCCAGCCAAAAGTTTCACTGGAATGATGACAGTGAAGGAAACAGATGCCCAGATTAAATATGTTATGATATATTTCTCAGTAGTGATAGCCAAGGCCACAAAGCCAATCAGTGACAGACGGAACTATTTTGTTAACTCTCTTCTAGATTCTAAACTATAAGCTTGATGCAAACTGAAAATAAGTCATAAAAAGTTTAAAGGGCTGTAAATACATGATATGTGTGGCAAATAAGATAAATGAGTTAAAATCTAAAGCATATTAATTTAAGATGAAAATTAGTATAGAATACATGATCAAAAAGTATGAAGAGAGAATTCTGGACATGACAGATGTCCCGTGACAATTATTAATTTTTTAAACAATTGATCTCATTCATTCAAAATCACTTGTGCAATTAGCAAGTACCAATGGCTTGTGTATATCTTTGTTTAAAATTTTCTTAATCGACAGATTAAAAAATAAGCTCACCTTTATTCTACATTATCTTAACATTACATAAGGCTGAAAAATACTTATGCAGCCTGGTATTTGAAATTTACTTGCACTTACACAAGAAGAGTTACATCAATACACATTGATCACCTTACAGTGGTAATAAAAGCCCAAATATTTTACTTCTTGTTTTCAAAATGGCAGAGTAGAATTTTCAGAAATTTGAACCCAGGAAACATCCTCATAAATTTTAGTTGAGTTGACTTTGTTTAAATAACTATTAGGTTATTTTAATAGGAATAGTTCACTTCTTCTACCATGCTTTTTTCTTTCCCTTTTTTTCTCCTTTACCTATTTCCCTTGTACCTATGGTAGTTTGGGTTTTATACAATTCTCAGTCAGTTTCTGCTATCTTGAGCAATGAACTGTGGATTCTGAAGTAGATCTAAAACAACAGACAGAATTGTAAAGTAGGGAGGTAAAAGGTTTGATGATATAAAGATATTAGCATATTTGAACTTAGTACTGCCTATGATTCCTCTTTAGGAAGCAAGAATGAGGCACCTAAAGGGCATGATGTTAAGAGTAATTCAGGAAATGTAAAAAAAATAAACATAAAATAATAAGTAAAGTCAAGAAAAGAAATGCTTGAGAAGTTATAGCAAGAAGATAAAATAATAAGAATGATTCTAGGTTGTGTCATCCATCACAGATGCCAAAGTAATATAACCTCTGAATGGCTATTGTCAACATATGGTAATGTGTGGACTGATGCTAATTAGACAAGTTTTACTCCACACATAGTCTGGCTTTTGCAGTTCTTGGTAGTCATAAACATAAGGAGTTACTGATTTAATGACAGGCAGAATTTCCTGCTGAGCCAGGAAGAAGATAATGGTTTAGAGATTAAAGTTTAAAATACTAACTAGGAGATCTATTCAAAAGAGCTAACATGGATCAGTTGTTTAGAGGAAGGACATGCTTGTATTAGTTTAAAGATAGTATAGAAAGCAGTGATGCTATTTATAACTTCACTTGGTTATTTACTAAACAACAGAAACTTTTGAACTTTTCCCAGGTGGAATGGATTTATCTATCCTTTTTTTGATGAGAAAAGCATTCCCACAAGATAGAGGAGGATATGTGTATATATATATGATACAATTTTATATATACATATGATACAATTGTATCATATATATATGCACATATATACATGAGTATATATATACGTGTATATATATACATGTATTTAAAAGGAGGATGACAAATAAAAATATTTTACGGAAATGAAGAAAATTTCAGTCTTGTCACTTCTTCAAAAGACAAATTGTTCATATCACCATTAGCCACAACTCTACTAAATTTCACCACGGGATCCCTGCCCTTGCATTCTTGACCTGTTCCTTTGAGACAACATAAAAGGGAAACTTTACAAGAGGACTGTAAAACATGAGGTCCTGTAGGTATTTTAAGTTACTATACATATGTATTTTGAGTATAACTTTTTCAGCTGAATAATGTATTTATTGGTTTTTGTCCTTTACAACTAATATTTATCCCCTACTCAGACAAATAGATCTGAAAAGTAAGAAGTGAGAAGTGAAGTATAGTGAAATCGCCTAATATACACACAGTGATGATTGCTGTCTGTAAATTGTTATAACTGAAATATTTCTCCTGGATGTGACATTGATAAGGTTCATGTGGACACCCACAAAACAAGCTACAACTGTTTTGTCTTTATGCAGTTTATAATATACCCTTCCAGAAATGAAGCTTTATTTTATCTCTTAAGTAAAACTCTATAAATTATCCTAGGAAACTGAGTCTCAGAAAATTTTAACTAATTTCTTTAAGGTCACAAGGTTAATTAGTGTGAGAGATGAAACCAAAAAAATTTCTAGGTTTTCTGGTTCATTCCTCTTCGGTTTCTATATATTATCCATGGAACACTGAATTTACAAAGGACAAGAGCAAAAACAAAGGTGCAGCCGGGTAAAAGATACAAAAATTGTAATATTGACTTGTTTGTCTTCTGGAAGAATAGAGAATGATGACCTTCATTCTAGATTGCATCTAACTTGACCTTGAATTGTATAACCCTCCATTTTTCCCGCTGTTGACATTAGCACTATTCTACACTTGATTAGTCATTTATTTATTACTAGATGCCCAGTGGCTGGAAATGGCACCTGGTGCATAGTAGATATCAGTAAATATTTACAGAATAAATAAATTGTATTTTGTATCTGCAAAACTAATATTTTTAACACACTGAATTAAGTCAAGCCTTGAAATTGAACCATCCATATTGACAAATTGTTAGCTAAGCACAATTTGAATCACTTTAGTGCTGCTTTATCACTGTCACTCTTTGGGTATCTATTAATGGGATACATTAGGGTGTCAAACATCCTGTTCAAACAGTAAATACGAAACTGAAAAATGTCACGTTTTTTCTGGCTGTAGTACAATTAAATACTTGTGTTAAGCATGGAACATATTTTGCCTGACAAGAAAACACTTGCCTGCCCATTCTCTCACACTAAGCAGATGTTAACTAAATATTAAAGAACCAAAAGTAACTAGGTAGTATGCCATTTATATCCTTTTAATCTATTGTTATCTTGTTCCATTGCATAGCTATTCACTATTTTACTCAATATCTTGTAGTTTATAAGTTGTACTTAAAAAATGCCCTCGAGTATATCTCATTTTCATATGTACTTTGATAGATTCTCTGCTACAATTATGCTTGTTATTTCAAGTAGAATGCATATGTTATTGATGAAAATACAATTGACCTCTTTTAAAAGCATGTATCACAGTAGTTAAAGTTTATGATAGAATGTGCGATGAGTTGGTCTTGATTCAATCACTCCTGAATAGAGATATAAATTTCTAATAGGAAATTTATGCATGGGACTTAGACATGTTCCACAGGATGTCTGGTTGTGGGCTGAATGGAAGGACGAAGTGTGTGTTCTCTCTTTCACTGGGGAAATGTTTCTCCCACCAAGGTCCTTGACACTCACAGACTGCTTTTCCCTCCATGTTGGTGTCCATTAATCTTACCGCCTCCCGCCCAGCTGAGTCAGCCCTTCCAGATTCAGCGCGCTGTCTCCACAACACGAAAATGGCTCTTTAGTTGTCAGATCTTGCCCAAGAGGAATAGCCAGCACAGTGGGAAAGGATTAGGCCTTATATAGTCACAGTTCAGAAGGACATTAATAATGTTGGTCAAAATAAATAAACTTCTTTGGCTATTCTTTATCACTTAGATAGTCTTAATGGTGAGAATGATGTGAATAATTCTCCAGCAAAAATTAAAATTTTGATTCCTCAAAAAAGAAAAATAAATAAAGATGTCCATTCATTATCCTCTGGTAAAATAAACTCTCCCAAACTACATAAGCACCTCTGAGCTTCAGGTGTGGTTAGTTCATTCACTTTTTGAATATTTGGGGATACTTATTCTATTTTTGGTTAATAATTTATTTCTCTTTTTCCTGGGGGGAAACCTGAACAGTCTTTAGGATGGTCATTGATTTCATTCAGAAATAAAAGATCATGATAAATCACCTACTACATCTTGCTAAAGAAACACAAACATTTTTTGAAAAGTTACAGATTTCTAGATAAGCTAAGTTCCAGATAGTTCACGTATATTTGCACATATCTGAAAACAACAAAGTTTTCTAAGTGCATACTTTCCCCAGACTGCCAAGTTAGTTGATCCTGGGCTTAAGGCTAGATCCTTTAAAATCTGTGCTACAGTTTTGATTATAAGCAATTGCTAAATATTAAAGATACATAACTGTAAGAGTACATCATATGACAGACAGGATAAAGAAACAGATACGTTCAGATGAATGACATTTTCTCAGTGTTTGCTGTGTATTTCCCTCTTAAACGGAGTTCGTTACAGATTCCGTTCTATAGTCCTTGACTGTTTCTTAGGTTGATAAACTTTAAAACCTCTGAAAGCAGATAACATACCTTGTTCATAAGTTTATAAATACAGTGACATCTCACACAAACAAAAATGTAACAGTGTTTCTTGAATTTAGTGATGGAAAAGCCTAGTCTCTGGCTTTATGGTTGTGAATGTACACACAGTGACCTTAGCCAGTCATTCCCAAAGTTTAGTGTGAGGAAATTTTGTGAAGTGCTTGTGTAAAATTTATTTTCAGGGGCCCCATATACACGTTTTCTTGTTTAGTAAGGCTGCATGTGGCTTCAGAACCTGAACTGATACCAGACATCTGACACAGATACTGGTGTTTACTGGAGAATATTTTGGAAACTACTATCTTTTAACACTTATAGCACGTTGCCCTCCATGAGTCCGCCAGTGTATTCTATTAGGAAGCTAATTTTTATAACAATGCCCTCTTACACTGTCTGTAGCTCCCATTTTGCTACATGTGCCCATGTTTCTGCATGGAATGAGGCAGATTGCCTCTGAGCAGGATGTACAGCTGATTGACAACTAGTAATAGTGGAAGGTCAGCACTAATTACTGTCCCTCATTTTCATGAGGAATTTTGAAAGATGGAAACTAACGTGTTTGTGGCTTTTTCTGCCATCAAATTACCTGGCTGACAGGAGGGTGTCACTGTTTATCGATGCTGATAGTGTGTAAGTTGGTACCCATGCAATTAAAGAGAAGTGAAATATTGCCTCAGAGAGTTACTTTCCTGGGAGTAATTACTATAAGTGTCAACAAGGCTAGAAAAAAAGAAGGGGTCTCTTTGTTGTTCTATGAGTAAAGGTTGTGAATGCTGAAAGGGCTGGTTCTGCTGATCATCAAAATCTCTGTCCCACCTATCAGTTTACTTGTTTGTCAACGATTAGAAAGAGCTTGAAAGAAAGCTCAGAAAGCAGACAGTACTTAGGCAGTTAAGAACAAAATCTCTGTTCCTTATTCCATGGATTCATGAGACATTTCTAGTATGAAGTTAGTTCTGAAATATAATGTTCCCGGGTAGATTTCAAGAGCCAACAGAAAGGATTAATGACAGGAGGAATCATTAGAAAAGAGTTGGACAAGAACTTTGGGAGAAAAGAAAGGAATTGGAGTCCCCATTTTCTGGGGCCAGAATATTTGGAGCACCTGGGGTTTTAGTTTATGCCTCCACAGAGATTTGTCAACTTCCTTCACAAATTTGAAACTTCTCTCAGTCTTTCCTCTTTGCTCTCCTGGCTTCAGGTTCTCATGCTGACTACATGCCTCCCACACAGAAAAACTAGTACACTCCGATTGCCCTAAACTTTTCCTCATTGCCACTGCCATCAAATAGCAGTTTGGAGCCCTCTCTCGGAGATGGAACATATTTGAACCCTTGAAATGAAGGCTAGGCTGGTAAGTAGAGGCCTTTTCATCTGGTTTATATAGCTCAGAGTTCACCACCATCATCAACACTGATCACTTCAGAGTTCTGTAGTTCTGTTCTGTGTTAACCCTCTCAGACCCCTATAGCCTCTGGGAGACCTGACCCCTACTTTGAGACACATTGAACTGGAAATAATAACTCCCATATGGGAGAAGAATACTTCAGCCCCAAGAGCTTATCAAGCTTTGTTTTTTTTATGACTGCTAAGAAAAGGAGTGTGTATTGGAAGTAATTCTCTCAGCTTATAGCTATTTTGATAGAGGGGGTCTATATTTAATAAAGGTTAAATCCATTGAAACTGAGTCAAAGGCACTTTTCATGGCCAACAATTTCACCTACTTTAGAAGCCCATCTCTTCCCACTCTCCCCAGGTCTACTCAAAGCGGGAAATGGGCGACCTTGCTTTGTTTAATAGGCAAATGGCCCTTCCCCCATAGAACATGAATAAGTATTTTCAATCTGAACTTGTACATCACTCTTATATGTCTCTCTTCTTCACAAAAAAGAAAGCTCTTTCGGTAATTGCAAGACTTAATTAGCCAGTGTTCACACAAAGGCTTCTTTTGTTCACCTATCAACAGGCTGCTTTCATTGATGGTTCTCTGACTCTCTGAAGACTATTCTTTTACTAAGTTTTACACAGACTTCTGTTTTCAGCTTCGGAGTCCTATGATATAAGTGCTCTGCATTCTAGCCCCCGGTGTCTTTTTCTCTGCCTCATCCTGATTACAGATCACTCCTTCCATGACTGATTGCGATCTGATCACCTTCCCAGTCTGCCAATTCCTTGTTTTTAATGGGACAGAAACAAAGTTTCAGAACAGCCGTGATGCTGTGGTAATAATGATCCGCTAAAGAGTTGGTTTCCTTCTAGCTCCATTTTCCCATCTTCATGTCAGAGCTATGGCAACAGCAGAGAATGGCGGCGGGGAAGCACGAACACCTGAAAAATACCAGAAAAAAGATGTACTGGTAACTACACTATACACATTTAAGCTATATTTCTTTTATAATTGAAAGGGGAAAAAACACATCTTATATCAGTCTACAGAATTTTTTAAAAAGCTTAGATCCTTTATTAGCTAATTTATAGCAATCACATTCTTAACATTACCAGATATTACTCTCTTTGAAATTACCTCATTTCTCTCCTCTGCGTATGTAAATCGTACTGCAACATTTTGTGACACTTTTTATGTTGACATTTAAAAGGCTTCTGTCCTAGAGATTACTGTTTTCCTTCCAGGGTAAGCTTAAAACTTACATACCTTTGGAGTCTGACATCTACAGACTCAAATCTATAGTAATTCTGCTACTAACGTTAAAAAAAAAAAATTCTTGGAACCTCGTTTGCTAGAGAAGAGGAAGTTCCTCACTGCCTGAGATAGTATTCCCTCCAGAAAAGGTTCTTATTATTGTGACCATTTCTATCCTGTGGCAAGTGGTGCTTGTAATTTATATTCTTAAATCTGAATATCTATGATATTCAGAAGTATGGATTTCCATGTAAAATAGAAAGATTTTGAAATCATTAATTGCTTCTATAAAGATTTCTGTTAAATCTATTAAACATAAATATGAGTTTATGTTACCAAGACATTTTAGTTTGAAAGATAATACAAGGCTCAGAGAAATATTTTTTAAAATCATAAGCACTTTATTACAATAAGTATGCACTCAGTAATCTTGAGTTGTCATCAAACACTCCTAAGTCAATCAGGATATTTTTCACCTGCTTCAGAAGAGAACACTGTACCACTCTTTCGAAGTTTGCTAATGGAATACCAGTTCTGACACTTTCACTAGTGTTAGGTTGCAAAAGCGTTTCATTTGGAATTGAATAACATTAAAGCAAGTTGTGTGTATATGTACATATATGTTTGTGCTTTTCTGCTATAATTCTGATTTTGATATGCTAGTCCATGGTTCTTTCCAAGATGGAAAAGCATAGTAAGCTCTCCTCAATTAACTGGACAGAGAAACTCCATTCAGGAAACCTCTTTTAGTGGTTTCTCATGAAATTAGTGTTCTATGGTGCACACTTTATCCTAATTCACCATTGCTTTTTCTTAGACTTTCAAGGTTGTCTATAACTTTTAGCCATTCAGCATCACTTTTATCAAATATCAGAAACAAAGCAAAATGGATTTTAACTTTTCTAATGAAAGAATTTTTTATAATTCTCAGAAGAGGTTTAATTTCACTACACTACTTCATCATGCTTTATGTGATGCATATCCCTACATTTTTTTCTCTACCACAACTGCAAGAACACACTGCATATCTCTTGTTTATCATAAATTTGCCAGTATGACCACTTTTTGAAAGACACATCCTTTCTTCAGTTCAGAGGGAAGTCATTTCCTTGATTTGCAGATCTTTCTGCAGAGATAGATTTTGTTTACTGATTAACTTATTTGTATGTACAACTGGTCCCCTTTTATAGCCACCCATCTATACTTAATTTCTTCTTTTATAGTCTGGCCTGTGATATCAACTGAACTCTATAAAGTTAGTTGGAGTACGCACTCTTCCAGTTTATTGCAGAATGTACTTATTAAAATAATATTTAAATGAAACATGTAGAGTTAAATATTTCTTTCTATATCATGAAAGTGATAGTCTCAGGAAGAAATAAATCACCCACAACTTACAGTAAACAAATTGGTAACAGTGTTCGGTATTTAGTTCCAGACATTTTTCTATCAAGGTTAAATCTAGTTTTTAAACAGACCCATTTGTGATGATTGGCTCTACATATAAACCTCTTAAACTCTCAACTTTGTTGATATCCTCTCCAGTATTTTCAATAATAAACATTTGAATATCACCCATAAGGGAGAAAGACATGCCATGTGGTATGGAGAGAGAGAGGACACATCAATACCCTGACCTCAAAAGACCCTCAGTACAATTCAATAATTAACACAGAAATCCTTTCGAATATAATAAACAATATAAGGAAGCTTATGATACATGTAGGAGGAATAATAACAAAGTGAGAACACTGAACATGGGGTGGTCAGGGAAAGATCATGCCATGTTAAACCATATAAAAAGCAGAGTTTAAACATTTATAAAAAATTATGGTAAAGGAAGAAGAAGCAATGAGTTTGATTACACACTACACATGAATGAATTTAGGGCATTTTAAGAGGGAAAATTTGAAGCCTACTTTCCTATTTTTCGAAGTCTGTTTAAACAGTCATTTGTTTTAAAAGTGAATAAGGTTGTATGAACATTTAATTGTTTTAATTGATTTGAGCTCTTTCTCACATGTACTCTGCCACTGGTGAGATATAGCGCTACAATTAAGTTAAAAGTTTATTTTCCTTTCTATCTTGGAAATGTTTGCAAACTTTTTTTTTTAATCTCAGAGTTTTATCACTCTATTGTACCTATAAACAAGATGCAAAAGAACATCCCTTTCATTTGCCATAGTCTGCTGTCACAGACTGAGTTGATTTGACATGGTGAAAATACATTCTTATTACATTAAAATTTACTTTAAATAAGACAAATATATCTGCGTTTTAAGTTCACTAAGTAATTTAGAGAAAATATTGGACTTATGCTATTTGGAAAACAAAAATATTCAGTAAGAACAGAATATCCTTTGATTATATTTAATTGGGGTTAACAAAAAGAAAACTTGACCTTGGGTATAGAAATGTCACCAAGGGGACATTTTTATCAGGCTGACACTGTCATCTGTCTCTTAATTTTGTTTCATGAAACTCAGCAAGGTTATTATTTAAACCTGCTTATGTTGAAAGGCAAAAAGTTAAATTTGAAAAACAATTATTTTACTGTGGATTTTGACATCCTTGATTTTTGGCTCCTTTATCCCCCTCTCTTGTTCATATTCTGTAAAAAAGCATTCCATCTATTCATAACTGCAAACAGATTCTAATTTAGTCCTATTTCCTCAAACGAGTATATCACATTCTTTTTCAGTGCACCATTTACTTCTCCCAGCTATTGGGGGTGTCAGGACCTTTATACTCTGCATTTTTACTCTGCTCTCAAAATAAATCTGAAAATTTTGTTATGACTCATAACAGTCCTTCCACTAGAGGATATTTAACCTAAATTAATAATTTTCAAGTATAGGGGATGAAGGTCAGTTTTTGATTGTAGAACCTTCCCAACATCCGTAAAACCACTCCATATATAGAGTTACTTACCTTACATAAGGCCAATCCAGCAAGAGATTCAGAATGAATTTAGATTTTTATTGAACAAATGTAAATATTATATCACACAGCTCCTGATTAAACACTAGTATAGAACTAAGGCAAAGTGTAGACACAAAAATTCATTCTAAACCTAAATATGAATATACTTATTAAGGTGACAACCAAATGTTAACTATAAGTATCCATGAGAAATAAAATGTCTTATTGAAAGTCTCTACAGAATAATTTTAGGATGCAATTCTAAGCAACAACTAATATCAATGAGGCCGTGTTTCCTCAGATATAGAAACTACTCCGACAGCATCCTAAATTCATCATTAATTTTCTTGGAAAACACAAAAAAGCTCACAGAAACAAAGACACAACTCTGTGGCTGTATATTTGGGCAAGGCAGAGAAAAAAGACTAAAATGATGCAGAATCAGTAAACATAGTAGTGAAATATCCAATAAGATATGACAGTGACTACCTATAACTGCATAATATTCTATGAACATATTTAAAACTTATTACATATTTTTCATACTTATCATTCCCTGAAAAATTCTTCATTTGAGTTAAATAGTAAAAATACTATTCTTCTTATTTTACTATAAATTTAGAGCCTTTCAGGGCATTAAGAAGAAGATGTGAGAGAGGCAGTATCAAACTGAATGAGATTTAGTGTTCATGACACCAATTTAACATATTTTTACTTGGAAAAAAATTAAAAGTGGCCTAATCCAAAACCTTGCCTGATATTCTGTGCTGTGCTGCACACAATTGGCTATTGATTCTCACAATAGTCTTTCTATGAAGCTTGTGTGGTCCGTCTTAGGAAGTCAAACAGTGAGATAATGACAATAGTACTTACTATAAAAATCACATTTTTGATCCCTCTGTTTGCTGCCTCTAATTTGTGGTTTAGATTTCCCTTTATTAAGAAAAACAGGCTGATGTAAAATCACATCCTAGACAGTACAATCTGAGCTCCTCCTATTTTCCACGGAACCATTGGTCACCACACACATTGCTGTCAAACTGTTCTGCTTCTCATCAGCTGCACACTGCGTAGGAGAACAAGAGGCAGGTCCTGCGTTAATTAGGAGGACAGACTTTTTAAAGTCCATTCTGAGAAATATAGGTGCCAAGTATTAGCTCATGTAAGAAAGTTATATAAGGAGACAGGTCAGGGGTAGAAGAATGACAAATAGAACTTTTAATGTCTTTGGACTAGGATATTGAGAGAAATTTGTTTTCAGGATGGCACCAAGGTTAAAGTGAAGTTCTTCCCTGAAGGAGAGAAAGGCTGAACTATGGGTCCATTTAGAATTGATGGCTTTAGAAAAAAATCCAAATCTATAAAATGCCTCATGTGGATTTGACTAAATAACTCTGCTTTTCTGAAATAATTACAGGCTAATAAAGGTACTAAATTTATAGAAAAGACATGAATCTGGTATGACAAAAATAATAAACAGTGTAAACTTGCAGTACATTGAAAGTTCCCATAGCAAATTGATCTTTTAATATTGTTAGTTATGTATGAAAAGTGCAATAAGTAGAAATTTTTCCCTATTTGAATAAATTGGCTTGTGCTGAATATTGATTAATGTAAAGTTAAGACATGATGCAAAAAAAGTTTTTTAAAATATCTTATTTATGATTATAGAATAGTATGAAAGTGAAAATGGATTAAAAGACTATACAAATGATTAAAAGAACATATAAATTTACTGATTTTGTGTTTATATCACAAGTATATTTGAATATATACAAGATACAACAGGAAGATTTGTAAACACTTTTAAAAGCAGTTATCTCTTGATGATAAAATTGGTAACTTTTAGTTTATTTTATGTGACCACTGAGAATGATTTATCTATTAATAATTACAATATAATTTTTTAAATCTTTTATTTTTGAAATTTTGGAAAATATTTGAAACACTGAGTAAAATAAACAGATTACTAAAGAATTTATAAATTAAATAACATCCACAGTGAGAAGAGGCTTATGAGTTCTTATTTCAGCACTAGTTTTAAAATATTTAAAATTAAGTAAGATCATGACAGAAAAAATGAAAAGCAATCCTTCCCTACCCAGTAGTATATTAGGAGTGCTGAGAGAATTTAGAGTGTCAAGGAATTTCTAATGTTTAGAAGCATATTTAGTAGCTAAGATGCTAATGTCAAAACAAACTGCAGAAAAAAACCTAAATTTTCAAAGATATTTGTTACAATGAGCCACTCATAACATATTTGATGACAACTTTTAGAAATAATTTAACTGATTACTTTTACTAAAAATACAAATTATTCTTCACACAGTTGTTCCTTATATTAACATTAGATAAAAGCTGAGGATGTAAAATAATTTAGTGAAGTAGGTATATACATTCTTGTTATTCAACTCAGCACTCAAAGAATTCTGAATAGATGACTAATTAAATTATATTGCTTTAATTAAACTATCTAAGAATCAAAAATCATTATAGATTAAGAAAACTATGAAAATGATCAATTCCATCCTTGATAGTGTATTAAATGAAATGAAAGAAAATATGGCAATAATTAATAATGAAGTAGTTGAGACCACAACCTACTGACTTATCATTAGTAGGCATGGTACTATCATTAAACCCATTGTACATTAGGAAAGGAGTTACTACAGTGATTTTTTTAAATAGCTGCAATTGAAAAATAATTTCACACATGCACACAATAAGATTAAAATACAGGCTGAATTCATGCAAATGTTGATGTATTTAAAAATCAGATTAAATGTATAGTTCCAAAAATTCTGGAACATAGCATTCTGTGCATGATTTTATGCTTTCTTAATTTCAATCTACAAAGAAAAATATTCAATTTAAAACAATAAAAAAGTAGAGAAATATGGGAAAAGTCTCATGATCACACCACACAAACTCTTCATATTTTAATGTATTTAACACAAATGTAAATTTTAAATATAAATGTAAAGTTACATTCAGAGTCTAATAAGCATTTCCTTATTGTTGCTTTGTAGGTTGTGGTGACACATACACAATTGAAAAATCATAAAAGAAAATCTTACACTAGCTTAAGAGAAAAAGGAGACCAGTTGGAATGCATAACTTGGCTGGAGTTGCAGGAAACTGATTCTAGGGTCTCATCTGTCTCTGTCTCCTTCTCTCTATAATTTGGCTGCACTTTCTCCATGCATGTTGGTTTCATTTGGCTGTCAGTAAAATTCCATGATGGCTATGGACATGCTGAGCATTACATCTTCCCATCTAAGCCACCCCAATGGAAAGAGGACTTCTCTATTCAAAACCCATACAACAGATCACGAAAGAACTTATTGCTCCAGTAAGCCATGACTTCCTGTGTTTGCTTGTCTATTTCTCCCCTCTCTTACAGATTCCCAAAAGAGTTGTTGATTTTTCAGTCTGTTTAGCTTTTTACTATTTGTATGGGTGGTGTGGTGACTTCCAAACTCCTTTCATTGAATCAGAAACCAGAAGTCTGTGAGAAGATCTTTAAACGAAATATTAAAGATTTTACACATAGTTACAGGGTCGTTCATGTTATTTCTTTATGAGTGAACTTTGGCCATTTGTCTTTCAAGGAATTTGTCCATTTAACCCACTTAAATGGGTTTAAAAGCATAAAGTTGTTTATAATATTCTCTTATCATAGTTTTAATATCCCTAGGTTTTACAGTGATGTCCCTAGGTTTTACAGTGATGTCCCTAGGTTTTATAGTGATGTCCCCTCTTTCATTACAGTTGTTAGTAATTTTCTTCTTCTCTCTTTTTTTCTTGGATAGTCAGGCCAGAGATTTATCAATTTTATCGATCTTTTCAAGAACCATCTTTTGGTTTCGTTAATATTTTATGGTTTATTTTAAAATTAATTTATTTTTGCTTGTATGATAATTATCTCATTTCTTCTGCTTACTTTGGGTTAATTTGCTCTTTTTATATGTTTTTCTTAAAAGGGAATTTTAAATCATTGACTTAAGATAATTCCTCTTTTCTAATATTAGTTATGTTACAAATTTGCCTTTAAGTATTTCTTTGGTAGGACATTACAACTTACATAGATACGTTTCATTTTCATTCAATACAAAATGTTTGCAAATTTTTCTTTTTAATTCTTCATTAACCCATGGGATATATGTGTGCTGTTTTATTTACAAATATTTGAGAATGTTTTAGATATCTCAGTTATTGATTTCTAATTTAATTCCACTTTAGTTGATGAACTTGTTTGATTTAAATTTTTTAATTTGTCTGGGTTTAGTATTTTAGGCCCAGAATATGACCTACCATAGTGAAAGTTCCATATCCAGAATACATATTATTTTTAAGCACATACAGAACATTCACTGTGGTAAATCATATTCTGGGCCTAATCTTCTTGGCTCTTCATTTTAGGGTTGGGCCAATCTTATTCAGAGTTGAGCTGGGTTTCAGGTTTTTTGTTGTCGTGGTTACTTTCAGTTCATAGTTGACTTCAAAATCCTCTAGAATTTCTTATACTTGTGTGCTTGGCCATAAAGTTTTCCTGAAAGTCTCCTTCACTCTCAGCTTTAGGTCTTCCCTTTGTGTATGTGCCTCATAGAAGATCTGCCTATTTCTTGTCTTTCCTTTAGCAACAGACTGCTGTTGCTAGATACTTGGGGCTTGCTACCCTCTGGTGGAGTCAGGGAGTTTCCTGTTGTCCTCCTCCAGCCTCAGTGTTAGGCAGGCCCTGTGTCCCTGGGTCTCAGAGTTTGAAACCATTCTCACTCCATGGTTGAGGATAATTTCTCAATGATTCTATTGCTCCCCAAATTTTTCAAAGTCTGTAAAGTGGTTGCCCTAAAATGTCATTGATTGGTTGGATTCAGAAAAGTAATGACTTTATAGATTATCATGAGTTTTCCTTCTGTTAGAGTGGGAGTTACATTATTTCCAGGTTCCTACATCTTAACCTAAAGCCAGGAGTATATCCCTTTACTTTTAAATTAAAAATAATACTTCTATATTTTCTTTTCTGAGTATGCATTTGACCACATATCAATTTTTATGTAAAATATAATTGCAATTACTTTTTAAAAAATTCTGATTTATTTTTTGGCTGTGTTTGGTCTTCATTGCTGCGTACGGGCTTTCTCTAGTTGCAGCGAGTGGGGGCTACTCTTTATTGTGTTGCGCGGGCTTCTCACTGAGGTGGCTTCTCTTGTTGCGGAGCATGGGCTCTAGGCCCACGGGCTTCAGTAGTTGCGGCACGTGGGCCCAGTAGCTGTGGCTCACAGGCTCTAGAGTGCAGGCTCAGTAGTGGTGGTGCACGGACTTAGTTGCTCCATGACATGTAGATCTTCCAGGACCAGGGATCGAACCCATGTCACCTGCACTGGCAGGCGGATTCTTAACCACTGCGCCACCAGGGAAGTCCCTAACTGCACTTATTTTTAAGTTGATGAGTCATTGTATCTTTTAAAATTCAACCCCTATTAATAGTACAAAACTTAGGTATCATTTTTTCTTATTTTCATTACTGATAGTATGAATAAGCTTCCCTATTAGATTTCTAAGTTTATTACATTATAATCAGAGAGTGATACTTATAATATCCACTATTTGACTCAGAATATTACCAATTTTTAATGCTCTTTTACTAATTAATGAGAATTTGGATGCCCAAAGAAATTGATTTGTAAATTATATTAAGTTGATCAAAATTCAATATCAAAAATAGTGCTAGAACTAATTATCACTATTATATTCAACAGTTTAGTTGTAAGTCACAGTGAGCATTGAGGTTTGGGTTAAAAAAGGTTATTTCTTATTCTAGAATATACACTGTTCATATACTAATGTAATCTATATTCACAGATGTTTTATGTAAATTGCTCCCTCTGTTGATTATTATTGAAGCCACTGTTATTTAAAACCCTTAAGGGCTTCCCTGGTGGCGCAGGGGTTGAGAGTCTGCCTGCCGATGCAGGGGACATGGGTTCGTGCCCCGGTCCGGGAAGATCCCACATGCCACCGAGCGGCTGGGACCGTGAACCATGGCCACTGAGCCTGTGCGTCCGTAGCCTGTGCTCTGCAATGGGAGAGGCCACAACGTTGAGAGGCCCTCTTACTGCAAAAAACAAACAAACAAACAAAAAACACCCTTAAGAGGCTTATCCAGGTAAACCAGTCTATAACTGGATCTTTTGAGATTTTGATTTTATTGCAGTGCCTTAAATTTATCTACATTAAAATTTGCCACATTTAATTTAATTCCTTATTTCATCCTGTCAAGGCCTTTTTGGATACTAATCCTGTCATCCAGAACACTATCTATTCCTTCCAGATTCATGTCATCTTCTATTTGGATAATCATATTTTCATACAAGTCACTGACAAATGGTGATAAGTGTTACACAGAACAGGATTGAGAAGAAAACCTTACATTCTGGCACTGCAAATGTCTAAGTTGACACTTTTCTATAAATAAATGTTCAAATATGGCCATTTAATTTATTACAAATCTGCCTAACTATTGCTTCAACCCAAAACTACATGCTGCCATATTTTCTACATGTATTACAGAAATGATCTGGTTTAATGTCATTCAGATATGTCTCATCTATTTCAGAAGCCACTTAATAATTTATTCTGAAATTATGCTTGTGACTTGTGTCAGTATTTGAAGAAAATTACTGTGGTAAATTGATTGCAAAAATGGCTGAATTCACCATTCTTCCATCTATGATTACTTTTTGCATTATAACTTTACAGCTACTTCAGTCAAGAGGTTGACTCCATTTCCTTCACCCCTGAATCTAGGCTGACTCTGTGACTTGCTTTGATAGAATATGGTGGAAGTATCACTATGACATATCAACTCCTGAAGCTCAAGAAGACTTAAGCACTTCTACTGTTTCTTGGAATTCTGTCCCATCATGAAAACAAGCCCAGAATAGACAACTGGAAAATGAGAGCCCCAAATGGAGGAGAACAGAGATTCTAAGCAGAGGCCATCTAGACCAACTAGCAGAACACAGACAGGTGAGTGTTCCAAAGAAAATCAACTGAGTTTGACCCACATTATCAGAACTACCCATAGACTCATGAATAATAATAAATGTTACCCAAAATGATTTACAGATTCAGTGCAATCCCTAGCAAAATTTCAATGGCATTTATTCATAGAAATATGAAAAACAATATTAAAATTCATATGAAACCCCAAAAAAACTCTGAATAGGCAAAGCAATCTGGAGCAAAATGAACAAAGCTGGAGGCATCACTCTGATTATAAAATATACACAAACCTACAGTAATAAAACAGCATGGTACTAGCATAAGAGTAGACAAAGACCAATGGAACAGAATAAAGAACCAGAAGTAAATCCATTTACAGTCATTTGATCTTCAGCAATGGTGCCAATAATATACAATGGAGAAAGGATTGTCTTTTCTATAAGTGATGTTGGGAAAACTAGATATCCACATGCAAAGGAATGAAATTCTCATATCATTTGCAAATATTTTCTCCCAGTTAGTAGGTTGTCTTTTAATTTTGTGAGTGGTTCCTTTTGCTGTGCAAAATCTTTTAAGTTTAATTAGGTCCCATTTGTTTATTTTTGCTTTTATTTATTTTACTTTAAGAGAGCAATTCAAAAAATCGTTCCCATGATTTATGACAAACAGTGTTCCACCCATGTACTCTTCTAGGAGTTTTATGGTTTCTGGTCTTACATTTAGGTCTTGAATCCATTGTAAACTTGTATTAGTTGAGGAGGAAATTTGTTTATCATTTGTTCATTAATATGTATTAATTTTCTAGATTGTCTAGCTTTTATCTTAAAAAGAATACAAACTTTGGATTGGAGAGCTAGAAAGGATCAGTTACCATGGGAAAGAAGGGGACAGAATGAAGTTTCATAAGGAACACATTTTCAGGAGGCATCCATTCCTCCATACCCTAGAAAGTGGGGTGAGATGATTGGCTGTCTCAGGAGGTAATTCTGTGTAGATGACAGTGAGCCATGCTAATAGAGGAGATTGTTTTTGTTTATTTCTTTGGGTTGTTTTTTTTTTTTTCCCTATATAGTTAGTACATGGAGCTAGAATTTGTACTTTGACCATTTTCTCCTGTTGGGGAAATCCATTAAGACAGGTGTGGGTGTTTTTTAAAATCATGGCTAACAATAGAAGTGTTTTCCAAAATAATGGTTAATATTTAGAATGCTTTAGATGACTGAATTTTTGTTTGTGTGTTTGGGTATAGAGCTATCACTTCTACTTATGCTTTCTATATAATTAACTTATCAAGTTTAAAGAACTCTTAGGAAGTTTGCTCTAAACATTTTAGTACTGTTTACACAATGAATAAATAAAAAATCCCAAAGGAAATAAACCAAATCTCTAAATTGACTACAAATATAAATAACCCAAATTTCTAAAATCACCTAAAGTTGACACTAAATATGAAATGCTCCTATATATTTTGATGAAATAATGACTTTATGCCACCTTTCCTATAGTACTTCAAATACTATTAAAAATAAAGTATTCATAATTATCAAATGACTCAACACTTCTTGTTCTACATACATAACTCATCAAACAGTACCCAGAGATTCTAGAGGCTGAACCCAGTAATTTGTTCCACATGTACTCCGGGTGATTCTGATCATGCTCATATGAGAAAATCACTGGTCTATGGCATATTTCTTTACCAGTAGCACATCTGTTTTCTCCTTCTTTTGTCCTCACCCAAGCTCTACCATATTGAGCAGAAAAATGGAGTAGAAAGTACAGAAAGTTTCCATATTCTCCCTCAGCCCTGCATGATTAGCCCTTTGAAGTTGCCAAATTAATTGGTAAAGTACCTTTTTCGTCTGGAACAAATGCATAATGACTTCTGAATTATCACAAGAATTAGAGATTTCTAATATTTTTCCCTCCATTATTTTGTCTTATTGATTTTATCAAAGGCAGAGTTCAATAGACAGATTTTCCTATTTCTGTTATCTAGAAGGGGATATTTTTCGAATACATGTTTGTTAAACATTTTCACACAATTCCCCTTTTTCTATTTATTTGAGTGTATAATCAATATTGCCCATCGAAAAGAAAGTTTTTCTAGGACATATTATCACTTACAGCACCTAATACTTGAATTGCTTAAGGTTAAAAAGGTAGCACTATTGACAAAATGTAATTGAAACATAATGAAACATAATGTACTCCTGTTTTCTTCATTGTAGCTATTTTTTTAATGTATAATAAGATTTAATCATGTGCTTATATAACGGGATGAAAACTGAGGAAAATAATGTCTCAAAAATTATCTTCTAATCAAGTGCATCCTTGTGCACCAAACAGAGTCAAGTAAATAATTCAAAGTTACTGCCAAACTGCAAATCTGAGTTGCATAATAAATGCAGATGGAAATCACACAGGTAAACGTAACTGGAGTTCAAGAAATGTATACTATATTTGAAGGAGGTTTCTCATTTAGAATTAAGACTTAAAATGTTTCCTTCATGTTCATGTAAGTTTGATTTTAAGCACTTTCAAATTTTTTGAAAAAATTTGTATTGGAGTATAGTTGATTTACAATGTTGTGTTAGTTTGAGTATCCACTCGTTTTTAGACTCTTTTCCCATATAGGCCATTACAGAGTATTGAGTAGAGTTCTATGTGCTATAAGGTAGGTCTTTATTAGTTATCTATTTTATGTATAGTAGTGTGTATATGTCAATCCCAATCTCCCAATTTATCCTTCCCCTCTCAGCCTTACCCCCTGGTAACCAAAAGTTTGTTTTCTACCTCTAGCTCTATTTCTGTTTTGTTGATAAGTTCATTTGTACCCTTTTTTGAGATTCCACATATAAGCTATATCATATGATATTTGTCTTTCTCTGTCTGACTTGCTTCATTCAGTATGACAATTTCTATGTCCATCCATGTTGCTGCAAATGACATTATTTCATTGTTTTTTATGGCTGAGTAATATTCCATTGTAAATATGTACCACATCTTTATCCATTCCTCTGTTGATGGAAATTTAGGTTGCTTCCATGTCCTGGTTATTGTAAACAGTGCTGCAATAAACATTGGGGTGCATGTATCTTTTCAAACTATGGTTTTCTCCAGATATATGCCCAGGAGTGGGATTGCTGGATCATATAGTAGCTCTATTTTTAGTTTTTTTAAGGAACCTCCACACTGTTCTCCATAGTGGCTGTACCAGTTTTCATTCCCACCAACGGTGTTGGAGGGTTTCCTTTTCTCCACACCCTCTCCAGCACTTATTTTTTGTAGATTTCTTGATGATGGCCACTCTGACTGGTGTGAGGTGATACCTCATTGTAGTTTTGATTTGCATTTCTCTAATAATTAGTAATGTTAAGTATCTTTTCATGTGCTTTTTAGCCATCTGTATGTCTTCTTTGGAGAAATGTCTGTTTAGATCTTCTGCCTATTTTTTGATTGGGTTGTTTGATTTTTTTGATATGGAGCCACATGGGCTATTTCTATTATTATTATTATTATTTTATTTTTGGCTGCATTGGGTCTTTGTTGCTGCACATGAGCTTTCTCTAGTTGTGGCAAACAGGGGCTACTCTTTGTTGTGGTACACAGGCTTCTCATGGCAGTGGCTTCTCTTGTGTGGAGCACGAGCCCTAGAGCACATGGGCTTTAGTAGTTGTGACACATGGGCTCAGTAGTTGTGGCACACGTGCTCTAGGGCATGCGGGCTTCAGTAGTTGTTTTATGTGAGCTCAGTAGTTGTGGTGCACGGGCTTAGCTGCCCCGCGGTATGTGGGATCCTTCTGGGCCAGAGATTGAACCTGCATCCCCTGCATCGGCAGGTGGATTCCCAACCACTGCGCCACCAGGGAAGTCCCTGCATGGGCTGTTTTTTATAGTTTGGAGATTAATCCCTTGTCAGTTGCTTCATTTGCAAATATTTTCTCCCATTCTGAGGGTTGTCTTTTCATTTAATTTACAGTTTCCTTTGCTGTGCAAAGGCTTTTAACTTTAATTAGGTTCTGTTTGCTTAGTTTTGTTTTTATTTTCATTACTCTAGGAGGTGGATCAAAAAAGATCTTGCCGCAATTTATGACAAAGAGTGTTCTGCCTATGTTTTCCTCTAAGAGTTTTATAGTATTCGACCTTACATTTAGATTTTTAATCCGTTTTGAGTTTATTTTTGTGCATGGTGTTAGGGAGTGTTCTAATTTCATTTGTTTACATGTAGCTGTGCAGTTTTCCCAGTGCCACTTATTAAAGAGACTGTCTTTTCTCTATTGCATATTTTTGCCTCCTTTGTCATAGATTAGGTGGCCATAGGTGCATGGGTTTATCTCTGGACTTTCTATCCTGCTCCATTGATCTATATTTCTGTTTTTGTGCCAGTACCACATTGTTTTGATTACTGTAGCTTTGTAGTGTGGTCTGAGGTCAGGGAGTCTGATCCCTCTGGCTCCCTTTTTCTTTCCCAAGATTGCTTTGGCTATCTGTGGTCTTTTGTGTTTCCATACACATTGTAAAAATTTTTGTTCTAATTCTGTGAAAAATGCCAAATGTTATACACTGTACAAATCAACTTATAAATGAATACCCAGAACCCTATGCTTCTATGCCCTGAAAATGTGTCTCCCTCTAGGCCAATAAAAGTAAAATGTTCAGCTGAAACAGAAATTCCAAATTATTTCTAAATTCAAATCTCTTTTTGGCAATATATATATCTATATACATATATAGATATATACACATCCTGATATACACCCAGAAAGGTGCCTAAATTTAGTTATAATAATATATATGTACAAAAAATAAAGACAAATTTATAGCTTTTTAATTTTACATTCCTATTTCTCCTAATGCTATAAATTATTTTACATCTCCATTCTTCTCATCATAAGGTGTGTAATGATATTTTAAACATTTTGGTGGTTTTGATTAACCAGATTCTGCCATCAACTTTCTGTTGAGACTAATCTTCATACCTGCCTTTCTGTGCTCTTCTCTCCATCAGAAGAGACTAGAAGCTGGAAAATGTATTTCCCAGACTCTCTTTTCAGGTGGTTTACATTTAGGTTCTGCCAAAGGATTAAATTGGCTAGAGGTTAGAAGGCAAGATGGAGACAGAGGGTAGTTTCTGGTTCTTGCAGTGGATGCAAGGAAAGTACTCTAGGGTACTAGGGACTCCAGGAACATTGGTGGTCCCAATGGTGACAGCTGGGTCCTTCCTGACCAAAGGTTGTCAAGGGGCCTTCAGCAGTGTAAGTAAGTGACAGTGATTCAGCAGCTGGTGTAAGCTCCTGCATGTTGTCAGCTATGGACCTCTAGAAGGTCTGAACTTTTATTTTCTTTAGTTAAAACTCATTTCTCACATGTGCTCCTCCAGCCCTTCCAACACCTTTAAAACCAACTCTTTTTATGAGCTCTTTCTCTGCTTGAAATATCTAGAACGATTTCTCTTTTCTGGACTGAAAAATGACCTATTCATGAAGAAAATCTTGGCTTATTCATTGAGACAATTAGAAGGTAAGACTGATAGGTGTATACAAACCTCACACTGTGTCCCATATGACTTGGCAGAGAGAATAGCCTTTTCAATGTCAGCATTGAGAAGACAATTTAGGGCAAGTCTCAGTAGTGGAGAGAGTCAGCTGAGATTTGCCAGAACCTCATCTGTTCTTCACAGGTAACTGGGGAGACTGTTGTATTGGGAATGGATAAGAAAGAGCCTTTTACTGCAAAATAGCTACCTATAGAGTGTATGTGTGTGTCTGTGTGTGTCTTTTATCTACTCTAAGGAGTCACTTCTTACCCAGTTATCCTTTTAGTATGTTAAATATACATAAACACTTAAGCTGTAGAACTGAAGTCAGAATATTTTGATTTAAGCCTGGGCTTCTTTTCTGATCAACTAGAGTCATGTCAGAACTTCCTATTTTTGTCTGGCAAGTGAATACCATAATCTATACCTACTTTGCAGAGCCTTTCATAGGATCAAATGGGATAATGTATATGAAGGTGCTTTTTAAGAATCTAAATTCTACATTCATGTCAGGTGTTATGAGAGAAGATTAGTTAACAGCTAGAAATGAAAGGACTGTGACTTCAGACATTACAGGAAGAAAAGTAACACTTTATGTTTCTATTTATGTCTAGCTATGAAGTCAGGAACAGCTCCAGAACAAGGTGAGAGATGCATGAAACATAAAGGGAGAAAAAGCAGAAAACAGAGTCAAGAGGCATGAGTTGGCCGTTGCTACACGTTCACATCATCGTTGTCCTGCCCGAACTCAGTCGTGCCGACTTAGAAGCACTGCTCCTTGCTTCTCTGCCCACAGATTCAAGTGCATCACCCTCAGATTTATATTCTCAAGATCAGGATATGACCCAATATTTTGAATTTTCCAAGTGTCCCAGAGGGTTCTGCTGTATGGCTCTGCACCAAAGCAGCATTTCACAGAAGAGTTTCTGGATCAATTTAACTGAAATTACATTTTTCATTTCTTTAAATTCCCAATTTCTGAGCCTGAGCCCAGATCACTACATCAGTGTCTCTAAATGGTGGAACCTGAGATCTGCAATGCAATAAGTAACCCAAGTGCTTTTATTCATACTTAATTTAGGCACCCAGGACTAGTGGGCAAGGTTGGATCAATGGCAATTTCTGCACCGGCTGTCTCACTCTCCTTATATACACTCATCCACTTTACATCTACTGCACCCCTAAATTAAGTTGTAACTCTGTTTTTTTTTGTTTGTTTGTTTTTTGTGGGTTTTTTTTGTTTTGTTTTTTGTTATGTTTTGTTTTGTTTTGCGGTACACGGGCCTCTCACTGTTGTGGCCTCTCCCGTTGCGGAGCACAGGCTCCGGACGCACAGGCTCAGAGGCCATGGCTCACGGTCCCAGCCGCTCCGCGGCATGTGGGATCTTCCCAGATGGGGGCACGAACCCGTGTCCCCTGCATCGGCAGGCGGACTGTCAACCACTGCGCCACCAGGGAAGCCCCTGTAACTCTGTTTTAAACTAAAAGACAATAAGGTTTAAAATGCAAATACCTGGTAAAATTCACTGACAAGGAAATCATGACTTTGATTTTCTAAGTTTTTCTAAACTCAATCCTGCTGCTTTCTGGCTTCCTCTGTAGCCACTTCTTAAGTTGGTGTTATTCTTCCATGTTTCATGGGGCAATTTTCAGTATTCATTCCACTTGACAGCATTTGTCACTTTGGGCTTTGGGGCTTGCACAGTTTCCTCAGTTCAGAACGCTCTCACTGACTCATTTATCTGGTTAACCTGTTCATCCTTCTAAGTTCATCTTAAACATCACCATCTCTGGGTAATATTTTCTGGTCTCTGAAGTCCAGGTCGTTCCTTGCCTTCTATACAGCATCCAGAACCCTTCCTAATATATATAACA
Source organism: Mesoplodon mirus (assembly GCF_964341445.2). Lineage (NCBI taxonomy): Eukaryota > Metazoa > Chordata > Mammalia > Artiodactyla > Ziphiidae > Mesoplodon > Mesoplodon mirus. The sequence continues at coordinate 105,288,840 of NC_138982.1, read as the reverse complement.
CACACTAGGCTAAGTCTCTACTTATTTGCCTTCATCTCCTGCTAGATCAGAGTGGTCATTTCTTTTTCTCTGTAAAGTACCAGGTAGTAATTATTTTAGGTTTTGTGGGTCATGAGGTCTCTGTCACAATTACTCAACTCTGTCATTGTATCATGAAAGCAGCAATAGAAAATAAGAATGACTGTGTTCCAATAAGATTTTATTTAGCAAAACTGTTCAGTGGGGAGATTTGGCCATGGGTGGTAGCTTGCTGAACCCTGCACTAAACTGTTAGCAAAACATGGCCATTCTTGTTCACCATTGTAGCCTCAAGTAGTAGAATAGCCCCTGGCCATACAGATTGTTTGAATTTAATCTGTATTCTGTATAGAATTTGGTCCAACTACCAATAAACAAACAAATAATCAGTGGTTTAAATAAGATATTTCTATCACATAGAGAATTCTGGAGGGAGGCAATTCAGAGTTGGTAGGGTAGCTTCACTGTTCTCAAGTGTTTAAGTCACTCATTCCCATAGATATACTCTACCATCCTCAACATGTGGCTTCCGTTCTCAAAGGGACTTCATTTATGCATGAATGAAGAGAGGAGGAAGTTCATTTAAGGAAACCTCCTGCAAGTCTGATATATGTTCACTTACATGAAATTGTCCAGAACTTAGTCACATTAGCTACAGGAGAGGATTGGAAATGCGGTTGTTTACTGAGGAGCACTATGATCAGCTAAACACTGGAGTCCAATTACAAATGTAAAAAGGAAAAATGGATGTTGGAGTTTAACATGCACATTAATGCTACTTTTGGGGGTTGCTTAGTATTTTGTTCTGATGTTATATTTATATGTCAGAAAATGAAGCCCAAATATCATCTACCTGAAATGGCTGAAATGTGATGTGGGAAGAAGCAAATGCCCTCCATCGTGTTCCTTCCCACCTTATGATTATATTAGTTCATCAACATAGGAAAATGGCTCAAGTAGTTTCAAAACTTTCATTTTTGAGTGACACCAGACGTTCACAAGTAAGTGACCTCCCCCAAATTTCATTTCTTGATGCATGTGCTTGCATTTATTCTAATCTCTCATTCTACACTTCAGAAAGACAAATAATGTTTGTGTTGGGCCAGCCCCACCCAGAATTTCTAAAGCAACTGTTTTTGTGCATGAAAGGCAGCCTGAAACATGCATAATTACAAATGTTTACATCTGTTTCCAATCTCTAAACCAGAGCAGAGAATTACCCTGTACTGGAACTTACACAGTGGTCCCATTTGTTTATTTATGTTTTGGTTCTTGAATTATATGCAAACATGCACAATGACAACAATGTTATATAATATCTGACATCTATCAGATGGTGGGGGTAGTGCACAGGAAGGGATTTTGGTCCTTATGAAGAATGGGTATTTGATCTTCCCGAGAAAAGTTCTGGGTTGAAGACCTAAAAAATAGAAACTTGTTAAACCTAATTGCTTTTCATAAATGAGTCTCTTTTTTTTCCTATAAAATTTTTTGGTTTTTTTCTCCTCCATTCTTATTGTATTTGGAAAAAAAATGGAACTATATTCTTTCCTCTCTCTCGCTACTTAGCTACCTATGTGTGTAGACATAAGCTCAATAATCATGAATCTGCTTTAATTTGACGTTATGTCAATACTCAAATTTTATATATTATAATTCTTTTATATGAAAATAGAAACATTTAAATCTTCCATTCCTTAGCTCACCATTTTTACCATGGCAACCTTGCCTATTTTAAGAAGCTATTACCGTAGAGTGCTGGTCTTATTGTTAGTTCATTGATGCTTTTTTTTTTTTTTTTTGACTGCGTTGGGTCTTTGTTGCTGCATGCAGGCTTTCTCTATTTGCGGTGAGAGGGGGATACTCTTAGTTGAGGTGTGCAGGTTTCTCATTGCAGTGGCTTCTCTTGTTGCAGAGCACGGGCTCTAGGGCACGCGGGCTTCAGTAGTTGTGGCTCGTGGGCTCTAGAGCACAGGCTCAGTAGTTGTGGCACACGGGCTTAGCTGCTCCACGGCATGTGGGATCTTCCCGGACCAGGGATCAAACCCATGTTCCCTGCATTGGCAGGTGGATTCTTAACCACTGCACCACCAGGGGAGTCCCACTGATGCTCTTTTGATATTAGTATTTCAGAAGGAAAATATCTATTCTCTAATACTTATCATTGGATTTATTTTTATTCCATTTTCTAACACTTGACATTTATAAATAAAGCACTGACTTTATCTTGGGAAGATATTACATAAATAGCAGTGGTCCTTTAACTTTAGTGTACAGAATAATCACACATGGAACTTGTAAAAATACAGATACCCAGTCTTTGTTTCTAGAGATTCTGATTCAGTAGATATGAGATTTGTCTAAGAAATCTGTGTTTTTAAATTGGCAGTGGTATGTGGTTCATGCTTTTAGAATACTGGATCAAGTATGTCTTAGGTATGTCTGCCTACCCTTGTTTATATCATTTTCTTCATGTGCAGCATGATATGGGTGTGTGTGTGTGTGTGTGTGTGTGTGTCATGTTTTGTTTCCATTTTTGCATATTCATTATTTCATTTATCACCTGGTGTTCTCTTCAACTGTTTGACAAAACTTCTTTTAAAAAAAAAAACAATGTCACTAAATTTTTAAATTCAGTAACCTGTTCTGAGTCCTTATAGTCCCCTCGATGTTTCTGTCATCCAAATATTGATGCCATTCCACTCTCCTTAATGATTTATCTTATTTGGCTTCCCAGGGTATAGTCCTCTCTTAGTTCTGTCTATGTATCTGATTTCTCAGGTTCAAATTTCTTTTTTAATTCTTCAAATATAGTTGATCTTGATTTTACCTGACTCTTATATCTTCTTTCCAAATTCATAATGATAACACCTCTTTGTGATTAAACCACAAATCTGTATATGCAGTTTCAGTCTAAGCAAGCCATATTCTAATTTTTTTTTTCTGTGTGTTAGACATCATTCCTCAGAGTCTGTATAGGATAGCAAATTCAAAGTGTCCAAAACTGAACACATACTTCTTGTAAATTTAATATATAGTTTTTGTAAATTCACCACATACATTACCATAGTAAAGACTCTGAAAAGTTCTGTATATAAAAAAAAAAGCCTCACTTAAAGTTTACCCAATTATATATGAAACTGTATTGCCTATTTTTCCATACACAGAATACACATTATAAATATTAGAGCTCTAATAGTTCCTCTGTTGCAATTCAAATTTAACAATTTTCTACATTATGATAGTTATCCATTATTATCATGGTCCCTATATTTACATACATGTCTTATTTTCCTTATGAAATTGAAACCTCACAGAGAAAAAATCAATTTCTGTTTCTTCTAATTCTCCTAGTCCGGAGCCTGACATACTTGGATGTTTACCACTATTTAAGTAGTAAATAAATAATTATTTTAAAAGAAAAGAGATACTTATAATTTATATTTGGAATAAAAAAATATAAACCACCTCATTTCCCTTCTCTTTGCAGCTTAAAACTGAGAAGAATCTTCATCAAGATTCTAATTACTCATTACAATGGCTACAGTCATGTCAAAGCTCCTCTTTATGTAACCAGAATATTGGACTTGAAGAAATCTATGGCTACCTTCTTACTGCTGACTGCATCAGTGGAGCCCCAAGAAAGAGTACAGAGGCACCACAAAGTGTGTCAAATAATCAGACAGTTAGAAACAAATATGTCATTTGCATTATGGGTTTATACTGTTCTGTTTGGGGGAAACTACATCTCCAATCCATTTGAAAGGAAGTAAATAAGCATGCTTTAGAACTCTCCCTAGTGGTATAGAGCAGTAGAGTCATGATTCAGAGAGCCTGCACTCCCCCTTAAATTGCTCCCCTTGAACTATTCTGAGGCAATTAGACCGGCAACCAGTACTAGTTATCCTGCTGGAGACTTTCTGGGTGTTACTTGAGACCAAATGACTTAGACTTGGGGAGATGTTCCCATGATAAAATGCAAGCAGAAAAGAATCACATTAGAATTCAGGGTGTGTCCATGAGGAGATTCCTTTCTAAAGATTTAATTTCATATGTGCTTTCTTCATCTTGGAATGAGAAATGCAAGTAATTGGCATGAATATTTTCTTTTAAACTACTTTATTTTCCTTATACTCAAATTTCACTTATTTCCTACATCAATTTCAACCTAAGGAGTAGCAACGACATTATGTCCCTCAAAAATGTGCTTGATTCACATTCCTGGAGTCTAAATTCTCACCTGCTAAGTACCCCCTGGAGCAAATTCCCTGGTTTAACAATTGACAGCTAGACTAGTCATAATAGCAGACAAGTGTTATTAGCCTTCTCTGGATATTTGGATATTGTGCTGAACTACTTTTCACTTTGAAAACATAAATGGCATTTAATGAATATGGTCAGCCATGGGTGCATTCTGACCTCTGATAGCTATCATTGTGATCAAACTTGAGAAGTTTTCAATAGACAATATGCAAACTGTTTCCCTAGTACAGACATTTCTTCCCTGGTAAACACTTTCACTTTCTTATAAATCACCCTCTTCATTATAGGTAGAGTGTCTCACATGATTTTTCTCTACTTTGAAGCCCATTTCCCAGACTTGGTGTCCTAGGGATATTCTGATGAACTGGGAAATTGGAGGGTCATACCATCACGGCTTCCCTCCCCTGGAAGAATTTCAATATTTTTAGATAATGAGATTTGAGTTAAAGTTCTTAAAGGCCATTAATATCCTATTTTACTCATCTAAATACTATAGAAAATTAATATGTTTGTCTATTTATTGACCATGCTGTATGTTCCAGGATTTTATGAAAGTATAATGAAAACTTGAAGGCTTATTTTCATCCTAGTATAGTGATACTTACAAATCTGATTAACTATTGAAAGTCTATGTTCCTTTGTGTATATCAGATTACTGAGAGGGTCATGGCCATTGTCTCAGAATTACTTGATTCCACCACTGAAAATTGTTAAGTCATTTGGTATTCATATTTACTATGTGAGTTCTTAGCTGTCACCTCATGAGAATTCTCATTAGTTTTGAATGGTTCCAAATATAACCAGTATGGCTTGTTCCATCACAGTAGGATATTAAAAAACATGAATCAAGATAAGGAGAGAGTTTTAAAATCAGAGTAAATATCCCTAATCCCCCACTTCCTAAGGGAACAAAAGATGCAAGTTATTTATGGGAATGCTCTCCTGTTACTAATGTCTAAGAAAAGTCTTGGGGACTCAGAGGTGCTCCCTGAATTGTAAAGCTCATGCTGCTCTTCCTCCTTTCCTTAGACTAAGGCAAAAAGTGATAGCCTACTGAGCTGTGCTCAGGATTTCAAGGTGGTACCTTCCTGCTAGCAAAGGCAGCTATGGCTCAAAGCAGAGTTAGAGTGAAGAAGTGTACATGATGTTGGGAAGATAGACTGCAACTTAGGGAAGCAGAACACAAAAAGAACAGAGATGATGTCTATGCCTATAAGAGTAAAAAAGGAGTTGAGTCCTGGGGTCTTGCTAAGGCATTTCGGTAATAGAATCAGCAAAATATCATCTAAAATTGCAAAAACTGGTAGCATAAAAATGTTTTACCTTGAAGAATATCACCATTCATCAGAGCTGGTACCTAGAGACCTGGAAAGATCTCTCCTCGAAACCAGCTGATAGGTTGACCTCAATATCAAAATTGTCAAGACTTTATCTATGATGCTCCAAACAAAGAGTAAACATTAAAAATCAATCAACATTTACCCTCAGGTAAGCAAGCACTTGAAAATGGTAAGTGGCATTACAATCTCCATTGAGAAATGAGTGTTTTATATTCCCTTTCAGGCTGGTATGAACTCTTCAGTAAGACTTCCAACTCCTGCTTATTAGGATTCTAACGGGTAGGTAGAGATGTCTGAAGTAATACCCTCCGGTTTTACAAACTTCGTATGTGCGTTCCATGCATTCAAGCTTTATAGGTATCCCAGAACTCTCTGTCTCAAGTATACTTTTTATCTTTGCATCAGATGTTTCCAGGCTGAATTTGAGGAGTCCAGCTCCAGGCCAGAATCCTCTGTGTGATCTTTCACATCTGACCATCGGCAATTACAAGGATTTACCTGATAGCCCTCAGGGTGGGGGGAGTCTGTTCTCTTCATACCAGGCTTGATGCATGGTCAGTGCACTGCAGTTTTCTGGAGGGAGTTACAGTCAAAGACTCATGTTCACGTGACAACCTGCATTCCTAGCCCTGGTGCCTCTCTTTGGAGTCCTCTTCTGTCCGCTCAGTGCTTCCCTACTCCTAAATCCTAGCGCCTCCCCTCTCACTCCCTCTATCCCTGTGGGTCCATAAAGCAACAGGAGCCTTTTGTCCAGCACAGTCAGCAGTGAGAAGATGCCCCTGTGTGCTGATTCACCTGACCCTCGTCTGGTGCTCTTCTGTGGAAAAAAACTGGAGAATCAGCCAGCTGGTGCCTACTTTTGCCTCCTACACTATCTCAGTAAGTGAATAAAGTCACTTCAGTTTGGCTTGCTGTCCTAATTAACCACTTAGAAACCTGGCAGCTTGACAGCAGTGTGAATGAAGCACATAGGTCTCTACCCCAGACACTGCTGGGGATTACCAAGAGAGCTGAGGAAAATGTGTTAAGAGGAAATGTTCCTCCTTTTATCCAGCTAGCGATTAACATATCCAATCAAGTTTTTATCTATACTGAAGCTGGCCAAATGCCCACAATATAATTATTTCAGGATGTGAGATTTATACTTAAAAACTACATGAGTAACACGTGTCTGTACAAACACAAACTGCATATTCCATTGATACATATTCTACTTTCTTGAGAATTATCAGGCTACTCTCACTGAATGCCTTTGATGAAACTAAACCAGCACTTCATATTAAGGCTTATAGAGTACAAATAGCTAGAGGGAGAGAATGCATATAATATTCTCCAACTGGCACGAACTACAGCAATTTTTCCTCCAGAGAAGTGGCTGACAACTTTAAGTTTATGCTGGCAGATGGAACCCAAAGGAGAGTATTGGGGAAAAGAAACAAAACAGAAGAGTGGATTCCTTGGGTTTCTGTATATGAGCTATAAAAACATATGGCTGTCTAACCAGAGGCCTCAACCCAGTTCTGCAGGCCATCTTGCTCATCAAAGAAGACCCTTTAACAACCCGGGTTCTCTCAGACAGATGCATCGTGCCGGGTAAGTTGTACAAGTCTCAACTCCAGGGCACTATTCTCACAGACACTTCTCAAATTTAATGAGCATGAAAGTTACCTGGGATCTTATTAAAATGCAGATTCTGAGTCAGTAGGTCTGGGGTGGGATCTGAAATTCTGTATTTCTTACAAGTTCCCAGAAATGATGTCACTGCTCCAGGTTAAAGCCTATAGACCATGATGGAGAAGGAGCCCCAGACTGTGCACTGAACAACCTGCACAAACATTCACAGGGATCTGGTTCATTTCTAGTACTCGGATACTGCAAACCATGTCACCTACTACATACTTCATAAACTTCTTTTAAACATCAAAGGAAAAAACAAAACAAAAATTCTTCCCTTTCACCTACCACTCTTCCAAAAATCAGCTCCTTGCTAACCTAATATACTACTCTTACCCAATGGAGAAACCAAGAGAATTTTGTTTCCCTTTTTTTTTTTTTTAATGTATGCAATAGCAAAGCCATTTTCTCTTTGCGCTAGAGTAAAAATCTACCACTTATTTAACTACTGTTTGTTTGTCTTCAAAAGGCCTAGATAGCTATTCATCATCGCTACAATAGTGTTTGGTGTCTTTACTCTGAATAATCTGTTATTTTGAAGATTATCCAGTGTTTTACACTCTGATCTCTATGGGCAATAGGAATCAGATATATTTCCTGAACTAACAAGATCCCAGAGTCCAGCTATAACTGCCTCATATAAAGTGAAATTTTATGTAAAGCCTCTCCCCAGTATACATGTCCTGAGGATTCTCACTTTTTACTGAGGTTTCAATTCTCACAGAGACCAAGTGACTTACAATTTATGAAATGGGGTTACACATATAATATTATGTTGAGCTACTGGCTTAGCTCTTCATTCTTGCCTGGCATAAAATATAGTTTTTAGTATCCAGCCCTAATATTCTACAATTGGTAAACATGGAATATTTAAGACATTAAAAAAAAATAGCTCTGTCTCACTTTAATTGACCAAAGAACAGTTATGCTTCCAGCCATGACGAAGTAAGAGATATCACATTTATTCTCCAGTCTCACACAAATAAAAACATGAACAATGTGTATGAAACCATGGTTTTCAGATATTAGTCAACAGGCAGCAGAAGGCAGTTATCTTGGAAGGAAGGAAAATAAGCAATATGAGCCAAGTAGCAGAGATAGGGTTGAGTATTTGAGGAGGTGAAATATCAAGAATTCAAAGGGGAGAGTACAGGAGAGGAGAGAGTTGCACAGACAGAACTCTGGAGTGTGGAACAGATTCTCCCAGAATCATCAGCTGATTTCTGATCAAGTAATGCATGTGAGAAAATTACATGAGGTGGGAAAAAGGAAGAAACAGAGGAACAACCAATGTTCACAGAGGGCTGGTAATAATAGGTCATGTTTTCAAGAGAGAAAGAGAAGAAAAAGGATACCAAGTAAAGTACTCAGAAAACCATTGCCTCTGTAACAGGGCAAAGCTAGTCTAGATTAAGGGCTATGCCTGATCCTGCCAAAAACAGCTTTAAAAGCCAGCTTCAGAAGAATCGAACTGTATTCAGATAGCTTGACTATGTCTTTAAACAAAGATAAAAAATATTTAAAGTAATACCCACCCACCAAAAAAAAACCCTAGACTGTACAAATAAAATTTCACAATTTCTGGCATCTAGGAAAAAAATAATTGCCAGTCATGAACATGGGAGTGGACAGCCAATACAAAAATCATTCACTAGAAATGAACTTGGAATGATGTAGATGATAGAACTACTAGACAAGGATATTAATTACAGTTAAAAATACAATGTCTCAGATAAAAAATACACTGAATGATATCAAGAGCAGATAAGATGTTACAGAGCAAAATATTAGTGAACTTGAAGACATAGCAATAAAAGCTGCTCAATAGAGCATAGAAACAGACTGAAAAATAGTGTAAAGAATATCAGTAAGTGATGGGGACAAATTCAAGAAGACTAATTTATTAGATTTAAAGTCCTATAAGGAAAGGAGTAAAAAAATATTTGGAAAACATAGCTGAAAATTTTCCAAATTTGATAAAACTTTAAACCTACAATTCCAAGAATTTCATAAAACACAAGCAAGAAGACACATACAAAACCACACAAAGACATATCATAATCAAATTTATTAAACCAGTTGAGACGTTGACCTAACGTGTATTCGTTCATAAAATAGAACAGTATAAGATGACCTCACTCATATTTATTTTCCATAGATTGTGTGAAAGGGAAGGATGTTATAATTCTATTACAATATATAAATTGTGGAGAACCTTTTATTTCATTAAATTCTTATGTTAGAATAAGAGCCCAAGCTTAATATTGAGAAGAATCTTTGTTCACAGTTCTGCTAACAGACCCTGGGATTATATTTGTATTTTCAAATTAGCCAGTTTAGCATAATGGTTCTTTAAAAATTTGAAGAACGAAAACAAAAACAAATAGAAAAAAAAAACCTACCTTGCAAAATTAGATGATAATAAAAAAAAGTCCTAGTCTCACCCTTTCCGGAGTGCACTCTGTTATGATACTTGACATCATTTAAAATCAATTTTTATGTTGGTAGGAAGGAATAAGATTTCTGTCTTTTTTATTTTTTTTTTAAATTTGTGCATTGTCCCTCCTGTTAGATTTGGCTACATCCTTTGTTTCCATTTTATGTTCTGCTATCTTTATATGGAGCCAACAATGCAGCACTGTTACTTTCTCTTGAGGACACTAACACACGAAACAAAAACATTCTTCCCCAATGTGCATTCTAGAATTTTACACATTTTTTTCTTGAATATTGTTAACAAGCAGATCTAACATTAGCTATTATGATAACATTATTATAAGGGAAAACTAAAATAAACTAGCTTTAATTTTAATTGAAAGAACTCTTTTTCTGCTGCATGTCTGTTAAACTACAATTTTCAGACAGGTAAAGTGGTGACTCTCATTTCTAATATGAAATGAACACTTGTCAAAGATTTTGATTTAATCCACTAATAAGTGAGAAAAACAATAACCTGTTCAAATCAGTTCAAATGAGAATTCTAGAGATTTATATTCTGTACAAAATCCATTTACATTGCCTAAGCAGGAATCATTCACACAGCTCTGAAACACAATTCCAGGAAACAGTTGATTACTTCAGTTTTCTCAAAGATAACTTCTATCTATCACAGGTGAACACTACTACAGAATCAAATAATCCCAGAGGGTCAGTTACACAATGCCCAATATTCCACCAAAGGACAATCAGCCACCTCCTTGCACATTTCAAAGTCTTGCACAAAGACCTAACTTAGCATGTTTGCCATCATAGTAGTGCTGTTAAGATTTTGCTAAAACTCGTTAAAGCTTTATCTTGATAAATTAGAAAACAATCATATTTTATTTTGATTTTACAATTGATTCCTTATGAAACTGAATCTAAGTGAAAAATAAAATAAGTGAATTCTAGAGACAAAAACTTAAATATTTGCTTACTTTACATTGTAATTAACATGTAAAAATTTCAATGTAAGGATTCTCAAACAGTAAGTGCACTGGTGACTCCATTTGAAATAAGTATTGATGTCTGAAAGTTAAGAATATTAACTGCTCCCCCAAATTGGAATAATATTAACTAATTTAAAAGAAGGCAAGGAAAAAAATTCTTCCATAAATTTTAACCACTTTATGTTTCAAGGTAATATATCAAAAACTAATCATAACAACTTATCTCTTATTTTGCCTCAATGATTTTTCCATATTTTCTTTAACAGGTCAGAGACTAGAGCATGAAAGGTGATTCTTCAACTTCATGAAGGTTTTTTTAAAAAATAAAAACCAAGTGATTTAAGTATTATAAAAGTAGTTGTATTTTGAAATTTACATTTACTGTTTAAAATTATAGCAGTAAATACTTAAGATAAAAAAACTGATTTCTTTCTAATAGTTGCTTTTTTTTTTGGTAGCTCTTGGATACATATTGCCAATCTTATGTCAACATCTAAATGAAAGAGAACTCATAGGTCTGCTTCTTTATTTCTCTTAATTTATTTCTGACTATTTTAAACCTAACTGCAACCCGCAGAGTTGCAAAATTTCATGATTATTTACCTTCATATTTTTTCTGTACCATCAATGAATATGACAGAGTGCAGATATAAACTTTCACCCTGTAATGAGTTGCTTTCACATATACACAAAGAATCTAGGTATCACCTTATTCATATCTCCTCCACATCAAGCTCAGTGCAGACCCAGTAATTTCTTTTGCCCTACAACAAGATAGAGTTAATCCATCTTGTCTCCTAAAACAAAGTACATGAACTCTTTCACAGGCAATGAAAGTGACAGAAAAATATTTAACTCCTTAACCCCTTTGGAAGGCACCTTGTGAGCTGCTTGTTCTGGCATCTCTGTGCCAACTTTGTTTTTCAGCTCCGAGACTACAGGGTGGTTTCATTTCAAGTCACGGATTCTGGATGCCAACCAAACTGGCAAATGAAAAATAACTCAGCCAGGGCCATTTCACCCACCAGTGATCTCTGTCTGTGAGATAATCCCTCCCTGAGTGAGGTTTCTTTCTCTCCTCTACTGTGTTCTTAAAGGCCTAACACAGGGCAGCAGGCTGGTACCACTGTCTAAGGTTTCAATTAAGACATGAAGAGATAACAGAGAAGTAACAAGCAGGCCTCCATAACAACGCCTCATGTTTCACCCTCAGTTCTAGTCAAGAGATGGCAAGATGCTTGAAAAATGTAGTTCATTAATCCTCACAACACCCCCCAGAGGTTGAGAGGACAGAGAGGGAGCCAGCAACCGGATCAGGCTTGAATAGTCTCTCTGTTGGTTGTGTACATTTGGAGCTGACTGTGAAATCTATGTGGACGTACTGAACCCTCTGTTTAACCTCATGGTGCAAATGCGTTGATCAAAGGCACTCTGTCAGTATCTGATTAAGGGCCATGTAAGAGCATTGAAGACATTTCCTTCTGGTTAACAACTCTGATTGCAGGGGCTCCTGGAGTGAGTTTTCCTGTAAGCATTCAAGTAGGTCCCCGGGCTCCAGCTGGAGCTCTAGGGTTTCCCAATGGCACAGCTTCCTGTTGCTGAAGGCTTCAATTCATTCACAGCTTGTAAATCAGTAGCCTGTAAATCAACAGATTGAGCTACTACTGTTTAAAACACAGTTTCCTCAACAAGCTTCCTTCTGGTTTTGTTTTCATATATCAAAGGGATAAAAAAAGAAAAAGAGGCCAATTTTTAACACCTGGACTGATGGGGACTCAGCAGGAGAAGTATGTCACACCAGCTCTGCAGTTTTGTTTTTGTTTCAGTGAAGCAAGGATGTAGTGGCTCAAGTCAAGATAGTGTTTACTTAGAGAAATGATAGAGGCCTATTTGGGGGAAATTAAAAATTACAGTTGTTGCATTCATCTCAGCAATTTTTAATGTCTGATAAGAAATATAAGGCTAAAACCAGAATAAGAATCAAGACATGTTCTTATTTCCTTCCTCTCCTGTATTAAACATGTGTAGATAATATTTTGAAATTGAAGTGAGGTGCTTAAGCCAACTATTTTGAATATTTTATATGACTTAATGCCTATTGAAACAGATCAACAGCATGAGGACTAGTTAATTACAGAAAATCCTCTGTTGTTAATAATCAGTTACATAGGGTAAGGCATTAGGACAGCCATGACTAAAAATGTATCAAGCCTCTAAATTCATGGCTTCACTTATTATCACAGAGTGTTCTAGATGGCAACAACAGATATCATATACTCTATAAAATATTATAATACACTTTTACTTATTTATTGTCATGTCTACTTGAGAGAGGCAGAATTCTGCGAGAGACCATTTGTAAAGTTTAAGGTTATGTTCAAGGTCAATACTAAGCACTGATATTTAGTATCCAAGAAGATTAATAATTCCATTTTTTGCTAGTCCCTCTACTAAATGCAGCAAAATTTACATAGAAACTTAATCTATGTCCATTGCCAGGGATATGGGATTACCTATATATTGATTCTATGGTTGTCTCTAGGATCTCTGATGAAGGAAATTTTGGAACTGATCCTTTGAATAACATTATTTCTATTATCCCTAAAACAGACTTGGATTTAGAGACTGATCCAGGATCTTGGAAAGGAGTCATCATAAGCCAGAAATCTCCCTCTGGGATAGAATAGATGTGAAGAAATCTTGCTCCATTTTGGTAAGGAATTCCAAGACAGTTGCACAGATGGTCACACTACTAGTTCACATCTTTGCCCTTGGGGGCTTGGTCTAGACTCCTAGACAGGGAAGTCTCCCTGGGAGGAGACTACATAGAGAAGGTCAAAATAGGTAAAGTCACCTAGGGGCCATATCTTACTTGCAGGTAAAATGTTTCCTTTTAGTACAAAAGAGATGACACTCAAAGAGAGTCAAATGAGCTCAGTGGCAATGGTGGGGCAGAGTGTCAAATAAACCATCCAGGCTACTGAGGAAAGCGAAGTACAGATCATGGGAAGTGCCCCTCCCTAATTAGAAAGGAATGAGAGTTACAACTAGCATCCAGAGATTACCATGCTGGAGAAGGGGGAGTGGAATCCAAATTCCAGGTATAAATTGAGATGGGAATATTGCTCAATGCATCTGTGATGGAAGCTGAACCCTGGCTATGTCTTATGGCTGATGTTGCCTGGCAGACAGCTGTATGCACCCATACACTTAAGTTCATAAGTGATAATAGTAATAAAGTTTTTACTCATTAGTCCTCCCATGCTAATCTTTATCTAATTGTTCCCTCCTCCTCAATCCCTGTCTACATCTCTGTCACTTCAGCCATTTAACAGTATTTTTCAGAACTCCCACTCTTTCGAGAACACAAAAGTTGTCTCCAAGCATCAAGTTTTTATTCATTATTCAGTCCACATGCAAGCCTTAAAAGAAATAGATTTCCTCTTAATTTATCTCATCCATGAAAGCAATAGTCATCGCTACCTTTTCATGTTCATTCCCCAAATACACAAGATAGAGGGTCACTTCCTATTCATTCTTGCTCTCTACAGATGGTTCAAAGCTATTGTCATGCTACTGTCACATAATAAACTTTCTTTATGGCATTCTTTACATTTGTTTAGAGCATGGCATCTCTGACTTATTGTAGTCGACAGCAAGAATACTCTTCTTAATGGATTAGAGCCCTTCCAGTCTTCCTCATCATAACTGTTTTGACTTCCTATTTTTCCCGAATCATTAAACTCAAAAATCAATCATTAAAAACATTCCTATCTCCTAAATATGACATATATCCTAGAATAGCTCACATTTCTCCCACTATAATCTACCTGGTTAACCCATCTGGCTATGTATGTGCTAAGTAAGTCCCACTTCCACTCTTCCCATGTCAATTCATCAGAGACTTCCTATAAAAAAAAGGAGGAAGGAAGAAATCAGCAACTAGAATCATTACAATTCATTTCATGTATTCTACAAAATATGTCATCAGTAACCCAATCCATATTCATTTTGAGTGAGTCACGACATTATAATAATTTAATTAAAACTGTAGCATAGGAGCTGGTTTCAGTCTCTTTGGGTAGCAAAGAAAACAACTAAGGGAAAACATTGACAACCTATCTGGATTTGCTTGTAATGCAGTCAGGTTCAATAAATAATAATTCATACCAGACTAATGTTTAGGACAATGTTTCCAAACGATGCAAGCCTCAATAATTTTTTTAAATAATGTATATTTTCTGCCCACATCCACCACTGGAAACCTGAACAAAAGAAAATGTGTATGTCTTATATTAGAGTTTGAGACACTGTTCGACTTTGAAGGAGTATAATGAGTCATAGGGAACGTTACTTTCCTTTTGAGAGAGGGAGATTGTTTTCCAAATGCAGAGCTGGAAAGGGGGCTATTTGTGAGCTAGAGAGGGCTCCAAGTGAGATAAATTTACCATGAGGAGAAAGAGCACTCGTAGAGTACACAGTCCCTATGAATGATTAAGTCTTGAAGGATACTCTCTGTTGTAATGGAATGACTGATTTAACTAACATTCAGTCTTTATTTAATCTACAATAAAATGTCTTTCTTAAAATTGCATGATTTTTTTTTCTTTTTCTTTTTCTTTTTTTTTTTTTTTTGGCCGTGCCACACGGCTTGCTGAATCTCTGTTCTCCAACCAGGGACTGAACCCAGGCCACATCAGTGAAAGCCTGGAATCCTAACCACTAAGCCACCAGGGAATTCCCAAGAACTGCATGATTTTTTTAAAAAGTAATATATATATATAAGTATTTACATGGTAATTGGCATGACTATATTGGTAGAGACTGATAAGGCAAGGATGGTTCAAGGAAGATAAGAATCTGATTTACCTAGTAATTTCTTGGACAACTCAGCTAAAACAGATGGACAAGGAATCCAGCACATCCTGAGTAGACTCCAACATAGAGTCATCTTGGTTTTTAAATAGTGACAAAGAGATCCAAAACTCTAGGGAACGCCTAAGAGGATCCATGATCTTAGAGGAATAAGATCAAACTTTTTGATTGCCACTTTATAGGAGAGGAGGTTTAACCTGTGAAAGTAAAAAATATGGATATTATCACTACAACACCTGGATTGCATTATTGATCTCTATATTCATCTTTTTTGACTCTTTATTGAAATTCCTGCATTTGCCATCACTAATGAAATAGTTATTATTACAACTTCCTTCAGACTCTTCAAGGCTCTTGAACACTTAGCTCCAGTTGACACTTTGCTCATCCCCATAAATTTCAGAGGAGTATTCATCTGGCTGTACAGCAAATATTAAGGCAATTTAATGGTGATCTTTCAAATTTCCTTCTTTCTACCACAAAAAATCTCAATATTATCACTTGTACTGTTTCATATGCAAAAGAAGAGTCTTTACTATCAAGGACAAAACATCAAACTATATTCTTGATTCCATCACCTCCTACACTTTTCACGACCTTACTGAAACCACTACCACATTTTCGATTGCATTTTCAACCTTATAAATTTTGCTAACTCCTACCTACCTGTTTGGGAATACATTTATGTCTTTCCTTCCAGAAAGGGAAAACATAGTCAAATTAATTGAAAGCACTAAATTTCTTTGTAACTTTTTCCTATTACAGAATTAATTGATCCCATTTTTTCCTCAATCTTCATACAATGAACATAAACCTTCTCTTCATGTTGTCAAAATTTCTGCAGGTCTCAGATTTTAAAGATTTTTACTTCAAAAAAATTTTTGTCAGTTTCATGTCACTATCTCACAGGTATTATTTCCTAATCCCATGTCACAACCTTGTATCAAGATCACAGAGGATATTTTATTGAATTATTACAAATAAAATCCATATGAAGTAGATACTATTATCTTCTAATTTTATAATTTAATATGTCAAAGATAAGTAAATTGTCCAACACAACCTTCCTGGTAGTTGAGCAAAGATTTAATCCCAATTTGTCTTGCTCAAGATCCTAAACACATCATTAGTTCTTAAACTCAACCAAAAAATAAACAACCTACTAATTATAATTCATTGCAAAATAAATCTGAGCTAACAATGTATTACAATGAAAAAATATTTATTTAATCTTAAATTACAATAATCAAAGTGCAATGTCACTCTCAAGGGGTTAAAAATATATTAAGTTCTGTACTTTTAATTGGTCAAAAAATTATGGCAGATTTTTAAGATGACGCTAGTAAACAGGAGCTAAATTAGTGATAGTGAGAATGATGTAAGAGACCTAAAAGTCATATCATATGAAGACTGTCTTGAGGGACTGAGAACATAGACCTAAGAAATATAGATTTATGGAGATAGAAAGGTATTTTACAAATGCCCAAAGGAAAGAAGTTAAATTTGATTTAGATAGTTTTAGGAGGGAGAAGAGGATGAAGGATTAACAGATATAGGAAATCAAATTTTTCTCAAAAAATATTAAAATTATAAATTTGGAAAGATCTAAATGATCATTAGTTAATTCTTATCATTGGAAGCATATACAAGTGGGGTGTAAAATTATAGCATGTTGTAGAAAAACTCTTTTCCTAAAATAAAAGCTGGCAATATAATTTAAAATAATTTACTTCTCACTGATAAAGCATGGCTACGGTAACAAACCATATTGGTTACAAAAAAATACATAATCTATAGAACTCTACTTTCCATCTGTCCCTCCCCAGGCCCTAGACCTGTTCCCCACAGAGTTACCTCTGTTACCAGTTTCTTGCATATTGCTCCAGAGATATTTTACTTCTATGCAAGCTTTTTATATAATTGGTAGAACGCTTCACAGACTTTTCTGAACTTTCTCTTTTCCTTTACAGACAATTCCATACCAGCACTTAATACACTTATTCTTCTAGTAGGTTCATAGAGGTCCCTTTAATACATGCAGAATAATATCTAGGAGCAGTATTCTATTGTAATCATGTAGGTGTTTTCAGTCTTGTTCTGTAATAAACACAAAGCATCTCTTGCTTATATCTGAGTTTCTATCAAAATATCTGTAGGATAAATTCCTAAACATGAAATTCTCTAGTTAAAGGGTATGTACGTTTTAAATTTTGATAGCTATTTGTCCCAGATAGAAATTTACATTGTTCCACACAAAAAAAGTGCAGTTTAAACTTTCATAATCCTGTAGTTTTTGTTTCATTTATCTTAACATGAAGTTGAGCATCTTTTCATGTTTTGAAAATCCATTCTTATTTTATTTTATGGTAACTTCTGTTTTCATGCCCCATACCATCTTGTTAATGTGTTGTTGATCTTTTTCCTATCTCTTTGCAAGAACATTTTATACACTAAGTAAATAATAATTGAACTGTCATAATTTTTGCAAGTATATTTCCAAAATTTTTCTTTGTCTTTTGATTTTGTTCATGCAATTTATAGGAGTTTTTAAATTAATTTACATTCATCAATTGTCTCTCATGATTTCTGGGTTTGATATTATATGAAATAATTCTACCTCTATATCTTAATTGTATAAAACACTTTCCCATGTTTTTTTCTAGTGCATTTGGGTTGGTTTTTATATTAGTACATGAGAAAAATGTTTGAGGAGTCAGATATAGATCTAAATATTTCTCAGATAGCTGCTTAGTTGTTAAAATATTATCAATTAATCTATATTTTCCTCTTTGATACATAGTGACACCTTTACTATGTAATATATTCCCTTATACATGTTGATCTATCCATTCATGTGTCAGTATCTATGTTGGCATTTCAAATACATTTTAATAATTGTTTGGGCTAGTTTTGCACAATTACTTTTATTTTTTAGATTTCTTGTAACTATGATTACACATTTTCCCCATATGACCTACAGAGTCAACTTAGATTAAAAATTAAGCTAGTTGTGAATTTGTCAGAATCATACTAAAGTTTCAGATCAGGCATCAGCAAATTCCACCCCATAGACCAAATCTGGCCTTTCACCTGTCTTTGTAAATGAAATTTTATTAGAAGACAGCCACATTTATTCACTTAGGTACTATCTATATAAACCATAAAACCAAAAATACTTACTATCTAGACTTACACAGAAAAAGTTTGTTGACCTCTGTTGTAAATTAATGTTTCAGTTTAATATACATCCAAATTTCCAATATAATCACCAATTCTCACTGGCTCAACATAATAAAATTGTATTTCTTATGCTTACTTTTAATTCATAGTAATTTAGTGAGCATGGAAGGGGTTGTCAGTTCTTATAATAGCTATTCAGGGACCCAGGCTAACAGAAGCTACATCTTGAAACTTTCTACCATAAATCCTGTAGAAAAATATCATAATGGAAACATGTTAACCCATGTACTGGCATTTAAAACTCCTTCCTGGAAGTGACACATGTAACTTCTCATATTTTATTGGCCAAAGAAAATCACATGGCCATATTTCACTTCAAGGTAACATGAACATCAACTCTACATGCCCGGAAGAAAAAAATGACAAACAATTTTTGGTGTACAGTGTTAATGTCTACCATAATTAATGTAAGAAGAACTGTCATTTCTTGAATATTGAGGCATCCTATTCAAAAATATTATATGATTGGAAGAAATATTAAAATGTTATATCGGATCTTTTCATAGTGTATTAATTTTCTTCAAACAGATCTTGAACAATTTTTGATATGTTGACTGCTCAGTCCCATCATTTTTGTTACTAATATAAATGGGATTTCTAATTGCTTATTGTTTACATGTTAAAAACTATTGACTTTATGTATTACTTTTTATTCCTAGCCATATTATTAAAGACTATAACTGTTCTTAGTGAGTTTTTAGGTGTTTCCCTTGGGTTTTCTCAGTACACAATAATTTCTTGAGAAAATAATTTTGCTTTTGACTTAACTTACATTTCATTTGCTTTCAAAGTCCAAATTTCCATAGTGTGCTTGACCTGAACTGATATCCTATAGCTCATTGATTCATTCATTTATTCAATCACTCATTTAACATTCTCATTTAACATTATGTTAAGTAATTAATACTTAACATAAAAATAGTGTCTTATTATGCACTACAGATTGAAAGATGAGTAAAACAGAGTAAGTACCTGCTTTGAGGAACTCAGTTTACATAGCCAGAAATATACATAGATAATCATACAATATGAAAATCCTATATGGGAGATTAAAAAAAGGTCATGTGGAAAAACCTAGTAAAGTATGTCAAATTTGGTATTGAGATTTAGGAATGACTAAATGAGTAAGTCTGATGAGTAACTGATACTGTTCCAAGATCAGTTAGTGTCATTGTAAAACAATTACAGACTCAAAAATTGTTGAAAATAAACATGCTTGTATCTTGAAAGTTTTGTGTCATTTTTCAATGTACATATTTACCTTTTGAAAACTATTCATTTCAATACATCAGGGGCTGTGTAAGTTCTTTTTAAATTTTTTGCTGCAGCTCCTATTATTATTGCACCTTCAATAAACTCTTGATGAATTGTGACTAAATTCATTATTAGCAGCCTGGTTTGTACTCGATTGAGCTCAGGATATTTCTAAGGCAAAGGAGAGGCTTTTGAGGGCTAACAAACATAAAAAGAAAAACAATAAAGAAATATCTTCACGGATATGAATAGTTTTTCAAATGATCAGTATCATGGTTAGAGATAATAATCATGATAATAACCATGAGAGAGATCATTTTATTGTGATCCAGTTGCCTAAGCCTCCTATGCTATGAACTTTATTTTTTAGGTTCATGACTGAAGTAGTTGACATGACAAAATTCAAGGACATTTAGAAATATTTACTTTGCCAGGACCAGTTTTGAAATATCTTCACTTGGGGGGAAGTGGCCTTTGCCAGTTACAGGGGACTCACAATTCTCCTGCTTCTGTTTCAGAGGCCTGAGGGTGATTTGATGACTGATTTCTTTTCAGTTCCCTAGAGAATCTAGTTAAATTGAGAATTAAACAATCGTCATAAATCATACCAATGTCTCGAGACAATATTTCTTGTAGAACTCAGAGACTACTCTGATCATGACACTTCAATGGCATACAATAATAAGGTATTTGGACCTCCAAATATCAAATCAGGGTGGTCTCAGAAGAGGGTAGGGATTTTATAAATTGCAATATATTGCTAAAAAATTGTGATTAAACACTGGATCAGGTTAGCAGAGAAACTATCTCATCTTGGTCATTTTCCATTTCATTAAGTTGAGATTCCAGCAAAATGTAACAGAATTACAGAAGAAATCACACAAACTGATTAATTAATGGAAAACACATACTGCATCAGATCTCTGCTCGAAGATTTTTTTTTCTTCATTATTTGTAATTTTATTATGGAGACACACATTATTGCACAGGACCTGGTGGTACATTCAAAAGTAAGAGCTCAAAATACACACAATTTTCTTTAGTCATTTAGGTCTCAGAGACCAAATACTTTCTTCAACTGTGAAGAATTTATACATGTTGAAGCTGTATACATACATGTATTCCAAAAAATCCATTCGTGGATTTTGGTTACATTCCTACAATTAGATTTTTCGTAATAATATCATTAAAAATAAAAATATTCCTTCAATTCTTTGTTCCAAGTTAAAACTAAGAGAGGTAGCATCAATTGACAAATGTGATTTTATGGCCATTATCTGATAATTTGTGAAGGAAATGTAACTCAAAATTCAACCAGAGATTGAATCTCCAATGCTTTCTCTTTATGTACTCTCACCTGTCATTCATGGATCTCCCAAAGTTTTACTAAACCTACTCTCCAAACTTATCTCCAATGTTCTTTTATATTAACATTTTTGCTAAAGCCAAACTGACTAACTGTATATGCCTTAAACTTTCTCACCTTTTTTCTCCAACAGCTTGCACAAATACAATAAAAACTATATGAAAACTATGCTCATATTTTATTATCCCTTTTAAGTATCTTTTTGTTTATGTAGATTCACAAATTCATTCCAGTCCATACTGATCTCTCCTTAAGCTCATAGAACTTAGTAGACAATTCTTCTCATGGCATGGCTGCTCATGCCATGATAGCACAGAGAATCAATAAAATCATACAACACACTGTAGTAAACCAGCATGCCTTTTCACAGTATTGGGAGCAAACTTAATAGAGTGTCCAAAAGCCCCATATCCAACAAGGTCAGTCAAGATTAAGAGTGTGGCACAGCTGGAATCTGGTGCACCTATAGGAAAGAGCTGAGTTGAGTTCTAAATCAATTTGTTAACAATATGTCAGATGCTGTCTTATATCATGACTTGCATCATTCTTCATTATTGGACTCCTGTTGCCTTGTTTCAAAAATACCACACACTTTTCGAAAGTAGGAATGATGTCTTCTAGTTGATATTTATTCATTGGTAGGTTGATAGATTGATTGGCTTAATTTAAATTTTGGTAAAATATATATAACATAAAATTTACTGTTTTGAATATTTTTAAGTGCAATTGACACTTTGGGCAATCATCACCACTCTCCATTTTCAGAACTTTTTCCATCTTTCAAAACTGAAATTCTGTATGCCTCCTTCCACTAGTCCTTGGCACCCATGACTCTACTTTCTATGAATTTGACTACTATTTATTTGTACCTCATATAAGTGGAATCATACAGTATTTCCCTCTTGTGACTAGCTTATTTCATTAGCTTAATATCTTCAAGGTTCATTTATAATTGTTTTTAAACATGACAGTGATTAGCATCTTCACCTAGAAAAATATATATTATTTGTTTATTACTCATGTTTCTCTCTAAGCAGCTTACATCTAGTAGCACAGTTACGTATTAGAATAGTTTCTGATTACATTAGAAATTGTAAATCATCTCTAAGCTTTATTACATCTGATATCTTTGATTTCCTTTTAAAATCTTTTGATGAGAATCAATATAGTGATTTGTTTGAAGGGAGTTATGACTGACTTACTTACTAACTGACTTTGATGTATGGATTACAGTTTATCACACAAAATCACAGTCTTCACTTGACCCTAATAATTCAACTATTTTAAATTAGATTATAATGTCATGGTCATTAATAAGACCATGTTTCTTGAAATTTCTTGTTCTTTGGAGGATTTCTAATAAACTTGTTAAAATCCTTGTTTCTAAAATCTATCATTTTCCTCTAAATAATTGTTAGTGATTTACTGGTTTATATAATCAAGTTTAGTACAATAAATTTCTTTTGTTATTGGTTATGACCTTTAGTCAAACTAATAGCCTCATGCCCTGAAAAGGATTCTGTCTATAACCTATGACATACTGACAAAAACCAACCAACAGAAAATGTATTAATATTAAAATAAAATACTTTTTATAAAAAGTAGACTTTTAAAACTCATATAAGAGAAAATTCCAAATTCCTACTTTTCGCCTATGGCCTACATTGTTCCATATTTTATGATTTTTGTTGCTCTATTTTATTTTATGGGCTTCCCTGGTGGTGCAGTGGTTGTGAGTCCGCCTGCCGATGCAGGGAACGCGGGTTGGTGCCCCAGTCCGGGAAGATCCCACATGACACGGAGAGGCTAGGCCCATGAGCCATGGTCACTGAGCCTGCACGTCCGGAGCGTGCACTCTGCAATGGGAGAGGCCACAACAGTGAGAGGCCCGTGTACCACAAAAAAAAAAAAGAGTCATGTACCACAATGTTCATTGCAGCTCTATTTACAATAGCCAGGACATGGAAGCAACCTAAGTGTCTATCGACAGATGAATGGATAAAGAAGATGTGGCACATATATACAATGCAATATTACTCAGCCATAAAAAGACACAAAATTGCGCTATTTGTAGTGAGGTGGATGGACCTAGAATCTGTCATACAGAGTGAAGTAAGTTAGAAAGAGAAAAACAAAGATCGTATGCTAACACATATATGTGGTATCTAAAAGAAAAAAAAAAAGGTTCTGAAGAACCTAGGGGCAGGACAGGAATAAAGACACAGATGCAGAGAATGAACTTAAGGACACGGGGAGGGGGAAGGGTAAGCTGGGACGAAGTGAGAGAGTGGCATTCACATATATACACTACCAAATGTAAAATAGATAGCTGTGGGAAGCAGCTGCATCACACAGGGAGATGAGTTCGGTGCTTTGTGACCACCTAGAAGGGTGGGATAGGGAGGGTGTGAGGGAGACGTAAGAGGGGGCGGATATGGGGATATAAGTATACGAATAGCTTATTCACTTTGTTGTGTGGCACAAACTAACACAACAATGTAAAGCAATTATACTCCAATAAAGATGTTAAAAAATCTTTTTAATAAAATAAAATGATCTTGTTAAAAAAAAAGAAATGGGTTGTTGAAAATATTTTTTAGTTTTTCCTGAGTCTCAGTCTCTTTATTAGTAAAATGAGGATAATAATATGAAAGAAATATTAGTATTAAGAGGTGATATGTCTAAAGTGCTTAGCATTGTGCCTGACACCTAAATATTCAATAAATAATTTTGGTATTATTATGTGCTGTTAGAATTTGTTTTGAGGAGAAAAAAAATCATTTATCTCTAAGAAAACTTGAATATCTAAGAAATTTCAGTTAGAATAAAATCCTATGTAATTATTTCATTTGTAAATGTAGTTTACTAACAGGTAGATTTCTAGGCAGAAAACATTGCTTCAGAAAAATGTTGAAAATTGACTGTAACCACTACAGGTGAAACAAGAAACAATATGTAATGACAGTTTTCTAACTTCTAAAATTCTGTTGTGCAAAAGGTAATAGTCTCTATTCAAATAACCCTTGAGAATGCGAATGAGTTGGTAGTTGACAGGTTATCTCACCTATTCAAAAGATCCTCCTGCCCTCACTTAGCTCCTCCCATGCTTAAGAATTTTCTGAAAAGAAATGTCAATATTCTGAAAAACTGAGAGGATGGTGAGTGCCAATTACAGTCCCAGTTGAGACACAAACAATTCCATTCATCAGTAAGCAAGAACGTGAACCATTCCAGGAGCTCCTTATAGTAATGCTGCAGTAAATGTGGCAAGTCGGTCATGGAATATTTCAATACATCGTGCATGTCATTAAAATTTACAAGCAACCCACTGAGAATGTGGAGACCATATTCATTACTTTCCTCTACTATGATTTCAGTGCATTTTAAGAAACATTTCTAAATTGTACCTTTTCCCACAAATATTTGGTTCTGTATACTTTTCCGAGGTAATAGGAAGCATGCTTTCTTCCCCAAATTTAAAGGAAGGCATGTATTTCCTAAAATCATAAACAGGTTCAAGCTAAAGTCTACTGATTTTGCATTCACAAAAAAATCAATCCTATAGTCTTCTACAATAAATAAACACAAAAAATAGAAGAAAAGACAGTCAAATATATAACTATACATCCAAAAATGAAAGAATCTAAGTAAGCATTAAATGACAAGTGATCACTTAGGACAAGTGATAAATTTAATGTACTCATTGTAAATTCAAACCACGATCCGTCGATAGTCCACTATAGATTTATGCAATCAATATAGCATCATATTTTTCAGAAATAATGTAACTCTCACAAAGTAGCATTTTTGGAGGAAATATTAAATGCCACTTATTGAGTTAATACTCTGTTATAGTCAAATCCCCTTATAATATGTACCTGTTATGTGTATTAATGTTTTTTAATAATTTAAAATTATATAGTGTATCTGTGAGCTGAAGTGGAACTCTGATTGATTCTTTGTGGAAAAATAAAGTTGAAAAACAACCTAGAAGAGTTTTAGTCAGGAAATAAAATATACAGACATATCTTTAAAATGATGTACAATTTTTGAAGAGAAGATCCATTTTGTATCCCAGTTTGGGCTGAATCTGTCAAATGTGTTCAATACTTTCCAGAGCGAGTCTGTTGGAAGTGTATACTCCTTTCATATGAAAGGTATCCCTGAGTAGAGAAATAGCACAATTTATTTCAGAGCATAATAGACATATAGTAAATAAAAGGAAAGAATATCTTCAACTTAACTTACCTTGCTGACACAAGTACATGGGCCTTTACTCGAAATATTAAGTGCATTTTATTCCTGGAGAATTAACAAAGCATAAGGATAAAGATTATGGTCAATGGAGTCAAATTATGTGGATTTAAATACTAACAGACAACACCAGTTATGAGGCAACTTAGTCACTGTGTTTTATATTCCTTATGTAGAAAGTAAAGACTCCCTACCCTAGAGGCTTGTTTCGGGGCTGCAGATACAATCCATATAAAATTCTTATTACTGAACCTGGTCCATTATGAATGATCAAAAAGAATTAACTATTATCTTCATTATTATTATCTTTAAGAACAAAAATTTTTAAATACATTCTTAGTTATTTTTTGCCTATTATTATCTATTGTTCTATTCATTCCATCTATTACTACATCTATAGGAAAGGTATAGACTATCACCTTGTAAAAATATTCATTAATCAATATATTAAATCATTCAACAAGTACTTATGGAACATCTACTCTGTTTAAAGCACTGTTAGTCACTAATGAAATAATGGTTACAAAATAGATTTTTTTCTCTGTTTATGTGAATTCCATAGTATATTTTAGAAAGATTTATATAAACATAAGAACAAGATTTTCTATTTTATTGTAATAAGAAAATCAGGGACTTCCCTGGTTGTCCAGTGGTTAAGACTCCACCCTTCTACTGCAGGGGGCACAGTTTCCATCCCTGGTCGGGGAAATAAGATCCCCATGATGTGTGGCGAACCACCCCCAAAAATGAAAAAAGAAAATTAACATCCTATTTTTAACTGAAAACATGATATATATAAGGATATATATTCTTTAAGTCCAGTTACAGACTAATTATTTAATATAAAGCTAAATATGGGTCAGATATAGAAGTTGGCATTTTCTGTCTAGCAACTAAGTGCTGCCTTACATGAAAGCACTACATTTGGTCTTACAGCCATTCACCCACTGAACCAAATAGTTGTTGAGTCCTCTGTGCTGGGCTCTGAGAGGCACGCTGAACCAAAACACTGATAAGAAATTCTCATCCTTGATTTCTGAGAGTGGTGGGAAAGTAGAAATGTAAACAGAATGTGAATTTATTTACAGTTAAAGGCGTGAGCAAAGAGCTGTGGAAAAAAAGAGAAGTAAGCAGAAAGAAGAAACATTTTAGATTTTAAATTTAAAAGTTGACAAATTAAATTTAAATATAAAAGTTGACAAATGTAGGTACATGTATAAAAAGCAACAGTTATAAATATAAAGAGTCCTTGTAAGAATGTTATAGTTCTTCATATAAAGTAATAGTAATAATAATTAATATACAAGTAATATATTACTAAATATATAAGTAACAGAAGATATACTTGAGTGAAAGTAGAATTGAAATTGCAAAGATAAAAGGAGCAAACATGAAACAATAACTGACTTGTGGCTTGGAAAAGAATGTTATGAGAAAACAGTGAGTAGAATTTTTTTTTTTAAACTGAAGACAGTGCAAGGAGATCTAGTTTAAGGCTCCAGATTGAGAAGAATTCCCTCATAGCACTGGAATGTATTTCAGGAAGGTTATGGAATTGCTATTGGTGAGTATTCGAGAGTTACAATGTAGAGATTTTTCTTTTTTTTAATTTATGTATTTTTATATTTTTATTGGAGTGTAATTGCTTTACAATGTTCTGTTAGTTTCTATTGTACAACAAAGTGAATCAGCTATAAGTATACATATATCCCTATATCCCCCCCTTCTTGAGCCTTCCTCCCATCCTCTCTATCCCATCCCTCTAAGTTGTCACAAAACATTGAGCTGATCTCCCTGTGCTATGTAGCAGTTTCCCACTAGTCATCTATTTTCCACTTGGTAGTATATATATATGTCAGTGCTATTCTCTCACTTTGTCCCAGCTTCCCCTAACCACCCTGTGTCCTCAAGTCCGTTCTCTATGTCTGCATCTTTATTCCTGCCCTGCCACTAAGTTCATGAGTACCAATTTTTTAGATTCCATATATGTGCGTTAACATATGGTATTTTCCTCTTTCTGACTTACTTCACTCTGTATGACAGACTCTAGGTCCATGCACCTCATTAAAAATAACTCAATTTCATTCCTTTTTATGGCTAGTAATATTCCATTGTATATATGTGCCACATCTTCTTTATCCATTCATCTGTCGATGGACACTTAGGTTGCTTCCATGTCCTGGCTATTGTAAATACAGCTGCAATGAACATTGTGGTACATGACTTTTTTTTTTTTTTTTTTTTTTTCAGTACGCGGGCCTCTCACTGTTGCGGCCTCTCCCATTGTGGAGCACAGGCTCCGGATGCACAGGCTCAGCAGCCATGGCTCACGGGCCCAGCCGCTCCGCAGCATGTGGGATCTTCCCAGACTGGGGCATGAACCCGTGTCCCCTGCATCGGCAGGCGGACTCTCAACCACTGCGCCACCAGGGAAGCCCTACATGACTCTTTTTGAATTATGGTTTTCTCAGGGTGTATGCCCAGTAGTGAGACTGCTGGGTCATATAGTAGTTCTATTTTTAGTTTTTTAAGGAACCTCCATACTGTTCTCCCTAGTGGCTGTACCAATTTACATTCCCACCAACAGTGCAAGAGGGTTCCCTTTACTCCACACCCTCTCCAACATTTACGGTTTCTAGATTTTTTGATGATGGCCATTCTGACTGGTGTGAGGTGATACCTCATTATAGTTTTGATTTGCATTTCTCTAATGATTAGTGATGCTGAGCATCTTTTCATGTGTTTGTTGGCAATCTGTCTTCTTTGGAGAACTGTCTATTTAGGTCTTCTGCCCATTTTTGGATTGGGTTGTTTGTTTTTTTGATATTGAGCTGCATGAGCAGCTTGTATATTTTGGAAGTTAATCCTTTGTCATTTACTTCATTTGCAAATATTTTCTCCCATTCTGAGGGTTGTCTTTTCATCTTGTTTATGGTTTCCTTAGCTGTGCAAAAGCTTTTAAGTTTCATTAGGTCCCATTCGTTTATTTTTGTTTTTATTTCCATTTCTCTAGGAGGTGGGTCAAAAAGGATATTGCTGTCATTTATGTCACAGAGTGTTCTGCCTATGTTTTCCTCTAAGAGTTTGATAGTGTCTGGCCTTACATTTAGGTCTTTAATCCATTTGGAGTTTATTTTTGTGTATGGCATTAGGGGGTGTTCTAATTTCATTCTTTTACGTGTAGCTGTCCAGTTTTCCCAACTCCACTTATTGAAGAGGCTGTCTTTCTCCATTGTATATTCTTGGCTCCTTTGTCAAAGATAAGGTGACCATACACGTGTGGGTTTATCTCTGGGCTTTCTATCCTGTTCCATTGATCTATATTTCTGTTTTTGTGCCAGCACCATACTATCTTGATTACTGTAGGTTTGTAGTATAGTCTGAAGTCAGGGAGCCTTATTGCTCCAGCTCCATATTTCTTTCTCAAGATTGCTTTGGCTATTCGGGCTCTTTGGTGTTTCCACACAAATTAAAAAAAATTTTGTTCTAGTTCTCTCAAAAATGTCATTGGCCCTTTGATAGGGATTGCATTGAATCTGTAGATTGCTTTGGATAGTATAGTCATTTTCACAATATTGATTCTTCCAATCCAAGAAGATGATATATCTTTCCCTCTGTTTGTATTGTCTTTGATTTCTTACATGAATGTCCTATAGTTTCCTGACAGGTTTTAGCCTCCATAGGTAAGTTTATATTAGGTATTTTATTCTTTTTGTTGCAATGGTAAATGGGAGTGTTTCCTTGATTTCCTTTTCTGATTTTTCGTTGTTAGTGTGCAGGAATGCAAGAGATTTCTGTGCATTAATTTTGTATCCTGCTACTTTACCAAATTCATTGATTAGTTCTAGTAGTTTTCTGGTGGCATCTTTAGGATTTTCTATGTATAGTATCATGTCATCTGCAAACAGTGACAGTTTTACTTCTTCTTTTGTAATTTGTATTCCTTTTATTTCTTTTTCTTCCTGATTGCCATGGTTAAAACTTCTAAAACTATGTTGAATAATAATGTGGAGAGTGGGCACCCTTGCTTTGTTCCTGATCTTAGAGGAAATGCTTTCAGTTTTTCCCCATTGACTGTAGGTTTGTCATATACGGCTTTTATTATGTTGAGGTAGGTTCCCTGTATGCCCACTTTTGGGAGAGTTTTATTATAAATGGTGTTGAATTTTGTCAAAAGCTTTTTCTGTATCTATTGAGATTATCATATGGTTTTTATTCTTCAGTTTGTTAATAAGGTGTATCACATTGATTGAGTTGCCTATATAGAAGAAACCTTGCATTCCTGGGATAAACCCCACTTGATCATGGTGTATGATACTTTTAATGTGCTGTAGGATTCTGTTTGCTAGTATTTTGTTGAGGATTTTTGCATCTATGTTTATCATTGATATTGGCTTGTAATTTTCTTTTTTTGTGACATCTTTGTCTGGTTTTGCTATCAGGGTAATGGTGACCTTGTAGAATGAGTTTGGGAGTGTTCCTCCTCTGCCATATTTTGGAAGAGTTTAAGAAGGATAGGTGTTAGCTCTTTTCTAAATGTTGGATAGAATTCACCTGTGAAGTCGTCTGGTCCTGGGCTTTTGTTTGTTGGAAGAATTTTAATCACAGTTTCAATTTCAGTGCTTGTGATTGGTCTGTTCATGTTTTTGATTCCTTCCTGGTTCAGTCTTGGAAGGTTGTACTTTTCTAAGAATTTGTCCATTTCTTCCAGGTTGTCCATTTTATTGGCATATAGTTGCTTGTTGTAGTCTCTCATGATCCTTTGTATTTCTGTAGTGTCAGTTGATACTTCTCCTTTTTCATTTCTAATTCTGTTGATTTGAGTCTTTCCCTTTTTCTCTTGATGAGTCTGGCTAATGGTTTATCAATTTTGTTTATTTTCTCAAAGAACCAGCTTTTAGTTTTATTAATCTTTGTTATTGTTTCCTTCATTTCTTTTTCATTTATTTCTTTTCTGACCTTTATGATTTCTTTCCTTCTGCTAACTTTGGTTTTTGTGTTCTTCTTTCTCTAATTGCTTTAGGTGTAAAGTTAGGTTGTTTATTTGAAATTTTTCTAGTTTCTTGGGGTAAGGCTGTATTCCTATAAACTTCCCTCTTAGAACTGCTTTTGCTGCACCCCATAGGTTTTGGGTCATTGTGTTTTCACTGTGATTTGTTTCTAGGTATTTTTTGATTTCCTCTTTGATTTCTTCAGTGATCTCTTGGTTATTTAGTAGCATATTGTTTAGCCTCCAAGTGTTTGTGGTTTTTACAGATTTTTTCCACAACTGATTTCTAATCTCTTAACGTTGTGGTCAGAAAAGATGCTTGATATGATTTCAATTTTCTTAAATTAACTGAGGCTTGATTTGTGACCCGGGATGTGATCTATCCTTGAAAATGTTCCATGTGAACTTGAGAAGAAAGTTTATTCTGTTGTTTTTGCATGGAATGTCCTATAAATACCAATTAAGTCCATCTGGTCTAATGTGTCATTTAAGTTTGTGTTTCCTTATTTATTTTCTCTTTGGATGACCTGTCCATTGGTGTAGTGGGGTGTTAAAATCACCTACTATTATTGTGTTACTCTTGACTTTCCATTTTATGGCTGCTAGCATTTGCCTTATGTATTTAAGTGTTCCTGTGTTGGGTGCATAGATATTTACAATTGTTATATCTTCTTCTTGGATTGAGCCCTTGATCATTATATATTGTCCTTCCTTGTCTCTTCCAATAGTCTTTATTTTAAAATCTATTTTGTCTGATACGAGTATTGCTACTCCAGCTTTCTTTTGATTTCCATTTTCATGGAATACCTTTTTCCATTCCCTCACTTTCAGTCTGTATGTGTCCCTAGGTCTCAAGTGGGTCTCTTGTAGACAGCATGTATACAGGTCTTGTTTTTGTATCCATTCAGCCCATCTGTGTCTTTTGGTCGGGGCATTTAATCCATTTACATTTAAGGTAATTGTAGATATGTATGTTCCTACCATCATTTTCTTAATTGTTTTGGGTGTGTTTTTGTCTTTTCCTTCTCTTGTGTTTCCTGCCTAGAGAAGTTCCTTTAGCTTTTTCTGTAAAGCTGGTTTGGTGGTGCTGAATTCTCTTAACTTTTGCTTGTCTGTAAAGATTTTGTTTTCTCCATCCAATCTGAATGAGATCCTTGCTGGATACAGTAATCTTCATTGTAGGTTTTTCCCTTTCATCACTTTAAATAATGTCCTGCCACTCCCTTCTGACCTGTAGAGTTTCTGCTGAAAGATCAGCTGTTAACCTTATGGGGATTCCCTTGTATGTTATTTGTTGCTTTTCTGTTGCTGCTTTTAATATTTTTTCTTTGTGTTTAATTTTTGCTTGTTTGATCAACACATGTGTCAGTGTGTTTCACCTTGGTTTTATCCTCTGTACACTTTTATCCTCTCTACACTCTCTACACTTCCTGGACTTGATTGATTATTTCCTTTCCCATGTTGGGGAAGTTTTCAACTATAATCTCTTCAAATATTTTCTCAGACCCTTTCTTTTTTATTTCTTCTGGGAACCCTATAATTTGAATGTTGGTGCACTTTATGTTGTCCCAGTGGTCTCTGAGATTGTCCTCCACTCTTTTCATTCCTTTTCCCTTATGCTGCTCCATGGCAGTTATTTCCACCATTCTATCTTCCAGCTCACTTATCCGTTCTTGTGCCTCCCTTATTCTGCTGTTGATTCCTTCTAGAGTTTTTTTAATTTCAGTTATTGTGTTGTTCATTACTGTTTGTTTGCTCTTTAATTTTTCTAGGTCCTTGTTAAATATTTCTTGTATTTTCTCTCTTCTATTTGCAAGATTTTGAATCATGTTTACTATCATTACTCTGAATTCTTTTTCAGGTAGTTTGCTTATTTCTTCTTCATTTATTTGGTTTTGTGGGGTTTTGTCTTACAGGCTTCTTCGCCTATAAGATATTTCTCTGTCTCCTTATTTTGTCTAATTTACAGTATTTGAGGTCTTCTTTCCCCAGGCTGAAGTGTCGTAGTTCCTCTTGCTTCTGTTCTGTGTCCCCAGTGGTGGGTTTAGTCCAGTGTCTTGTGTAGGCTTCCTGATGGGAGGGACGGGTGCCTGCATTCTGGTGAGTGGAGCTGAGTGTTTTCCCTCTGATGAGCAGGGCCATTTTAGGTGGTGTGTTTTGGCGTGTATGTGAGCTTAGTATGACTTTAGGTAGTATGTGTGCACATGGGTAGGTTTGTGTTCCTGTCTTTTTTATTGTTTGGTGTGAGGCATCCAGAGCTGGGAGCTGCTGGCACTTGGGTAAAGACGGATCTTGGATTCAGATAGAGGTCTCTGAGAGAGCTCTTGGTGATTAATCTTCCCTGGGGCTGGGAATTTTCTAGGGGTCCAGCATCCTGGACTTGGAGTTCCCAATCCAGAGATTCAGACCCAATTTCTGGTTGAAGGAACAAGACCTTGCAAGTCACCCATCCCAGTAATAAAGGGGATTAAAAAAAAAAAGACTAACAAAACCCCAGACAAATGTTAAAAATTAAAATCTAACAAACAGAAACAGAAACAAGGAAATAGGCATACACCCAAAAGAAACAAAAACAGAACCAAATAAATCAAATAGCAAGGGAACAACCAGACAAAAAAAAAGAACCCAAGAATGAAATCAAACAATTAAGAAGAAAGCTGACAAAAATCCAAAACCAAAAAACAAAACCAAAGCAGTGTGTCAACTGAAGAATAAAGCAAAGAAACAAAGCCAACTGACAAAAATGATATAAAAAAAGAAAGAAAAAGAGAAAGGGTAAAGACAGAACAACAGAAAAGCAGTGCAGAAACAGAAAACAAAATAATAACCCAGAAAATATATTAGAGGAAAAAAACCCAAAAACCCTAGAGAAATGGTAAAAACAAATCAAATGAACAAAAATAGAAACAAGGAAACACACAGACATGTAAAAGAAACAAAAACAGAGCCAAATAAAACAAAATGCAAGAGAATACCCAGACAAATAAAAGAACTCAAAAATGAAATCAAACAAGTAGGATTAAAACTAACAAAAACACATAACCTAAAAACAAAACCAAAGCAGTGTGCCAACTGAAGAACAAACCAAGGAAAGAAAATAAACCAATAAAAATGATTAAAAATAATAATAAAAAAATAAAATGAAGTAAAATCAAAAGGGAAAAAAACACAGGACAACAGAAAAGCAAAGTAAAAATAGAAATGTATAAAAAAATAAAAACAGGGGCTTCCCTGGTGGCGCAGTGGTTGGGAATCTGCCTGCTAATGCAGGGGACACGGGTTCGAGCCCTGGTCTGGGAGGATCCCACATGCCGCGGAGCAACTAGGCCCGTGAGCCACAATTGCTGAGCCTGCGCGTCTGGAGCCTGTGCTCCGCAACAAGAGAGGCCGCGATAGTGAGAGGCCCACGCACCGCAATGAAGAGTGGCCCCCGCTTGCCACACCTAGAGAAAGCCCTCGCACAGAAATGAAGACCCAACACAGCAAAAAAAAATAATAATAAATTAATTAATTAATAAACTCCTACCCCCAACATCAAAAAAAATAATAAATAAATAAATAAATAAATAAAAACAAAAATTAAAAATTGTTATCAATGATGGAGATCCCAAAACACTAAAAAAACAACAAAAAACCCTAAAGCAACAACAAAAAACAAAAAAAGAAAAAAAAGAAACCTCCCCCCAAAAAAAAGCTAGAACCAACAACACAACAAATCAAAACATAATAAAATTAATAGTAATAATTACGATTCCCTGGGGTCTCTGCTGTAAGTGTCCTTGCACATGCAGTGACCCACAGCTCATCTCCTTCTTCCCAAGAGGCTCTCCTCTGCCTCTGGGCTGGTCTCTGGACCTCCTGTGGGCCCTGTGGGGACAATTCAGACTCTGATCTGCCCCAGTTCCTATGTGTGCTGCCCCCAAAGTCCACAGGTGCCAGAGCTAGACTGTTTTCATTTGTGGGAACACTCATTGTCTACTCAGATATTCCATAGATGCAGGGTCTACCTAGCTGATCATGGGGATTTACTCTGCAGCTTGTACAGCTGATGGAAAGATTTTCAATCTTTTTCCTTAGTCACCCCATCCCTGGGGTTCAGCTTTGGTTTTATCCCCACTTCTGAGTGTGGTTCACACACAGGAGTCTGGTCCTGAGGCTGCCTTGGAGCTCTTGGGTCTGCCCCTGTGAAGGCCAGGCACAGAGGTGGTATGACTGCTTGGATGGCAGGAGAACCAAATGCACAGGGAAGCAGGCAGCCATGAGTACAAGAGATATGGCCCTAGTGAGGGCTTTTTCTGGTGCCTGGCATAAGGCATATGAGGGCCAGCCCTGGCCAGGGTTTTTCTGGCACCCGGCAGCAGGCATACAAAGGACAGCCCTGAGGGGGAATTTTTTTTTATTGCCCTGCAGCCAGTGGCACATGAGGGCCAGCTCTGAGGGGGTTATTTTTATTGCTCAGCAGCCGGCGCACAAGAGCCAGCCCTGAGCAGGCTTCTTTTATTGTCATCGGCAGGCACAGCACGTGGGGAGAGAGAGGTTACAATAGTGGCTCCTCCCCCTGTGTGTGACTCAGCAGTAGCGCCCTGCTTTCATGGCAGTCCAGTCTTCCTCCATAGGCATTCCCTGCTGCAGATTTCCTCCCTTCCGTCCCATCAGTCCATCTCCCCACAGCCAATAGCAGTTCTCTCTCTGGGCCTGTTCTCCAATCCCCACGCACCAGCTCCCAGCCCCCTTGCACACCTATGAACACACGTCACAGTCTGGGGAACGTAGGACAAAAGTACGGACCGTCTGTGTATTTCTCACTCTTTCCTGTCTGCCACAGATCTGCGCTTCACTCTCTTCCAAGAGCCTCAAATTCTTCCCTTCTGTCCTAGTCGATTTCCCTGTCAGAGAGGGGTTTTCCTCATTGGAGAGGAGGTTTCCCCAAATTCGGGAATCTCTCCTCTGCTTCAGCTCCCACGCCCTGGGGTTCAGGTCCCATCCCGCTTCCTCTCCTCCTCCTTCTTCCTTCTTTTTTTCCATCCTATCCAGTTATGCAGGGATCTTTATAGTCCTTTCTGGTGTCCAAGGTCTTCTGCTAGTTTTCAGCTGGTGTTCTGTGAGAATTGTTGCATCTATAGATGTATTCCTGATGCATCCATAGAGAGAGATGAACTCCACGTCCACCTACTCCTCTGCCATCTTGAATCTCAGAGATTGTTTCTTGAAGAGAGAAGGTAAATGTATGCATTTACATAAAACAAGTTAAGTCTTGCAGTTTAAGGTTACCAGCTGCAGGATGTCTCTGAGGCTGGGCACTAACACTTGAATTTTACTCTTACCAATGGCCACATACAGCAGTCTACAAGCTTAAAAAAGACATATTCCAAGTTTGACATTTTACATTCTGACTCACATGATAGCAAGGCCACCTTCAAATTTCTGACATAAGGAAATCTTGTTAAGAAGGGGAAAAGGCTTGATTGTTAGTCAAAAGATAAAAGAAAATTGTATTAACGACAGATAAAAGGCAGATACCCTGTTCTTCTGAAGACAGGGCCAAAGGTGCTTACCCCACAGACAAGGCCACAATGACAGCACCTATCTGAGACTTTCAACTAAGGGTTTTTTAAGTAAACTATTCTTTGTTAGCCATTGACTGAAAGAACATCACATATCTAGACTTAGTTATGGCCATTTGAATGCCAGGATTCCAGTTTTATACATACCTAAAAAATGACCCAAATAGTCACTTATGTTAGTATTCATCTAACCAATAGAGGATGAGCTCTGAATTCTCTCTCTTGACTGAAATTTTTAGGTTGGAATTTAGACTCTCAAGGACTTGGAAAACAGTAGAGGTGGAAGTACTTGTGGAGGCCCTTCATATGTATTCAGGAACTGGTAGGAATTTTTTCTTTGGTTGAGTGGTGTACATTCCTGTTTTAACAGTTTTTCTGCCTGGTTAAAAGTAATAAATCTTATATTTGTATGAGTTGGTTGTGATCATTACCTTTGCTTTCTACAAAACCATACTGAATAAAAGTGAAATTACATTGAGAAAGAAAGAAGGGGTCAAATATTTAGACTGAGACCTAGTCCCTCAGTAGCCTGACAAATGTTAAGAAATGAGCACTTAAAGCCAGAAATTAGGGAGGCCTGGCTGCTTCATACAGGCTAGCCTCTAAGAACTTCTGATGGTTCATAAACTGGCCCTGGATGTGACTGGAAGAGGCAAGTCCCTCCAGATTGGTAGGTGGCAGGTTTAATAAGCAAGGAACTTACCTACGAGGCTTGTCTTGTGCAGCCACAGGACGAGTAGATTCCCACACCTGCCCACCAGAATCTCAAGTGTGTATACAGAGACCTTAATGGGGTTCAGTTATGTATACCATGCAGAAGGTCTCAATGACACCTTACTTACTCAAAGTTATGTCCTTGAAACAGCTCCCACTGTGGGAATGGAGAACAGAATGCACACTCCAAGAACAGGGGAGGGGTGAGGAGCCTCTGATTATCTAGGTCTGGCTCACTGGTGAACCAGAGGTCACGTCCTCTTGCTGACCTGCTCCAACAGCACACAGCAGGTAGCAAAGCATGGAGAGTGGACCTGGACATGGAGTGGAGCACATGGAGATTGTAAAGTATATTCCACCCCTTTGCCAATCTTAATCCATTCCAGAGATTTGCTCAGAGGAAAAACTTCTCAGTCCAGGGGAGACACACTATCACTGATGAATAACCTCAATTCAATTATACTTCCCCATGAAAACACAATTATAGCATAGCCATCACCTTTACTTTTCAGATAAGGTAGCAGAGAATGATCAATTAAGTTAGAGCTGCCATGGTGTCAGGTGTATACCTGGTCACTAGACCTAAAAACTGATAATTATAGCTTCTTTCTTAAACCAGTCATTCCATGTGCTATTCTCTGACAACATCTCTTACACTTTGACAGCATCTCTACTTGGTAGAGTGATTCAAATATTTATTATTATCAGACCCAAGCCCTCACTGGACCAGTCTTTATTGGATGGTTACAGTTTCCCATTGATGATTATGACTGGACATGTGAATAATAAGAGGCATCCCAGTGAATCTTCTGTATTCACTGAATCTGCCCCTGTGGTGGAGTAGCAGACCAATTCTCCCTTCATAATTGGGAATAAACACTGTGACCAGTGGACTGATCTTAATCACTATCCTGTTTCAGCAGCATGATGAGTCCCAAATGGTCAGCGAGTAGTCTCAGCTATCTAACTAACAGCACCATAACTATATATACACAACTCCTTCAGCTACTAGTACCTCCACATCCACCAAGTTCAAGGCTGTAGAGACAAGCAGCAAATGTTCAACAAATGGGTTCTTAAATATATCAATGAAGGGGGCCTATATTCACCTTGGTTCCTAAACTTACACATTCTAGCAGAAGAGAAATTGGAAGCATACATTGGACTACATTGTAACTGGAGGACATAAGTGGATCTTCAATAGACCATAAAACTATCCCCTCAAACCCCTTTTTTTCTGGGTGAGGAGGTCATGGTAAGACCAATGAAACCCTCGTACGTGAGTCCATTGTTACATTTCTTTCACCATAAAATTAGTTCTTTGTTTGGAGACGATGTGTGAGATAACAAGGCCATAAATAAGGCATTCTGTAAATCCACTAATGGATGTTCTGGCAGAAGTATTTCAGACAGGGAAGGCAAGTTCTTATTTGGAATATGTACTTATTCTCATAAAAACAAATCACTGCCTCATACCTGAGGGAAAGAGTCAAAGCAGTTTAACTGTAACATCTATTGATAGGTTGGGCAGGTGGTAACCAGATCATCCTTAATGAGAAAAATTCAGTGACTTTTCAGTCCATATCTCTAGGTCCCTATCTTCTTTGTACACAGCCACTGAGGTGACAGAGAGGTGTTTGGAGAATGAGGTTGAACTGACATCAACAGGATGTCTCATCTTGTCCATCTGATTATTGAAAGTCTCTTCTGCAGTGATGTCTCTGGAAGGTATCTATTTGAAACATGAATTCATTCTCTTTTTGCTCATTCTGTGATGCCCATCCATATCTTCCCAATCCTTCTTGTCATAAATATTCCAATTTTATTTTTTATTTTTCCAGTCTTTCCACAAGACTTAGCCACTAACGATGAATCAATATAGATCTATACCACACATGATCTTTTTTTAAAAAATATTATATATAATATTATTTTATATATTTATTAATAAGATATAAATTTACATATATAAATATTATATTATTTATATATATAGGTACATTATAACATAATAATAATATATATATTAATATAATTATTATAATAACATATATACACTTCTTGACAGTTGGTCAAGAAAACATTTATCTTTACCACTGTCTTCTACAACCTCCCCAAGTTGAGCTATAATGTAGCAACTATGCATTTCCAAATGGAACATGCTACTTTGCAAACCCATCTGAAAACCAGGCAGGCCCATGCTTTTCCCCTTCCATTAACTGGTCCTAATAAGCTCTCCATGAATCCCAGTGCGTGGACTGAGTAAGAAATGGTGAAATTGTTAAGAGGAGGTATTTGTGAGTTGCCATCTGCTTATGCTTATTACTCTAGAGCATTTAGAGCTTGGCCTCACATATACCATTTCCATTTACAATGAAATGCTCTTGTTAATATCCAACATTATGATTTTATGAATAAGATAGGCCTAGTACGTGATGGAAAGTAGAGGTATGGTCTCTGCTCTTGATGTCAGCAGCCCCATCTACCATCCCTATCGGCCACACAGATCTTCTTCATTATTAACTGTGCTGTGTCATTGGGTAGAAGCTTGCATCTCAGACTGAGTCTGTGGAAAACTTTTCTTTTGCTCTAGATTCTACTCAAAACTGATGATGTCATCATGGATTTCTCAGTATATGAGACAGAGCAGAACAATCTAAAATTCAACAAACCCCCAAAGCTTTTCTTTTTTCTTTTAAATAAAAGTTTTAGTGGAGAAAAGTAGAACCACCACATACACGGGGAAAAGAGCACAAAAATTCAACTGATACAGAACCGAAAGTCACAATTATCCAATGTTGTTTGTGATTACTTTTCAATTTCTTAAACAGCTCCCCTCAATTTGTTTAATAGTCTCACTAATTTTTTTCAGCTGAAATAGCATCAGGTTTTCAAAAAATTAAGAGCCTCAGGGAAGGGACCAGATTTCAAGATAACAAAGGTGACACCAAGAGTCTCCTGATAGTACCAATTCTACCTAAAAATTCCTTAAGAGTAACTATCGAGTCTGTTGGAACAGTCTACATATCTCACAAACCATCAGGGATGAGTTAGAACACTGACTTAGATGGTCCAGTATGGAGAGAAGGCAAACAAAACAGCTGCATTTCCTTGTCAGATAAGCTCATGTAAGGAAACCAGGGAGGCGCTAAGAAAATACAGGCAATGGCTGCTCAAAAATAGTTAGGAAGGCATTCTAAATACCACATACTGTTGGACAACAGTCAAACCCCCAAAGCTTTACAATGTGGCCTATTTCTTCCTGAATGGCAATATGTGTATTAAGTTGTCTTCCACCTTAAAGGAATAGCCCCACCATTCCCCAAACACTAGAGAAAACCACTAATGTAGCAGCCTCTGGGGCTTCTCAGGGCTTCCTGTCTACACTCTGGTGTACATATATCCCATTAAAGCGGTGGTCCCCAACCCACGGGCTGCTGACCAGTCCATGCCCTGTTAGGAACCTGGCCGCACAGCAGGAGGTGAGCGGTGAGCCAGTGAAGCTCCATCTGCCGCGCCCCATCCCTCCCCATCGGTCACATTACTGCCTGAACCCCCCCCCCGTCCATGGAAAAATTGTCTTCCACAAAAACCAGTCCCTGGTGCCAAAAAGGTTGGGGACCGCTGCATTAAAGCATATGGAGAGCTTGCTAATTCCTCTTCACCAGCTCAGTTAGTAAAATGTTCATATGGTTAGAGATGGCTGATCAAGGTGAACATAATACATTTTCTCCAACATTCCCATTTCTTAACCCTTTGGATCCCTTTCTGTATATATCAATAGTATACCAGGAAAGTTATGGTGTCTTAACCTTATTAACTCTAGGCCATGAATGAGTCCAAGATTTCCTTAATCAGCACATCAAACTGTTGAGGTTCCTCCTAGGGACTGGAGCTAACATGTTAAATGCTGAACTCCAAGTAATTGCACACATATCAATACATTTAGCCTAAAAGAGCTTTATATTCCATCACCCTTTTTCTCACACAATTAAGATACTTCTTCATAAAGGATGGGAGGAGATACCTCAATGATAAGAAATTTAAAGTTTTTTTTTTAAATTAAAATGTAGTTTCCTCAGATTGGAGGGAAGGTCTGATTTTGTTGCTAAGGGAAGTTCAGGGCAAATTTAGGGTGCAAGTTTCTCAGCGCTGCTGAAATCTTCATCTAATATTTTTCAATTTACTATAATTTGGTTTCAGTCTTAACAAGGTCATTCACATTTTCAGTGAATATTTACTGACACCTCATGTCTATAACTACATCATTGAATAAAACAAACAGAAAGCTCTATATTCACAGTTACATTATTCTAGGAGATACAAATAACATGATAAATAAAATGTAAGTCTGTTAGTGATTAGTTCTAAGAAGAAAAATAATGCAGGAAAGGGACCTGATGGAACATGTCAGTGACAGAGGTGTTGTAAGTTAGATAGGTGTCCAGGTTGGGTGCTCACTAAGAAGATGACATGAAAGGTATGACCTTATCTTAACTAATTATGACCTTACCTTAACTATTTGTAACTGAAATAACCTTATTTACAAATAAGGTCACTTTTTAAGGTACTGGAGGTAAGACTTCAACATATCTTTACGTGGAAGGCACAATTCAACCCAAGATATGGTTTTATTGAAATGCATTTATGGGCATGATGTATACCTAAAGATTGTTCTAAGAAACCAAATTAGACTGGAACTCGTTCTTTTCTCACAGAGCAGCTGATATTGTCTCTCTATGATTTTTAACTATTCTGCTTTTACCATCAGAGATCAACAAGAAGCCAAGGGCTTAAGCAAATATTTCAGTTACAGGATTAGGGACATATTCTTTGAGACTAAAGATATTGCAATTAATGTAGCCCAGGCTTCCTCTGCAGGCACTCTTTTACTATAGGTAAATAAAGTTAATTCAATGATCTTAATAAAGATATATCAAGTTTGTCCTTGCTTATAACATGGAAAACCTAACAGTGTACCAAGTTTTTACTCACCTCACCGTCACTAGATTTCCCACCAGAGGTCCACTTTAAATCCAACTCCCCAGTGTTCAATAGTTTAAAACAGGTGGGCTTCTTATGTGTCTTGTGGGATAAATAGAAGGAGGCTGGCTTCTTATGTGTCTTGTGGGATAGATAGAAGGAGGCTGCAGGATTCCATATGCATTAACATTATTGTCTTATGAAGCAGCATGTTCTAATGGTAAAAGTGTGGGCTCTGAAATCAACCCAGAGTTTCTCCAGTTCTTAATTTTGTCATCATGTGTAAGATGGAGATAAGCTCCCATATCTTAAAGAATTCTGGAAAAGCCAACATAATGCCATCATATGGTGGGCACTGATACATATTGATTTCTATTTCCTTGCTTTCAGACTACGTGTAGTTGCTATTTCATTGAATTGCACATCAGGAAACCAACCTTCTCCTCTGATCTCCTTAACACTGTGGAAAGTGCCACAATATACCTTGTCAATAGATTCAAATGATAGTGTTTAAGAGTCTCATGAAAAAAATACTGCTATGAACATCTAGGAAATGGCCAGGATAGATGTACATTATGTGGTGCTGACAGAACTGAGGGGGATTATGGAGCTCGGAAATGTGGATTCCATTACTCAAGTGTAGAGCTTCAAAAATTTACTCGAGAGATCCCAAGTGACCCCAAGTGGCCCCTATTTCACTGGGATCCCTGAGGCAAGTTTTGAGAATACCTCTCACTCTCATTTTGAACACAGGTGTGTGATCAAACTAGAGATGTTCTCCTGGTCTTGCCCACTTATAAAGTTGTGCTCCAGGAAGGATAGGGGATATTTAAATAGAGGGACTGTTATTGTTATGTATTCAAATGTTTCAAAACAAATATTCCTTGGGGATGAGTAAGGGCTTCCTGGAGGATGTGGGGTCTCAGATAAATACTAAGGGAGAAAGAGTATTTAACTATTAAAATGAGGTTGAGATTGAAGAGAAAAGCTTTATAAGCTGAGGGAATAACAAAAGCTAATCTAGAGAGTAATGGATTGATTCAAGGCACAAGCACAGGATGTATTTAATTAGAACTGGATCATGGGGTGCAAGAAAGCCACACTTAAAAAATAAAGCTAGAGGGGCTTCCCTGGCGACGCAGTGGTTGAGAGTCCGCCTGCCGAGGTCCGGGAAGATCCCACATGCCGCAGAGCAGCTGGGCCCGTGAGCCATGGCCACTGAGCCTGCGCGTCCGGAGCCTGCGCGAATAAATAAATAAATAAATAAATAAATAAATGAATAAATAAATAAAGCTAGAGCGGCAAGAAGGGGCCTATATTGTAGGGTCCTATAAAATGGAAGGATGTAGATTTTATTCTGAATAAAACTAAGAAGAGAGGGAGAGAACAGACATGTTCAGTTTTGTGCTTTAGAACAATTTGAGAATGGCTTACATATGGTCCAAACTGGAAGCTGGCAGACCCATTAGGATGCTGATTCAGTGAACAGAGTGAAGATCATAATGGATTTAACTATGGCAGTGATAGTGTAAGGAAAGTGAAAAAATAAAGATCCTCTAACACTACATAGGAAGTCAAAAAACATAGGACCCAGGGATCAATTTGATATGAGAGCAAAGAAAGAGTGGTATTTAAGATGATCCAAGGATTTCTGGATAGAGTGAAAGAGCAGGTGGTGTTGCTATCTTCAGCTCAGAAAGCACAGGAAGGGGAAATGGTGTGTTGGTGAGTGAAATGATTACGACTGATTCTGTGCCACTTTCGTGCATGAAGG
The DNA here is from genome assembly GCF_964341445.2 of Mesoplodon mirus. Classification (NCBI taxonomy): domain Eukaryota; kingdom Metazoa; phylum Chordata; class Mammalia; order Artiodactyla; family Ziphiidae; genus Mesoplodon; species Mesoplodon mirus. Next base: position 105,245,103 of record NC_138982.1, on the reverse strand, counting down.
TGATTATGATATTTCAGTACAAATGCTTAGAACTATACCCATCTCTGTATCACTATGAGTGGGTCAAAGGCAGTGACTTTGCATACCAATGTATCACTAATGCTATTATAGAGCTCACATTTAAAGGGCATTCAATAAATATCTTATTTATATGTTTGTTCATGTATTCACAAATATTTACTGAATGTCAACTATGTACTAGACATTAGTCTAGGTCCAGCAATCTCAATCATTGCTGCAACTGGAAATGTTTAAAAACCTCTGAGGCCTGAGCCCCTATGTAGACCCCTTATATCAAACTACCTGGGCCCAGCAAGCAGGTGATTATAAATGGAAGCCAAGTGGCCTCTAGAAAATTCCATCGAGTAACCAGGGTTAAAAATTATTATTTTAAGAGCTGGAGATACTACAAACACACACACGCGCACACACACACACACACACACACACACACACATGAGAACCAGAGTCTCATTATTTGCAGCTTATGTGCAAAGATTTATCGAAGGCAGAAAGAAATAAAGGCAAGAAGTCAGAAATAGCTGCTATGCTAATTGAAACATTCCAGTATTTAAGTAAATACTAGTTAATAACAAATTATGAAATAATTTAAAACAATACAACCAAATCATGTAATGAAAAAAAATCACAGCTTTTACGTGGAGGTCACTACTAGAGACAACATCATCTTAGAATAGTCTTAAGCTTATAAGGAAATAACTAGATCATAAGGTTACTTCTTCCAAATTAAAATTCTTAACCCTCAGCCCTGTGTGTCATCTGTGACACAGAATATAGTTAATTCACTTTAAACAGCCTCAGTTTCTGGGTATTCTCTGGTCAGAGAGTATTCACTAGAACCTACAGAGGACAGTGATGGGTGTATGGGTACATATTAACTGCTGCAAAAAGGGACCTCAGGACTACCTGAAGGACTGTAGAAAAACTGCAAAAATAAGACAAAAAGAATCTGGGCTTGGGCTTCCCTGGTGGCGCAGTGGTTGAGAGTCTGCCTGCCAATGCGGGGGACACGGTTTCGAGCCCTGGTCTGGGAGGATCCAACATGCCGTGGAGCAACTAGGCCCGTGAGCCACAATTACTGAGCCTGCGCGTCTGGAGCCTGTGCTCCGCAAGAGAGGCCATGATAGTGAGAGGCCCGCGCACCATGATGAAGAGTGGCCCCCACTTGCCGCAATTAGAGAAAGCCCTCGCACAGAAACGAAGACCCAACACAGCCATAAATAAATAAATACATCAATAAATAATTAAAACTATGAATACAAAAAAAAAAAAAACCCAGAATCTGGGCTTATTTTGAGTTAAAACAGCTATTTCTCTTATTCCAGATTTCACTGTTATTGGATAAGGAGGTAAAATAACAAAATAAACTATGGGAAAATGAGTCAAGGGAGCGTTAAGTCCAATTTGCCTTAAAGGCCCCTACATGTTTCATGATGTTAGAGCATAGTACAACGCTATTGTGCCTAATGTGACTTCTGAATAATCATCTTGAAAAATGGGAATAAAAAAATTAAAAGGTAAGAAATTATATATCTCAGAGCACTTACAAAACAATGATAAAGAGTAAATATTTTATTTCAGGGTTTAAGCATTAATTATCTGGAAATTTTACTTACCCTGAACATCTAATTTCCCAGAGGGTGCAGTATAAATGAAACATTACTAGCCTATTGCAAAAGGTGATCCATTATTGCCTATTACACGGAGCAAACTACTATTAATTTCATTTACCATTTGCCTTCAAGTAAAGCATGAGAGTCATTTCTCAAGAGATAATTAAAACATGGCTTCAGAATATTCATAGAGTCAATAAGCACAAAATATCATAGAGCTATTATGTATATATTTGCTGCCATAGGTAAAAATTATATACACAAATAATTTAATTCAGGATTAGTAGATTAAAATGTACATTAGAATATTACATATTATAGCTTTTTATACATTTCCACTGGCTTTCCATTATTTATAGTTCAATTAATTTAATTGATTACTCAAAACATATTAGAACAAAAACAAGTACCGTGTATTCATATTTATCAAGTACAAGGCAATGTACTAGGGATTTTCTCATGAAATTTCACAATAATATCTACAAAGTTATTCAAGATAAACACAAACATCCTCATTCCAAAAAAGATGAATTTTTAATAATTGACGAATTTTAATATCTGAAGAGATAAATCTCTGAACATCAGAGGAATTGGGAGAATTATTCACGGTTCAAGGCTAGTTCAAGCGAAGTCAGGATTCTAAATCTAGTTATTCTGGTTCTATAGTTCAGTGGTTCTCAAATTTTGTTCCTCAGTAGCATCAGTGACATCTGGGAATTTGTTAGAAATGCACATTCTAACAGGGAGAGGTCCCACTCCAGACCAACTGGCCAGAAACTCTGGAAGGGGGTCCAGTTATCTATGTTTTTAGTCTTCTAGCTGATTCTTATTCCAGCTAACAATTGTCAACTAAAAAAATGTACAGTGTGAGAGTTGTGAGTTAAGTTTCATTTGGGGCAAAATGAGGACTATAGCCCAGGAGACGAAATCTCAGATAGTTTTGAGAAACTGCTCCAAAGAGGTGGGGGTGGGGTGGGGAGAGGTCAGTATTATATATGATTTTAGTGAAGGGGGGTACATGCAGTCAAGCACACGTTTTGGCAGAGGCTTGCTGCTAGTGATGAGGAGCAGATGTCACTGTTCATGATTTTAGTGCTTCTCAAGTATGAGTAGATGCAAGAATTGGGCTTATAAAATCTTTTCCTGAAAATATCTATCTGAAGACCTCTTCTGCCAGTTTTTCCCAGAGCACAGAGTGCCTCATTGCTGATCTCTATCCTGAACTCCTTTCAGGGTGTGTTGAAGGTCAGTGGCTGCAGCATCTTGTGACTTAATTCTTGTAGAGGCAGAGGGCAAGTATCAATTTTTAGTTGGCACAATTGAGAATCACTATAATAGTGAATGCTGCCTTCAACTCCTGTACATACAAGAGAGTGCCATACAACTCCCCTGATCTCATGAAATTTTGGTCACAAAAACTTTGTAGGCTGTAGTATTTTCATGTACTTTTCCAGGTCCATGCTCACTCTTCTGCACCCAGAGAGGATGATCCATATAGATGACTGCAAAAATGTTCCTTGACCTTGGACTTCTAGTTGGATTCTGTCAATAGATGGTTGGTGGGAGATTTGATGAAGGGGAGAGAGGGCTTTCAGTGTGTTTATTACCCCAGTATTTTTCACGTCATGGTGCTGTGTCCTGGCTTCACCTCTTGATTAATTTTAACAATTCCATTTGGGCAACACTCTCCAGACAATTTCTCTCTGGTCTATAAATGTCTCATCCTCTTGTGTCTTCATTAATAGAGGTAGAAATGTCCCCCCTTCACTAATCCAGGGTACTGTTTTCCGGTTTATTGTTGAATAATAACACATTGTATGGATGTACCATATTTTGTTCATCAGTTGATAGACATTTGGGTTGTTTCCACTTTTGAGCTCTTAATAATGTTGCTATGATCATATACAAGTTTTTGTGAGAACATGTATTTTCATTATACACACACACACACACACACATATAAGATTGTGAGTCATGTGATAACCCTATGCTTGTCCTTTTGAGAAACTGCCACAGTGTTTTCCAAAGTGGCTACATCATTTTACATCTCCACCAGCATTATATGAGGATTCTGATTTCTTCACATGCCAACACTTTGTATTATAGCCATCCAAGTGAATATGAAGTGATATCTTATTGTGGTTTTGATTTGCATTTCCCTAATGACTAATGATATTGAGCAACTCTTCATGCACTTATTGGCTATTTGTATATCTGCCCTTGAGAAATGTTTACTTATACCCTTTATCCAATTTTTAATTGGGTTGTTTGTCTTTTAGTATTGAATTGTAGGATCCTGTGTGTATCCTGGTTCACAGGATATTTTCTCCCATTCTGTGATTATTTTCTCCCATTCTGTGGGTTGTCTTTTTACTTTCTTTATGGTATCTTTAGAAACACAAAAGTTTTTCATTTTAAATTTAATTTATCTATTTTTACTTTTGTCACTTGTGTTTTTGTGTCATATATGAGAAGGTTATTCCTAATCCAAGGTCACAATGATTTACTCTTATATTTGCTTCAAAGAGTTTTTATGACTTTTGCTCTTACATTTAGGTCTATGAACTATTTTGAGTTAGTTGGTACTTATGGTACAAGGAAGGGATTCAACTTCATTCTTTTGTATGTGGATATCAAGTTGTCCTTAGTATCATTTGTTGAAAAGACTATTCTTTCCTTGTTGAATTTTCTTGACACTTTTGTTGAAAATCAATTGATCATAAGTGTGACAGTCTTTCCTGGAATATAAATTCTATTCTATTGAAAATACATGTTGATCCTGTGCCAGTACCACATTGTTCTGATTCTGTAGTTTTGCAATAAACTTTGTTATAGTAAGGTGTGAGTCTTCCAAACTTTTTATTCTGTTTCAAAATGTTTGGGGCTTGCCTGCTTCACTTGAATTTCCATATGAATTTTAGGATCAGCTTGTCAATTTCTGCAAAGACAACAGCTGGTATTTATACAAGGATTTTATGAATCTGTAGATCAGTTTAGGGAGTATTGCTATCATAATAATATTGTCTTCCAATACATGGATATGGGATGTCTTTCCATTTGTTTGGATATTCCTTAATTACTTTCAATAATATTTTCTAATTTTCACAGTATATTTTTTAACTTATTCTGTTAAATGTATTCCTAAGTATTTTATTATTTCTGCTGCTATTGTAAATGGAATTGTTTCCTTAAGTTTATTTTTGGATTTTTTATTGCAGTTATATGAAAATACAATTGGTTTTTGTATATTGACCTTGTGCCTTGCAAACTTGAACTTTTTTTTTTAGTTTCCATAGCTTTTTAAAGAATTTCAAAGGATTTTCTATATACAAGATTATGTCATATGCAAATAGATGCCTTTTATTTATTTTTTTGCCTAATTGTACTGGCTGAAGTGTCCGGGAAAAATGTTAATAGAAGTGACAAGAGTGGACATCCTTGCCTGGGCAAGAGTGGAAATCCTTGCCTGGTGCCTGATTTTAGATGAAAATAATTCAGTCTTTCACAGTTAAGTATAATGTTAGATGTGGGTTTTTTTATAGATGTTCTTTATCAGATTGACGAAGTCCCCTTCTATTTCTAGGTTTTGTTTCATCTATTTTGGAGCTCTGTTTTAATGCATATACACTTATAACTATTGTATCTTCCTAATGAATTAACCCTTGGAGAGTTTTGAGCTCCTTGATTATGTAGACTACTATTTTGCATCAAATTTAGGAAGTTTTCAACCATTATTTCATCAAATACTTTTTTCTGCTCCTTTCTCTCTCTCATCTCATTCTGGTACTCCTATTATGCATCTTTTTGTGTGCTTAATGATGTTCCACATTTCTCTAGCTTTGTTCATTCTTCTCATTCTTTTATCTCTCTGTTCTTTGGACTGCGTGATGTCTTTAAATCTATCTTCACATTTGCTGATTTTTTCATACATTAGTTTAAATAGACTAGTACATTTTTTATATTGTTTATTGTGCTTTTCAACCTATGTTTTTGTGGCCTGCCTCACCTCCTTTTCAAATCTCTGACCCGCTGCTCTGGAGAGGGGTAAGGACAGTGGCCTTCTTCTCTCAGAATGACACCATTGGTTTACAAGATGGGCATTCAGCAGGAATGGCAACCTCTGGTCTTCTTGGCTTGCTTTTTCTGGCATGGAACCTTCACTCTATGAGGAAACTAGAGTGAAAGTAATGAGAGCCCCAGTATTCTTGGCCTGCCATGTCTGAGGTATAGACTCTATATTATAAGTTATGGCTAGGTGGATGAAGGGAGACTGAACCTCTTGGCTGCACTCTCCTGGAATTACATTCTGCAACACAGAGCTGAAGGAGAGTGAGAAAAGCTGGCAGCCTACTCCTCCCATGGAGATACCTTAGCCCTTGACTGGGAGCTGGGGAGAGAGGGGTCCCCAACTTCTTGGAAACACCCATCAAGAATGGAGCTTCTGTCATGCTGAGCTGAGGAATGGGAGGGAAGGAGCAGGTCCTTTCTGAAATGCCACAGAGTCTCATTCTCACCTAATTTGGTAGTTTTATTGAATAAAGTGTCTTCATGTACAGTTTGTTCTTACAAAAAAATTCCCAAGACTTAGCTGGTTGTGTTTTATAATTTTTATCCATTTATTATTATTTTCCAGGGGAGTGGGTCCATGAAATTCCCCATGTAGCCATACTAGAAGTGTCTAAGGGTTGTTCTCACTGCTTAAAACTCCAATTAGGGCTTCCCTGGTGGCACAGTGGTTGAGAGTCCGCCTGCCGACTCAGGGGACGCGGGTTCGTGCCCTGGTCTGGGAAGATCCCACATGCCGCGGAGCGGCTGGGCCCGTGAGCCATGGCCGCTGAGCCTGTGCGTCCAGAGCCTGTGCTCCGCAATGGGAGAGGCCACAACAGTGAGAAGCCTGCGTACCGCAAAAAAAAAAAAAAAAAAAAACAACTCCTATTAATTTTTCAAGAACTCGCATTTCTGATTTGTCAGAAAATCAAAATCTCTCTGGTACCCCATTATTCCATGAAACCCAGGAGTTTACTCAGTATAGGGGGCCATTCTTATTGTCAAGTTCAGATGGAGAAACAGGTAAAATCTGGAAAGTTCCTAGGAGTTATGGACTGAATTGTGTCCCTTTCAAAATCCATATGTTGAAGCATTAACTTCCAGTATGATGGGATTCGGACATGGGCCCTTTGGGAGACAACTAGGTTTAGATAAGGTCATGAATGTGGGGCCCTCCCATGATGGAATTAGTGCCCTTGTCAGAAGAGACATCAGAGAGCTTGTGGTCTCTCTGTCTCTGCCATGTGAGGACACAAGCAGAAGGCAGCCATCTATAAGCAGTTGGCCATCTCTAAGCAGGAGGCCATCTGCAAGCCAGGAAGAGAGCTCTCACCAAACCCAACTCTGCAGGTACTCTGATCTCTGACTTCCAGTCACCAGAAATGTGAGAAAATAAGTTTCTATTGCTCAAGCCATCCCATCTATGGGATTTTGTTATGGTAGCCCAAGCTGACAAGACACTGGTGCTTTTGGTCTTAGAATATGATATTGCTATTGGACACTCTTCCCATGTATTCCAATAAATATCAGTTCACAGCAAGGGTTCTATCTATGGTGACCCAGATCCCTCCACCAATACTGACATTGGATTTCAATGTTATAGCTCATCCTGTTCAATCTCATATGTCTAACTCATACTCCCATACCAGTGAGATTGACTCTAGAAAAGACCACTGCAAGTTGTAGCCATATATTTTCTGGAACTAAACCTTCCATTTAAAACATCCAGTCTTGATGGTGAGCCTGGATTACCAATATAGATTTCTTCTTCTTCATGGTGAGTTTTTTGGATGTCCTTAATAAATTTCCTTACAGTCAATATCAGTTAGGTCAGGGACATTCCAACAAATTATTAAACTTCAAAAGAAAATGGTTATGGTCTCAATTTCTTTCCTTTCCAAAGGTTTATTTGCCCCAATTCAAATATGTCCAACTTCTAACTACTGATCAGCTCTGCATTCCAAGTAGCTCTGGGAGACATTCAAGGCCACAGATGTCTTATTTCACAATTCTCCAGCCATAGTGACTTCCTCTATGTAAATATGTAGGGATCATTCCAATGATTCTTCTCTGAATAAACAAGTTCTCTTCTAAGATGATATGCTTTGTTCAGTGTCATTTTATAGAATTTTAAAGGCTTTTTAAAAATTTGCTTAGAAATCCCATGACACATTTAAGAACATTTTAGCTGAAAGGTTAGCAAACCTAAAAACATTGACAAATCATTGAATTCATTCTTAAACTATAATACATTCATATTTCCACTACATTTTATTTATTATCTCTATCAGTTCTGCAAAATGAGCAATACATTTAGCTCTTTCCCTCATGTGTACACATGTATTTTACAAGGACACTGGTGATATATTTTGCTATACAAGTCACATGATATAGTTTACACACAGAGCTCAGGTTTTTATACATTTCTCCCCAAAGGGTATTCATATTTGATAAATCACTGATTGAAATCTGAGGCAATTAAGTTGTGATGACCTTGGCATACTAGTGGATGTATTAAGACAATGTCAGTCCTTTATCACAGTCTGCCTGAGTTTAAAAAAAAAAAAAGGCACATCACATTTAATTTCTTATCCCTCAAATACATACAATATTTTAATTGACACTGATCAAAGCTACCTGGCAGCTCTTGCTTTATTAGGCCAAGCTGAATGCCTTGCTTAGAATTTCCACTTTTTAATTGAAAAAAAAAGCCGTTAATCTTCATAAGGCAAAACAAATGTCTGACACTGCATTGATTTTTGTCTCTTGTATTCTTATGTTGAAATCATGAATAGAAAATTCTACTATAGTCTACATTGTTATAAAACAGTATTTTAAAATATTTTGGTTATAAAATATTCTAGCAATATCCAAGTTTATATGCCAAGTTTATGGCTATTCACTTTCATGTTTTATTCCCACTCTCTCTTCTCCTCAGAGTTAACCTTTTTCATTAGCTCTTATGTTTTTATATAGGACTTTCCATTCATTTCTATACACAACTTATAGAATATTGAATGAGACTTTTTCTGTTATCTTTTATCTAGGGTAATCTTAGACATAGCGCATAGTATTTAATCCTGACAATCTGGGCTTCCTGGAAATTCTGTGACCCATCTAATGCTCTTTATTAAATTCTTTTCCTGCTTATGAATTCAGAATATATTGTTATTGATAATAAGAAATCTGAATGACACAGGCTTTTCTTGACTCTTTTCCTCTGAAGATGGCCTGGATAATAAGTCCCTGAATTTCTGATTATCATTAAATAAATTTGCCAAATGATAACTGAGTACATTGCTTAGATGCTATTCTACTTTCTTCTATATTCAGGGTTACAGATAAGGCTGATGATAACACAGTTTCTTTCCCTTGTAGGCACTTAATTCTTTCTGCCTTGAATCTTACATGAAGGTCTTTTCTTGATTGTTAGAGTTCACAGATTTTACCAAGAAATCCCTAGTTCTGTGTGCCTTTTCTCATCAGCATAGTCTTTAAATCAGTGAGCTTTTTCTAGGCAACTTTTTCAGTTTTAGTTTTTCAGTTCAGGAAAAATTCTTCTAATTGCTAAACTCCTGTCTTTCCATCATCAGTTTATATTTCATTTTATAAAACTTCTATTTTTCATACAATTCCACATGACCATATTCCCCAGTCTCTGACTTTGCCTTCATGATCTTGTACTTTTGCCCTTTGTTCTGAGATATTTCTTGCATTTCTCCTTTCAACCACTAATTTGCATTAGAGTAATTATTATTTTTTCCTTTAATAGAGCTACTGTGTTGTTGTTGTTTTTAGGAGGATAATTTTTTGCTGTTGTTTTGAGCTCTAGAAACCTTTTTTGGGGGCTTCACCTCAATTTCCTTAAGAACTCATCTATATTTTCTTGTTCAGATTGTTATCTGTCTCCTCCTCCACCTCTATTTGGCTGAACATGTGTTTGTTCTAACTGAGCTTTTTCCTTTGGCTGCTGGACCCTTCAGATGGGATGTCAACTTTCCTTGTTATCTAATACAGCTAGTTGTTGGTACTGGAACAACTGTCTGCCGTGCTAGTGGATGTGTGTGGTTATGTAGAAACAGGCAAGTTGCCACACCATTAATAAAGGAACTAGAGAAAGTCTCATTGCTTGTACTTGTATAGTTTCAGCGTGAGGGAATATTTGCTTTACCCCTTCAGTTCCCACTTGACTATTTGGGGGGCAAAGAAACCCAGCATGCTTACAAGGAATGGGTGTTGACTTTGCCTCCAAGAGTCCCTAGGTGGCTATAGAGATCTCTGGAGCTCCTTGGGACTCCCATTCAGGCTGCCCAACTCTCAGGGGAGAAAAGTCCTAGTCTCACACACTTCCTGCTGTCTAGAGAGCAAAACTCATTATGTTGGAGGCAAAGTGAAGCGAGCTTCCCTCAGGTCACTAAGTTTCCCAGGATTCTCCATAAATAACCTTAATAATCAATGTTGTGTATTTATTTTCTTTTTGTTATTTTAATTCTGCTTTTCTTCTTTGCCGGCTGAACTTAATCAAAATGTAAAAGAAATAAATGTGAAATAATCCAAAGAATGGATTCAGCACCGGTTTTAACCCTGATCTCTTAGCCATTCACACCATTTGTCTCAACATCTCTATGCCTCCCGCAACTCCAGCTTTCATACCTCTAACATTTTTTCCTCAACTGACAGAAATGGCAATGGGGAATCAATGCTGAGCAAGGAGAGCTGCGTAGTACCTGTCAAATGAAACCACAGGGGATCCCCTGTCCACACTGGCCTTGTTTCCAACATCTAGCCTTTGAGCAGTTTGCTTCTAGATTACCAAGCCTTGATTTCCACTTCCACCATTCACCACTTGAGATTATATCATTTTAACATCTTCTATTATGTTAAAACAGATATTCTCAAAATAACTTGAAAGAATACCCTTTTGACTTGCTGGTCAACAGTTACTTGGAATCATTTCTCTCAGCTCTGAACATGACAATAAAGAAAGAATCAGTTTGAAGTGTGTCTTTTTTGCCTTCTTTTCCTTGTCCACACCTGATAATACACTCCTTTAATGATAACAGATAATTTAAAAGCAGACTACATCTTGCTCTGCACTGACCACCCCTCTCCAATTTTATGGGTCTCTCTAAATCGGATTTTTAAAAATGTAATGTTGTTAAAGATTTTACTAAATTTAATCAGAATCAATCAGAATTAATCAAATCATACCACATGGGTCATGGGCTTGCCAGACTAATGGTATTTTAGCAGCATTTAAAAATATCTATAAATATACTAAATATTTCATTCTAACATTTTTGGTTTTGACATTGAAGCCTTTAATCAATCTGGAATTTATTTTTGTAGTTTTATGACTAGTGTGAGGAAGAGATCCAATTTTATGTTTTTTATACAGTGAGACAATTAATCCCTCATGATTTATTTTTTAAAAATCTATCCCTTTTGTACTGATTCTTATAACATTTTGAAAGCATGACTTTATATTTAGAACTATTTATTTTCATGTCAATTCTTGTTAACTGTTTCTAACATATTGGCTTTATAAGGTAAATGTTAGACTTAAGGAATTTTAAATCTAATGGTGACTTCTAGATATTAAAACAAATGAGGAATATTGTCCAAATAAAAAAAGAGATAATCATTTTTTGGACTAAGTTATTTTTACTAAAATAATCATTCCACTCACTTTAAATCAAATGGAAAATTTTCTTCCAGATAGAGTTAAGAACTTGACAATGATTTTATACTTTGACTAGCCTCATGGAGTTTCTGTCTGGTATGACTGAGTTTCACTAGGTAAAAATACCATGTAGAGTACCAGCAAAATCTGAGAGATGAAAAGAAAGGATAATAACATGATATACACAAATATTATTAAAATAGAAGAAATTGAAATTTGGAAAGTGATATTTGCATTTGCATTTGGAGAAAAAAGATTTATTTTTTACTCAGAACCAAAAAGCTGTCAATCACAAATCTGAACTTATTGTCTTGCTCATATGCTGTGTTTTATTTTTAATTTTAGTACTGTTCTAGAAGCACTTTTCAGACTGGACATATTACTTTTAGACAGTTTACTGTCTGGTGCTAATTACAGCAAGGTATTGGAAAAAGCAGTCACATCTAATTATACAGACTGAAAGTGAAAAAATAACCTCTATTTGGAGGTCTACTTTTTTACATTAATTAATAAATAATTTAAGTTCTATAGACACTGGTAATTAGAGAAAGCTTTTAATGTCTGACAAATTAAAACATATTTCAGAGAAGTAAGAAATTCTATATGAAATCAAGAATTTGCAAACTTCCATCCGTTAAGAATCTTGACTTACAGACTAGTGGAGGAAAAATAAGCAGATCTTACTTAGAAACTGATGAAATGATGTAACTTTCCTTAGAGTAGAAATGAGAATGTCCTTGATATTTTGCCTCAGGTAGTAGAGTATATTAATCCTTACATATGCAAGTATAACTTGAATTTGAACTTCTTATATTTTATTTCCCTTTAGTTTGAGGTCCAAAAGATAAGTGGAGACAGAACAGCTGCTTCATCCCTGTTATAGCAGGTAATATTGTCTACTAGGAATTTGTCTCTCTATGATTACACTGGCAAATATATATTTCTCCAAGGAACCAGTCAATTGAGACCATATTTCAGACAAATATCTCAGGTTTAAACTTAATTAACCAACTAGGTGAAGACAGGTCTAGCCATTAACTACAATTGTCGAGAATTCCCATCTGCCAGGTGGTTTAGACCAGATCTCCAATAAAGGAAGAAATACATATCAGAAAGTTCCATTTGAAATCTAATTGTCCCCTTACCACATCTGTGAATACAAATGTATTATTTTTTTAATGCATTGTGTTATAAATCTCAAAGCCCTAAGCTTTCACTTGCATTATTAACAACAACAACAAAAAAATCCAATATTTTTCTGGCGTCTCCATCAATTACCCAGGTATCTGGAGAAGCATGTATTTGTGGGTAGGTAAGGGTTGTTTGGTTACCATTTGATATTTTGTAATGCTTCCAACATTCTAAGTCCTTGACCCTAGTTTCATTTATTCATCTATTTAACAATTATTGATTGAGCATCTACTATGAGCAAGATATGATTCTAGATACTGGACATAAATAATTAACAAGATTGTGAAGGTCCCTGACCTCCTGGAGGTAGCTTTCTAGTATCACAGCCTTCACTGTTTTTCTGGGCCATTGATACTGTTGATCTTCTGTCCCATTGCTACCCAAGTCCTTAGGCCCCACCTCCATGCTGCCCATCAGCTGCTTCTCTGTAGCTGCAGACCTCTTCTGGACTGTTCACTTAGGTGCTCTTTCTCTACTCAGGTCAGCGTAAAACTTCTTATGCTTCCTGGAACAAGCTCTTTCAAAGGAATTTATCACAGCAGAACTTTTGCACCCTTTATGACATGGTTCTTTCATTTATGCCAGTGGTTCTTAACCTTGGCTGTGGATCAGAATCATTTAGTGAGATGTTTAAAAGATAAAGATTTTCTGGTTCACTTCACGTTTACTGAATTAGAGTAGCTGAGAGCAAAACCCAACAATCTATATTCTTTTTTGACTTTTTTTTTTTTTTGGTCACACCAGGAAGCTTGTGGGATCTTAGTTCCCAAGCCAGGGATTGAACCCAGGCCAGGGGAAGTGAAAGCACCAAGTTCTAACCAGTGGACAGCCAGGGAATTCCCAACAATCTATATTCTTAAAAAACCCCTCACATGGTTCTGATGAAGGCTGAAGCTCAGCCTCATATTTCACCTGGTTTCATGAACCCCTTCAAATCTGAATCCTACTACTCAATTTCACTCACTCTAGCAAATTCAATTCATGTGTTTGGTTTTGGCTCGTTTGTTTGCTTGTTTCAAGACCCTGATTTTCTTTTCCATCTTTCTGGCCCCATATGAGGATTCTCAGTTCATCAAGTGTTTGAATATACCCAAACCCTAATTGTGGGTAAGTTCAAGTTCATTCTCACAGGGCTCTATAAAATTCAAAGCTGTGGTTTACATGTTTATGTCCCTGGGCTGGGACTAACATTCCACAATAGTTACAAGATTCTTTCAATATTTACTAAAAATACAAAGGCTGGTGTGCATGGAGAGCATAGAGAGACCCAAAGGGTGGTGGTGTCTAAAACCCAGGAAACTAAATGTCATCTTCAACTCAGCCAAATTACAGCTACTCATAAAATTTCTGTGGGAAAGAACATTATGAGAGATAAAGATGAATATTAGAACATTAATTTAACAAAAATGTGTTTCTTTTTGGCTAACCTCTGCTTCTGGAAATATGAAGTTATCTCTGCAGAAGAGGAAAGGAGGATGGTGCTCAGAAGCTCATGCTGATGCAGAGCCACTTAGATTCAAGTCCTGGCAATGACGCCTTCTATCAGGGTGGTCAAGATAAAACGTTTAGCCTCTAAGGTCTAGTTTCCCATCTAGTTTCTGAGGCAGAAATGTTAGTAGTGCCTACCTACATTATAGGGTTACCCTAAGTTCTGGTTATGACAAGGCACATTAAGCACTTAATATATATAAGGGTTCAAGAAACTAATGACTGATACTGATATCATTATTATTGATATTGCTATCATTATCATGAGTAAATTTATGAAGTTGGGAGTCTTAGGTAGGACTTCTCACTGGATAAGGTCTATAACCAAAGTTATTATGGCATGTCCTGATAAGCATTTTCTTTCAGTGGTCATTATGCAAGAGTTATCATAAAATTTTTTCTTTTGCTTTTTTTGGAGCGAGCAAGAGGAACTGTCTCATTGTCTCTCAGGCCAAAATGAAGAAGCCTAATTACTTTCTAAAGTAAAAAATTAACACTCTTTTTGGTTTAAATGTCAATCGTGTTTATATTTTTTTAAATGTGTGATGAAACTACATCTGACAAGCTCTTTCCAGCTCAATTGGGAGATCTCAAGAGTTAACTGATTTTTTTTCTGGGATTCAGGCAGATAAAATTTTTTGACAAGTTCTGTTATCAAAAGGTACTTTCTAAATAAATCATATACAAATCAATATAAGGGATAATTTTAAATTAAAAATCATGTAAATTTCTGCTATGAAAACACAGTTTTGAGAACAAAATATTTGAGAATTCTTTAAATTATAAATCAATTGAGAATAACAATAGAAATAAAAAAAGATTATATATGTATAAAAATATGTATAACATACAATAAAATGATCTGATTTCATTTATGAAGATCATAAGGGAACTAGCCTATTTGACCCCTACCTATACCTAATTATAAAACTGTTTTGCAAGTTATCATTGGTTCATTTCCCAATATCTAATTTAAAGTTTTCTTTATAAAACATAGGCATTGGGATGAAAGAACATGCAATATAAATTAATGGAATCTAGTATACTTGCCTTCTTTCTTTTCATTTTGAATCAATTTTTTCATGAGAATAAATGTTTGTGATAAAATTCTGAGTATATTTGCTACAGGTGGCTATTTGCTTCATTCAAAAAATAGCAAAAAGATATGCTGATGTCACAAAGAACAATATAATATTATAAAATTATAGGTAAAATTTAAAACTTGAAAATTTAGTTATTTTATTTTTTGTTTCTTTTGTTTTTTTTGAATTTTTATTTTTTTATACAGCAAATTCTTATTACTCATCAATTTTATACACATCAGTGTACACATGTCAGTCCCAATCGCCCAATTCATCACACCAACACTCCCACCCCCAATGGCTTTCCCCCCTTGGTGTCCATAAGTTTGTTCTCTATATCTGTGTCTCAATTTCTGCCCTGCAAACCAGTTCATCTGTACCATTTTTCTAGGTTCCACATATATGCGTTAATATATGATAATTGTTTTTCTCTTTCTGACTTACTTCACTCTGTATGACAGTCTCTAGATCCATCCACGTCTCAACAAATGCCACAATATCATTCCTTTTTATGGCTGAGTAATATTCCATTGTATATATGTACCACATCTTCTTTATCCATTCAGCTGTCAATGAACATTTAGGTGGCTTTCATGACCTGGCTATTGTAAATACTGCTGCAATGAACATTGGGGTGCATGTGTCTTTTTGAATTATGGTTTTCCCTGGGTATATGCCCAGTAGTGGGAATGCTGGGTCTTGTGGTAATTCTATTTTTAAGGGTTTTTTTTTTAGGTATTTCTGTGTGTGTGTGTGGTAAACGGGCCTCTCACTGTTGTGGCTTCTCCCGTTGCAGAGCACAGGCTCCGGACGCGCAGGCTCAGTGGTCATGGCTCATGGGCCCAGCCAATCTGTGGCATGTGGGATCTTCCCAGACCAGGGACTAACCCGTGTACCCTGCATCAGCAGGCAGTCTCTCAACCACTGCGCCACCAGGGAAGCCCTATTTTTAGTTTATTAAGGAACCTCCATACTGTTCTCCATAGTGGCTGTATCAATTTACATTCCCATTAACAGTGCAAGAGGGTTCCCTTTCCTCCACACCCTCTCCAGCATTTGTTATTTGTAGATTTTCTGATGATGCCCATTCTAACTGGTGTGAGGTGATACCCCATTGTAGTTTTGATTTGCATTTCTCTAATAATTAGTGATGTTGAGCAGCTTTTCATGTGCTTCTTGGCCATCTGTAAGTCTTCTTTGGAGAAATGTCTGTTTAGGTCTTCTGCCGATTTTTGGATTAAGTTGTTTGTTTTTTTTAATATTGAGCTGCATGAGCTGTTTATATATTTTGGAGATTAATCCTTTGTCCGTTGATTCATTTGCAAATATTTTCTCCCATTCTGAGGGTTGTCTTTTTGTCTTGTTTATGGTTTCCTTTGTTGTGCAAAAGCTTTGAAGTTTCATTAGGTCTCATTTGCTTATTTTTGTTTTTATTTCCATCTCTCTAGGAGGTGGATCAAAAAAGATCTTGCTGTGGTTTATGTCAAAGAGTGTTCTTCCTATGTTTTCCACTGAGAGTTTTACACTGTCCGGTCTTACATTTAGGTCTCTAATCCATTTTGAGATTATTTTTGTGTATGGTATTAGGGAGTGTTCTAATTTCATTCTTTTACACGTAGCTATCCAGTTTTCCCAGCACCACTTATTGAAGAGTCTGTCTTTTCTCCATGGTATATTCTTGCCTCCTTTTTCATAGATTAGTTGACCATAGGTGCATGGGTTTATCTCTGGGCTTTCTATCTTGTTCCATTGATCTCTATTTCTGTTTTTGTGCCAGAACCATATTGTCTTGATTACAGTAGCTTTGTAGTATAGTCTGAAGTCAGGGAATCTGATTCCTCCAGCTCCGTTTTTTTCCGTCAAGACTGCTTTGGCTATTTGGGGTCTTTTGTGTCTCCATACAAATTTTAATATTTTTTGTTCTAGTTCCATAAAAAATGCCATTGGTGATTTGAAAGGGATTGCACTGAATCTGTAGATTGCTTTGGGTAGTATAGTCATTTTCACAATATTGATTCTTCCAATCCAAGAACCTGGTACACCTCTCCATCTGTTGATATCATTTAATTTCTTTCATCAGTGTCTTATAGTTTTCCTCATACAGGTCTTTTGTCTCCCTAGGTAGCTTAATTCCTAGGTATTTTATTGTTTTTGTTGCAGTGGTAACTGGGAGTGTTTCCTTAATTTCTCTTTCAGATTTTTCATCATTAGTGTATAGGAATGCAAGAGATTTCTGTGCATTAATTTTGTATCCTGCAACTTTATCAAATTCATTACTTAGCTCTAGTAGTTTTCTGGTGGCATATTTAGGGTTCTCTATGCATAGTATCATGTTATCTGCAAACAGTGACAGTTTTACTTCTTCTTTTCCAGTTTGTATTCCTTTTATTTCTTTTTCTTCTCTGATTACTGTGGCTAGGACTTCCAAAACTATGTTGAATAATAGTGGTGAGAGTAGACATCCTTGTCTCATTCCTGATCTTAGAGGAAATGCTTTCAGTTTTTCACCATTGAGAATGATGTATGCTGTGGGTTTGTCATATATGGCCTTTATTATGTTGAGGTAGGTTCCCTCTATGCCCACTTTCTGGAGAGTTTTTATCATAAATGGGTGTTGAATTTTGTCAAAACGTTTTTCTGTGTCTATTGAGATGATCATACGGTTTTTATTCTTCATTTTGTTAATATTGATTTGTGTATATTGAAGAATCCTTGCATCCCTGGGATAAATCCCACTTGATCATGCTGTATGATCATTTTAATGTGTTGTTGGATTCTGTTTGCTAGTATTTTGTTGAGGATTTTTGCATCTATATTCATCAGTGATATTGGTCTGTAATTTCCTTTTTTTTGTAGTATCTTTGCCTGGTTTTGGTATCAGGGTGATGGTGGCCTCATAAAATTAGTTTGGGAGTGTTCCTTCTCTGCAATTTTTTGGAAGAGTTTGAGAAGGATGTGTGTTAACTCTTCTCTAAATGTTTGATAGAATTCACCTGTGAAGCCATCTGGTCCTGGACTTTTGTTTGTTGGAAGATTTTTAATCACAGTTTCAATTTTATTACTTGTGATTGGTCTGTTCATATTTTCTATTTCTTCCTGGTTCAGTCTTGGCAGATTATACCTTTCTAAGAATTTGTGCATTTCTTCCAGGTTGTCCATTTTATTGGCATATAGTTGCTTGTAGTAGTCTCTTAGGATGCTTTGTATTTTTGCGGTGTCTGTTGTAACTTCTCCTTTTTCATTTCTAATTTTATTGATTTGAGTCCTCTCCTTCTTTTTCTTGATGAGTCTGACTAATGGTTTATCAATTTTGTTTATCTTCTCAAAGAACTAACTTTTAGTTTTATTGATCTTTGCTATTGTTTTCTTTGTTTCTATTTCATTTATTTCTGCTCTGATCTTTATGATTTCTTTCCTTCTTCTAAATTTGGGTTTTGTTTGTTCTTCTTTCTCTAGTTCCTTTAGGTGTAAGGTTAGATTGTTTATTTGAGATTTTTCTTGTTTTTTGAAGTAGGCTTCTATAGCTATATACTTCCCTCTTAGAACTGCTTTTGCTGCATTGCATAGCTTTTGGAACATCCTGTTTTCATTGTCATTTGTCTCTAGGTATTTTCTGATTTCCTCTTTGATTTCTTCAGTAATCTCTTGGTTATCTAGTAACTTATTGTTTAGCCTCCTTGTGTTTGTGTTTTTCACAGTGTTTTCCCTGTAATTCATCTCTAATCTCATAGCGTTGTGGTCAGAAAAGATGCTTGATATGATTTCAATTTTCTTAAATTTACTGAGGCTTGATTTGTGACCCAAGATGTGATCTATCCTGGAGAATGTTCTGTGTGCACTTGAGAAGAAAGTGTAATCTGCTGTTTTTGGATGGAATTTCCTATAAACATCAATTAAATCTATCTGGTCTATTGTGTCATTTAAAGCTTCTGTTTCCATATTTATTTTCATTTTGGATGATGTGTCCATTGGTGTAAGCGAGGTGTTAAAGTCCCCCACTATTATTGTGTTACTGTCAATTTCCTGTTTTATAGCTGTTAGCAGTTGCTTTATGTATTGAGGTTCTCCTATGTTGGGTGTATATATATTTATAATTGTTATATCTTCTTCTTGGATTCATCCCTTGATCATTATGTAGTGTCCTTCCTTGTCTCTTGTAACATTCTTTATTTTAAAGTTTATTTTATCTGATATGAGTATTGCTACTCCAGCTTTCTTTTGGTTTCCATTTGCATGGAATATCTTTTGCCATCCCCTCACTTTCAGTGACTTTCAGTCCGTGGCATGTGGGATCTTCCCAGACCAGGGCACAAACCCCCATCCCCTGCATCGGCAGGCAGACTCTCAACCACTGCACCACCTGGGAGGCCCTTATATTGTACTTTTGATTCTATGCTGGAATTGTACATTCTGTAGATAGCTATGACTTCCAAGTATGTTTCAATATGGGAAATAATAATTCTAATGTGAGACATAAAAATATTAAAGTCTTTTTAGTTAATGAACCTATGCAGATTCAGCCTCGGGGGAATGATGATAATGAAAAGGATAATATATTATGAGAATTACTATTCATTTGAATGACAAGGTCTATTTTTTCCTTTTTACACAGAGAAATGCACTAAAGTATAAAAATGAACCTATCTTTAATTCTCCTCTATATTTTTTCTGCAGTTTGAGGAGTTAATTTTTACCTGAGTAAAAAACATGTAACAGAGAATTCCATGCTGGCACTAAAACTCTTTCCCCAGATTTTTCTTTTTTTGAAAGCTTAATGAAGGAGATACTAGTTCCATTCTCTAACATCTTGACACAGGAGTTTAGGGTTATAAACAATTAGCTTCATCCAGCATAAAGCTGAGCTTCCTGGTTCAGAAAGCAAACATATACACAGTTTGATTATACTTATGCCATTCTATGCCATGAATTTCTAGGTTAGTTGGACATACTTGTCACTTTCCTTTACGTCCTAGTGTGAAAATCTAATTGTCTGGCTGTCTTATTGTTTACCCCCAAAATAAAAGACTGTATTACAAAGCAGGCATCTAATGAGAGAGAAAATCAGGATGGAGGTATACAATTCTTCCTTTATCTCATAAATTTCCAAAGACAATATGAGTAAATTTGAAAGAAAAATAATATTACTAAAAGGAAAACCAGCCTTACAATCTCATCCTAATGGGATATGCAGAAGTATGAATCATATTTTACACAGCTAAGTTGGTAAGATGTTAGGTTGATGGATGTTTAGAGAAAATGTGTGTTCTTCCTCATAGGGAAATGTACATACTAGCTTTCATAGCTTCCCAGTATACTTGAATGATGTTTCCTTTGCTAGCTGTATAATCATACATAGTGAGCAAATATATAATGATGATGCCTAAATTTTTGCTTGTTAGATTCATTCAAAATATTCAGATGCTGTTTTGTGAGTTACTCTCTAGTGAATGACTAGAGTAAACACAATTGACGTTAGTGCTATTTTATCTTTATTGCTGCCATGTTAAGGTGCATACCGTTTTTATTTACCTGTACTAACCCAACTTGCAAATCAATTGCACATTGTTCAACTGCCTCAACATTCTACTTAACTTTTTTAGCCTTTAGCCCACTTTGTACTTTTGACATAGTAGAATAAAAATGAAGAGATTGGTTCTGGTACAGATCAGGTTCTTATCAAAGTGAATTGAGTTCTTTAATCAACAACATATTTTTAAAAGAAATTAAAACCAATGTTTGGAGATTTCCTGATTTTCTAATGGTTTGCTTTTCTCATTTTTAAATTAGCCTTAAGCCAAAGTAAAGTTGAAGTTGCAGGGTGAGGGAGGTTTAGTTATGCAATCCAGAAGTTTGTTGACAAAACTTTTTTGATGTCCTCCAATTTATTATAGAAAGTGAATTTCTAGAATAGTATGAGAAACAAGTGAATCACATTATTCTCAGTCAAAAAATTTAAATGCAAAACAGTTATGAAAATGTTTAAGTTTTGTGCCTCTGTAGCAGATTCTTACTTCCGAGCAGTTTATTCTGTACGAAAAACAAATATCTAAATACCTACCTATGAAACTACTAAATAGATTTGGTAAAACTAATTTCCATATTAAGAAAAACTCAAGTTTCAACTTAGTGAATTGATCTTTTGTGTATGCTTCTGTACTTGAAATAAATTGAGGTCTTTAGACAGAACCAAGAGTAGAAGTAAACCATGTAATGTTTCCAAATCTTTTCTCTTTCAAAATCTTGTTTTCCATAATTAAAGGATCCACAGAAGAAGACTAAAATCTAAGACTAGACCGATTTTGTTTTTCCCACTTGGAAAGAGAGTATTGTTGGTAATTTGACTCATTGCAGTTCATTCTATTTATTTTTAATCTGTTCTTTCATCTTATGGCAAATACTCCTTCTGTTTTATTGCAATATTGTAATTTTTCAATATTTTGATAAGTTTTAAAAATATTTTCTTGTAAAACGTATAGTTTAAATTTCATTAAATTTAAAACTTTGGTTCTGCAAAAGACAATGTCAAGAGAATGAAGAGACAAACCACAGACTGGGAGAAAAATATTTCCAAAAAATACATCTGAGAAAGGACTGCTATCCAAAATATATAAAGAACTCATAAAATGCAATAGTAAGAAAACAAGCTCAAAAACATAATATAAAACAAACATTTTACAGTTTGGGATTAGCAGATACAAACTTCTACATATAAAGTAGATGAAGAATAAGGTCCTACTGTATAGCACAGGAAACTATATTTGATACCTTGCAATAAACCATAGTGGAAAAGAAAAAAAAAAAACAGAAAACAAGTAACTTGCTTAAAAAATGGACCAAAGATCTGAACAGACACACCAGTAAGGAAGATATACAAATGGCAAATAAAATGATGAAAATTTGCTCTACATATATGTCATTAGAGAAATGCAAATTAAAACAATGAGATAGCACTACACACCTATTGACTGGCCAATAAATCCAGAACACTGACAACACTTAAAATACTAGAGAGGACATGGAGTAACAGGAAGTCCAATTCATTGCTGCTGGAAATGCAAAATGGTTTAGCCACTGTGAAAGACAGTTTGGTGGTTTCTTAGAAAACTAAGCATACTCTTGCCATACTCTCCAATGTTGCACTCCTTGGTATTTACCCAAATGAATTGAAAATATATACTTACATATTGTGCATGTGTATGAATTTGGGGTATATAGGAACTCTCTGTATTTTCCACTCAATTTAGTTGTGAACCTAAAACTGTTCTATAAAATAAAGTTTATTAATTAAAAAAGCATTGTATGAAATATATTTTTCTGTGAGCTTTCAAGGTGAGGCATCTTCTCCACTATGTTCCAATATTTTTAAATAGTTTTTTTTCCCTCTTTCTCTTTCTTAACATTTTATAGGGACAGATTTATTCAAGTCTTCTTTTTGCACAAAAACATAAGAAGTAGGAAATTTCTATAGCTCTTTTCACTGTTTGTTTGCATGTTTATAGATTTTCCCTTTCAGACCTTAACAATATATCAAGTTACTATTCTGTATAGCACCTACCTCCATCTGTGAGAGTAATCTGACATTTATTTAGGGCATATCTGCTCAAGATTCTTCTGCTCTCTTTCTGGCCATTTTAGATAGCCATATAAACAACCTGGACATGTCTAGAATTTTGAGGTTAGCTACTGTAGTCAGATACCCTTTTTTTTAACTCAGCAATCAATAGTCATATTATAGCATAAAGTATAATCCAAAATTAAATAAAAGTAAATTGGTATTAAGATTATAATAATCACTATTAATATAATTGTATAAATTATTATGAAAAATGTTATAATTAGAAATCTTATTTATGAACTTGTCTTACATATTTAGTAAATTTAATTAAAATGTAATTTTCATTTTTCATGTATAATAAATTTATGAATACTTTGGTGTCAATATAAATTGAAAATATTGCTTCTCAAAAACCACACATGTCCAAAAGTATAAAGTTATTGTTAAGAAAGCCTTTCAAAATCTTTGAAATCTATTTTTATTATATACTTATGTAAGTCTCCTTTATTATTAGAATTTGAGTGATGGCATTATCCAGTTATGGAATGCATAAACAAAAATAAAAAATAATTTTAAATAATTAAAATATGTTATAGAAATGTTTATACATAGTCAATTATTTTAAGTATAAAGAAAGGGATATATATATATATTTTTGTGTGTGTGTGTGTGTGTGTGTGTGGTACGCGGGCCTCTCACTGTTGTGGCCTCTCCCATTGTGGAGCACAGGCTCTGGACACGCAGGCTCAGTGGCCATGGCTCATGGGCCCAGCCGCTCCATGGCATGTGGGATCCTCCTGGACTGGGGCACGAACCCGTGTCCCCTGCATCTGCAGGTGGACTCTCAACCACTGCACCACCAGGGAAGCCCGATATATGTTTTTATTTACATAGAAACAGCTTATCTCCACTGTCATTTAATAAGTATCTAATAAAGTTGACAAACAGCTGTTTCAACTTCTGTTTCAAGATGGTAGGCTGGGCAGAAACTGCAGCCTCCCCTGGTCTCAAATCCTTACACATGACTTTTTAAAACATATTTTTAAATTATCCAACAAATGAAAAAATCTGTAAGAACAATTTCATGAAATCAGAGACTATGAGAAATCCTGGGAAGACAGAGATCATGTCAGGTTTGTATTGAAAATGGAAATCACAACCCCAAATAAAAGAGAGTTCTTAAACCAATTTGAGACTGCTGTAAAAGAACTTCGCAGGCAGAGGTGAAAGATACAAGAACATGCAGACTAAGGCAAAGAATAAGGTAATCAGTTGGGAAAGGGATTGGTGAAGCCAAGTGCAAGGATTTTTGCACCTCTTTGTTCCCACACCCCATTGGACAAGACAGCAACTCCAGGCAGGAGCAGTCTATGTGGCTCCAAGGGTGGGGAAGTGACTAGAGACTTTCAGCAGACCTGGGAAACTTCCATATCTAGGAAAATAGGTCTTCCACATTCTCTAAGGTCAATGAAAACCACCTTCACTAAGTCCACAGCAACTGCTCCTGACCTTCCCTCAAACACTGAGCAGAAAAATATAGTGCAAAAAAATACAACATGGAATGAACAAAAAACACAACTTAGGAAGAAAATCTCATGATTAAGGATCATCAAAAAGAATATAGAAGAACTTATCTCTGAGGAAGTAGAGTAACCAGAGCAAAAAAAATGACTTTAATTTTAATCCTCTGAAAGATGTTGACAGAGTGATATATAGCCTTGAAAAAGAATCACAATAATTAGAATTCTGATAAGTTAAAATCTTAGGAAACAAAATTAAAAGAATTTTCAGAGAGAAAGAGCTTGAGCAAAGGTATTCTCCCAGAAAGCAAAACAAAAGTTTGGAAGGTAAAATATTAAATATAAACCAAGCAGTGCCAACACCTAGTTAGGTCTTAAGAATATGAAAATCAAAAAGGAATTAAACATATTCACAATGACTTTCAGAACACAAAACAGGATTATTCTATACGTAATATTGATCAGCATATAGAAATTCAGGTGTAAATAGCATAGTCCGGGCCTCCCTGGTGGCGCAGTGGTTGAGAGTCCGCCTGCCGATGCAGGGGATACGGGTTCGTGCCCCGGTCTGGGAGGATCCCATATGCCGCGGAGCGGCTGGGCCCGTGAGCCATGGCCGCTGAGCCTGTGCGTCCGGAGCCTGTGCTCCGCAACGGGAGGGGCCACAACAGTGAGAGGCCCGCGTACAGCAAAAAAAAAAAAAAAAAAAAGCATAGTCCAATTTAAACAAAATAATTTTAGGAAAAAATATGTTCAATATACTTGTGGTAAAATTGATTTTGTAAGAACAAAATATTTTGGTTTTGTACACATAGTATATTCTATGCTGGAATTGAGTAGAAAACTCGCAAGTTCTGAGTAACAGTAATAGCCCATTGGTCTTGAAACAGTCTAAAACTACAGATCTAGAAAGAAATTTGTTATCAGAAAATATTGATATACAGCAGATTAAACTAGAAATACTTTTAACTGTAAAGTATAAAAGAAATAACTCCAAATTTTATTTCTAATTATTTTCCCATGACTTTTTTCTTAAGAAAATGACCAGTGAAGTATAAAATTTGAATCTCTTCTG
Source organism: Mesoplodon mirus (assembly GCF_964341445.2). NCBI lineage: Eukaryota > Metazoa > Chordata > Mammalia > Artiodactyla > Ziphiidae > Mesoplodon > Mesoplodon mirus. The sequence goes on along the minus strand of NC_138982.1, from coordinate 105,219,828 downwards.
ATATTTTATTGCCATGTTTTGTCATTAGAGGGTCTCTTTGGTGCACACTTTTTGTACATAAAATAAAAATATGACACAATATAATTTTGGGGGAATAGAAAGTACTGTGTGTTCATACAGCACATGGTCAAATACAGAATAATTCCAGTGATGTCAACATATAAGATGGGATGGTGGGGAACAGAGCAGCTGTAAGTAAAAACATGCTTTATTCCACATTTAGTAGGGGGATAATAGATAGTGATAACTCTATAACTTGTTATTAAAGCAGGTTTAAATAGGTACAATAAAAGTATGAGGGGAACTATTAGGATAGAAGTAGATACATAACTTAAAAGCAGTAGAATAAAATGAACCGGACAAAAAATATTTATCGAAATCACAAAGGGTAAGAAGGGCAGGGAACTTGAAATATAGTAAAGAGAAAAGAAAATAACAGAGAAACTATAGGGTCACACAAATCAATAGCTACAATTAATGTAAATCAAAACTTACTTGAAATTTATTTAAAGACAAAGACTCAAGAATAGGCTCAAAAAGAATTCACAATACACTATTTGCAGTGACAAGCTTGCAACAAAAAGGAAAAAAATAGATATTTAAAGTAAAGAGTTATAATTGCATTTGTCAGGATTCTCCAGAAAAACAGTCAGCTGGCTTTACCAGTTATCAAAACCCAAAGTAATTGGAATTTAAAGGTATAACTCTGGTGCCAGCAGAGAAGACTATACCAAGCCATGGGTATGAAATGTACAGTGTGGGGAATAGGGTCAATAATAATGTAACATCTTTGTATGGTGACACATGGTAACTAGACTTACTGTGGTTATCATTTTGTAATGTATAGAAATATCAAATCATTATGTTATGTACCAGGAACTAACACAGTGTTATTCCTCAAAAAAACAAACAAAGAAACAAACTCTTAGAAAAAGAGATAAGATCTGTGGTTACTGGAAGTGGGGGGTGGGGAAGGGGAAATAGGATGAAGGTGGTCAAAAAGTGCAAACATCCAGTTATAAGATAAGTAAGTACTAGGGATGTAATATACAACATGAGTAATATAATTAACTCTGTTGTATGTTATATATGAAAGGTGTTAAGAGTTCTGATTACAAGGAAAACATTTTTTCTTTTTTCTTTTTTTACTTTAGATGATGGGATGTTCACTAAACTTACTTTGGCAATAATTCCATGATGTATGTAAGTCAAATAATTATGCTGTGTACCTTAAACCTAAAACTTGTATGTCAATTATATCTCAATAAAACTAGAAGGAAAAAAATTAAGTGATAACCAAAATAAATAAATAAACATTGTTTTCAATGAGTAATATGTGTCATTCTAAAACTAATAAATGAATTTTTCAAAACGATGATAAATAAATTTCCAGAATCCTTCCAAGTAATGCACAAAGAACAACACATAGGCTGAGTCAGATACTGTTAAAACAGAGTATGCAATCAGGTATTCATTGTAAAATAAACCCTTATTAAATGCTAGTTCTCCTCTACAAAATTTTTTTAAAAAAGAAGAGATGAATATACCAATGAAACATAAATGATGTAGGTGTACTTCAAACAAATGTTGGAAGGACGTACTATTAAATAAATAATCCCCAGAAAACTGCAAATCCATTAAAAAATTCATTCTTATTTCACACAATTGGATAAAGTCTAAATAAGTTGCTAAATATATTGTTTTCAGAAAACATGAAATATGTTCATAAATTTTGTATTTGTGGAGACTTCTTAAATAAGACACAAAAGAAAAAACAATAAATTAAAAATCTGTACACAGCTAATTGTAAAATATCTTTATGGCAAAAGACAATGTAAATAAGGCTGAAAGACTGGGAAAGTATTTCCTACATATCAGTAAAGGATTTATATTTAGACTATATTAAGAATTATGAATGCAAATCATTAGAAAAATATGAAAATGTAATAGAAGTCTAGGCATTCTGAAGGGAAAAAAAGATGCAATCAATAAATGAAAGAGGTCCAGTCTCACCAGTCATCAGGGAAAGGCAAATTAAAGTAACAAAAAACATAATGTTTACTTTCTGACGGGTACATACAGAAAAAAATATATTGTAGATATGTGTGGACGTATACATAAGTAATTTAATATAATACGGACATTTTGGGAGTCACTGTGGCAGTAAAAGTTATAATTTTATACAAATCATCAAGTTTGCAAGACTTACCAAGAGAAACATCTGCACACAAGGACTTTTAAATATTTAAAGAATATTCATTGATTTCAGAAGCAGAAATTAAGACAAGCTAAATATCCTTCCATATAGAGAATAACTGGATAAACTTTTACACACCCATACTATGCAATATTATACTGTAGTTAAAATAAATGATGCAAATAAATACTGATCTGGAAGGAAAGCAAATTGCTAAACACTAGCTAATAAATAGCAAAATAAATTGCTAAACAGTGTATATTCACAATTGTATAATCACACTGTAGGTGCTGTGTGTAGGTATGTGTGTGTCTGTGTGGGGATAAACTACCAAAAATATGTTATATATTTTATGGGTACATATGCTTAAGTATTTACTCTGAAAAGCCTAAAGTTATACACTGAACTCATAAATATGCCTATTTCTAATTAAGGGAGCAGAATTAAGGTTAATCTTTAAAAGAAATTTTAGTCTTATATAGTTAATATTTAGTGTTTTATAATGAGGATATTCATGTGTTACTTGTATAATTAAAATTTAATTTGAAATATAAAAAAGTATGAGTGAGGAAGAGGACCAAATTATTAGTCATTAGCTGGCATGGGGCATGTGTATTTTTCATACTGTCTGTACCTTTAGTATAGCATTCTTATGAGCACTATATAACAAAATACATGATAAAACATCGTGAAATGTAAACCATAATAGAGATTCTAGATTTTATTCAAGGATTTCTTTTAACTTCAAGCAAAATGGTTTTATCACTAACAGAGTATAATGAAATCTTTGCCAACGAGAATGTTAATGACCATTATGCTATTGGAAAATGCCTGGAGCTAAGAAAAAGAAATAAATTTCCTCTCAATCGCTTTTCTTTTCAGAACTGTGTGAATGGGAATCTTCTGATAGACAGAATAAACCTATGAAAAAAATGGTTTGTCAGTGCATGGAATGGAAATAGACGTGCAGGTATGTGGGGAAAACAAAGAACAGGGATATAAATTAGGATTCCATTAGTAGAAGGAAAAAATGTTTTAAATAGGCATTTTTTTCAGAGGAGAACAAAAAGAAAAATTGTAAAGGAAAGTCAAAGCTCAGTGGAAGACATGGCTTGTTGAATTAATGAAGGAATTGGCTATAGGTGTATTGTTAGTAGTGAGACAAGTTGAAATGCATGAGAATTACAGGTTTTAAACCTAGAAAGGATTATACACAAAATCTGATCAAATCCACTTATTCTACAGAGAAAGATTATTTATCTAAAAATAAACATGTTATATGGCTTTATCAAAATTACAGTTTATAAAGCAAAGGTAATATGAGAAACCACAATTTCATGTTACATTCCAATGAGATTTCTCCCCATACTTTAGGGAAAACTCCCTCTGGTAAATATTTTTCTATTTATTTTGACCACCGACAATGACTTTTTTCAATGATATACCCAAATACATTTCTATCCAGTGGAATCTGACATTTCCTTCTAGAAGAGTTAAAGATATTAGCCCAACTTTCTAGTCAAGACAAATCTAGTTGTTGTTTTTTTTCCATGCTTTGTAACTCAGCAAAAGTTTCTACTGGCAACCTGGTTGTCCAAGATGGACACAGGGGATATACTAAAATACTTCTTTCAAACTCACTGACTTGCAGTCAATAATAAAGTCTAGTATATTTTCCCCTAAATATTTTTCAGGTCTGCTATACCTTCCCCTCTTCATTCTGCCACAATTTAGGTTCCCATCATTTGCAAGATACAGGAAAAAATAGAGAAATCACAAGTATATAACTTGATGAATTTTCACATCATGTTGAACACACAAGACACTAGGAGTAGATAAACCGAATCTTAACAGCATCACAGCAGTCACTTCATCCAGTTCATCACTACTTTCCCCACCCAAGGTTTAAAACTATTATAAATTATAACACTATTATTTTTGCCTGTTTTTGAACTTTCTGTAAATAAAACCACACAGTATTTACCATTTTATGTCTGACTTCTTTGGCTTGGCATTATATTTTTGAGATACATAGGCATACTATCACAGACATAGTTGTTCATTTTCATTGCTGTGTTGTATTCCTTTGTATGGGTATATCATAATGTATTTACCCTTCCTATTCTTAATTGATATTTCAATTGCATCCAGTTTGGAGCTGTAACAAATAATGATGTGAACATTCTTATACATTTCCTTTAATGAACATATGCTTGCATTCCTATTGGGTATATGTCTAAGAGTGGAATTGCTGGGCAATATAGAAACCAAAACAGCAAATTAGGCAAAAAGAAGCAACAGAGGAACATGTTTCAAATGAAGAAACAAGATAAAACTTCAGACAAAGAACTAAGTGAAGTGGAAATAAGCAATCTATCTATAAAGAGTTCAAGGTAATAACAATAAAGATGCTCAAAGAACTCAGAAGAATGGAAGTACACAGTGAGAATTTTAATGAAGAGTTAGAAAATACGAAGAACAAAACAGAGCTGAAGAATACAATAACTGAAATTCAAAAAACAAAATGCTAGAAGAAATCAACAGCAGATTAGATGATACAGAAGAGCCAATCAGTGAACTGGAAGACAGAATAATGGAAATCACTCAAGCTGAATGAAAAAAAAAAAGAAAAAGAAAAAGAATGGAAAAAAATGAGAACAGTTTAAGAGACCTCTGAGACAACATCAAGCATACTAACATTCATATTATAGGGATCCCAGAAGGAGAAGAGAGAGAGAAAGGGGCAGAAAACTCATATGAAAACATAATAGCTGAAAACTTCCCTAACCTAGAAAAGGAAACAGACATCCAGGTCCAGGAAACACAGAGAGTTCCAAACAGGCTCAACCCCAAGGGGACCACACCAAGACACAGTGTAATTAAAATGACAAAAATTACAGATAGAGAGAATATTAAAAGCAGCAAGAGAAAAGCAACAAGTTCTTTACAAGGGAACTCCCTTAAGGCTATCAGCTGACTTTTCAGCAGAAACTCTGCAGGCCAGAAGGGATTGGCACAGTATATTTAAATTAATGAAAGGGAAAAAACTACAACCAAGAATATTTTACTCCACGAGGCTATCATTCAGATTTGATGGAGAGACAAAAAGTTTATAAAAATTAAAATTATAAAGATCAGAGCAGAAATGGAGACTAAAAGAATAAATAAAAATAAATAAGACCAATGAAGCTAAGAGCTGGTTCTTTGAAAAGATAAACAAAATTGATAAACCTTTAGCCAGACTTATCAAGAAAAAGGATCCCAAATATATAAAATCAGAAATGATAAAAGAGAAGTTAAAACTAATACCACAGAAATACCAAGGATCATAGAGATTACTATGAACAATTATAAGCCAATGAAATGGACAACATAAAAGAAATGGTCAAATTCCTAGAAATGTACAGTCTCCAAGACTGAACCAGGAAGAAACAGAAAGCATGAACAGACCAATTACCAGTATTGAAATTAAATCAGTAATTTAAAAGAAACTCCCAACAAACAAAAGTCTGGAACCAGATGGCTTCACAGGTGAGTTCTACCAAACACTTAAAGAAAAGTTAACACCTATCTTTCTCAAACTATTCCAAAAAATTGCAGAGGAAGGAATGCTTCTGAATTCATTCTACCAGCCCAGGGTCATGCTGACACCAAAACTAGACAAAGATATCATTAAAAAAAAAAAGAAAAAGAGAAATTTAGGCCAATATCACAGAGGAAAATAGATGCAAAAATCCATAACAAAATATTAACAAATCAATTCAATAATACATTAAAAAGATCATACACCATGATCAAGTGGGATTTATCCCAGGAATGAAAGGATGGTTCAATATCCACATCAATCAATGTGAAACACCACAATAAGAATAAAAATCATATTATCATTTCAATAGATGCAAAAAAAAGCTCTTGAAAAAATTCAACATTCATTTACAATAAAAACTCTCAACAAAGTGGGTATAGACGAAACATGACTCAACATAATAACGGCCATATCTGACACGCCCGTAACTAACATCACACTTAATGGTGAAAATCTGAAAGCAGTTCCTTGAAGATCAGGAACAAGACAAGGATACCCACTCTTGCCACTTTTATTCAAGGTAATATTGGAAGTCCTAGCCACAGCAATCAGAAAAAATTAATTAATAAGTAAAAAGATTCCAAATAGGAAAGGAAGAGGTAAACTAAATGTTTGCAGAAACTACTAGAACTCATCAATGAATTTGGTAATGTTAGAGGATACAAAATTAATATACAAAAATCTGTTGTATTTCAATACACTAACAACAAACTATCAGGAAGAGAACTTAAGAAAACAATCCCATCTGTAATCACATCAAAAGGAATAAATATACCTAAGAATAAATCTAACTATGGAGGTAAAAGATCTGTACTTTGAAAACTTTAAGACACTGATGTAAGGAATTGAAGACAACACAAATAGATGGACAGATATACAGGGCTCATAGATTGGAAGAATTTATATTGTTAAAATGACCATACGATCCAAGGCAATCTATAGATTCAGTGCAATCCCTATCAAAATACCAAAGGCATTTTTCACAGAACTAGGACAGATAATTCTAAAATTTGTATGGAAACACAAAAGAGCCTGAATAGCCAAAACAATCTTGAGAAAGAAGAACAAAGCTGGAGGTATCATGCTCCCTGATTTCTAACTGTATTACAAAGCTATAGTAATCAAAATAGTATGCTACTGTCACAATAACTGACACAATGGAACAGAATAGAAAACCCAGAAATAAACCTACGCTTATATGGACAACTAGTCTATGGAGGCAAGAATATACAATAAGGAAAAACAGCCTCTTTAATAAATGATGTTGGGAAAACTGGACAGCTACATGCAAAAGAATCAGACTGGACTACTTTCTATCACCATGCACAAAAATGAACTCAAAATGGGTTAAAGACTTAAATGTAAGACCTGAAACCATAAAACCTCTAGAATATAGGCAAGTAAGCTCTTTGACATCTGTCTTAGCAATATTTTTTTGGATATGTCTCCTCAGGCAAGGGAAACAAAAGCAAAAATAAACAAATGGGACTACATCAAACTTAAAAGCTTTTCACAGTGAAGGGAACTATGAAAAATATGAAAAGGCCGCCAACTGAATGGGAGAAGATATTTGCAAATGACCTATCTGATAAGGGTTAATATCCAAAATATACAAAGGACTCATACAACTCAACATCAAAAAAGCAAATAACATGATTAAAAATTGGGCAGAGGACCTGAATAGATATTTTTCGAAGAAGACATACAGATGGCCAATAGGCACATGAAAAGTTGCTCAACATCACTAATCATCAAGAAAATGCAAATCCAAACCTCAACAAAGTATCACCTCACCACTGTCAGAATGGCTATTATCAATAAGAAAACAAATAAGAAATATTGGTGAAGATGTGGAGAAAAGGGGACCCTCCTGCACTGTTGGTGGGAAGGTAAATTGGTGCAGCCATTATGGAAAACAGTATGGAAAGTTCTGAAAAAAATTAAAAATAGAACTAACATAGTATCCAGCAATTCCACTCCTCAGTATTTATCCACAGGAAATGAAAACACTAATTTGAAAAGATATTTGCACCCCCTATGTTCATTGCAGCATTATTTACAGTAGCCAAGGTATAGAAGCAACCTAAGTGTCCATCAGTAGCTGAACAGATAAAGAAGATGTGGTATATTATTCAGCCATAAAAATGAACAAAATCTTCTCATTTGAGACAACATGGATAGACCTAGAGGGTATTGTGCTAAGTGAAATAAGTTGGACAGATAAAGAAAGACAAATACTGTATGATTTCAATTATATGTGGAATCTAAAAAACAAAACAAATTAATAAACATAACAAAACAGAAAAAGACTCACAGATACAGAGAACAAACAGCCAGAGGGAAGGGGTACAGAGGGAAGAGAGAAATAGGTAAGAGAGATTAAGAGATACAAACTTCCAAATAAATGAAACATGGGTATGAAATGTATAGTGTAGGGAATAGAGTTGATAATTATGTAATATCTTTGTATGGTGACAGATGGTAACTAGACTTATTATGGTGATCATTTAAAAATGTATAGAAATATTGAATCATTACATTGTGTAACAGGAACTAACATAGTGCTATAGGTCAATTGTAATTCCAAACAAACACACAAATATACAAACCAACAGAAAAAGAGATCAGATTTGGTGTTGCTAGAGGCAGGGGGTGGGGGGGGCAAACTGGATGAAGGTAGTCAAAAGATACAAACTTTTACTTATAAGATAAGGACTAAGGATGTAACATATAATATGATAAATTTAAGTAACTGATGTGCGTTATGTACGAAAGTTGAGAGTAAATCCTAAGAGTTCTCATAACAAGGAAAAAAAATTTTTTTATTTCCTTAATTTTGTATCTATATGAGATGGTGGATGTTCACTAAACTTAATGTGTTAGTCATTTCAAGATGTATGTAGGTCAAACCAGTGTTGTATGTCAATTATATCTCAGTGAAACTGGAAGGAAAAAGTCAGCTATCAATATTTTGTAACTTCTTTGAGGAATATAATATGTATTTTTTCTCAGACTACTTGCAAAATCTAATTTGTCTACTTTTTTTCTTTTTGATTTGAGCAAATTATCTGCGATGTGCCTCTGCATGTATAATGGTAGCTTTATATTTATACTGTTTGAGGAAGTTCAATGAGTTTCTTATTCTGTGGGTTATCTCTAACTTTTAAAAATAATCCCAAATATTAAATCTTGCAATGTTGCTTTTACCCTATTATCTCCTTGCTCTCTCCTGCTGGGACTCCAATTACATGTATGCTATATTACATGACTGTGTACGTACTCGAGGTCTATAATAATTAGCTTTAATAATTTCTCTGTTTTTTTCTGTCTGTGCTTGAGTTTGAATATTTTCTATTGCTCTAGCTTCAAGTTTATTAATCTTCTCTTTTACCATGTCCATTCTGCTGTTAAATCCATACAATGAGGTCTTAATTTCAAATATTGTAATTTTAAAAATTTCTGAAATACCATTTTAATTATATAGACTAATTCTACAGAAATTTTTCATTATTTATTTGATTTGTCTTTTTTCTTTAATACAAGCATAATAGTTGTATTAAAGTTCTTGTCTGATAATTTGAATATCAGATTATTTCAGGTCTTTTTCTATCATCTGTTTTTCTTCTCTCAATTATCCATCACATTTTCTCTTTATTCACATGTCTTTTAATTTCTTAATGTAAGCCTAATGTAAGTCTTGTAGTGTCTAGAAGAATTATAAAGACTATGGTTATTATTCCACTTCTTTCCCATCTAGAAAGAATTCTACTTTCCCTCTGTTCAGCAGATTAGGTGATCAACTGATCACCTCAATCCAATCAAGGAATGATTTGGGTGGTTGGTAGAGGTTGCAACTTAGTAAGCCTTTGTCAATTCTGGTTTATCCTTGTTCCTCTTACATGGCCTTCCCAGGCCTTTGATTGACTGGTGAACTATTATACATAACTTACTGGAGGGTTCTGCTTTTTAATTTGCTTCATTTTAGCTCTATTGATTCTCGACATCTGCTGCTTCAATATCTAACAAATGTCTTGACCTGGAGACTACCCATTTATTTGAAGCAAGCCCCTGTCTCTAGTGGGATTTTACTTCCTAAGTGTCCACACATGGCAGAAGATTTTATTCTGCATTTTAGAAGTTAACAAACTAAGCGTCTAGCCACCACCACCATCATCAATACCACAGACACAAACAAGTCACTAGACAAATGTCTGATCAGGAAGATGTACTTGGGCTCCACTAGGTTCTTCTCCAGCGCACCAGCCTATGTAACAGTCAAAAGCTCTTCTGGATTCCTTTTGCCTCAGGAGAGTCCATGCCCCTTGTTTTAGCCCAATTTTCTGCTTGTGCTCGGAATCAACAAATGATTCTAAGGCATGGCAGTAATTGTCAGATCATTTAAAAAGGGTTCTTCCCACTATGTAACTTTAACTTCTCTAGTCTTTGCTGATATCACACTTTTTGACATCTTAAAAAATAGATTTGTGAATATTCTTTTATTTTTAAAATATTTTATCACAAGCATTGACCTGATAAAATACTGGCTAACTTTCAAACTTTTCAACAGAGGGATGAATTCTGCTGTGTTCTCTCCCTTCTCCTCTCCCTTCCTACTATTATTTATTGTTTATTATGTGTCAAACACAATCTAAATGCTTTACTGTAAGTAACTCCCATTAGATACAATAACTATTCTAACTTTCCCTGTTTATTTTAGAGTAACTCAGGCTCATGGAGGTTTATACAGCTAGGAAGTAAGGGCATTTGGATTTTATTACTGGCCATAGGACTGCAAAATGCATACTTTTTACATAATGCTATATAATATTCATTTCTCTCTGTCTCTGTCTCTCTTTGTCTCCCTCTCTATACACACTCACACACACAATATTTTATGCGTACTATGTATATTCTAAATTATAAATATTCAATACCTAATATATTCTATATAATTCTATATCTATTATGGGCATATATATACATGTACATATATATGTATTTCAATATCTTTCCCAAGAAATGATCCATACACAGGTTTTCCATCAGAAAAATGGGTTTGTCCTCCAGCTCTTGCACTTTAAAGTGTGACCTTGGGCTCAATACTCGATTTCCAAAATCTCACTTTCCTCATCTATAGATAGTAAGAATAATACCCCATTGAGCAGTTCTATGACAGGAGTTAATGATATGGAACCAATTTTTAAACCATAAATCACTATAAATATTTCAGTTACCATTTCCATTAATGGACACACACATTCATATCTTGACAAGCTTTTGGTTGTTCATATCTTTTTTGTAGTTAACTTCATCACATGTCAATTATAGTTAAACCAAACAATCAACTTGTTATTCAATTGTGCAGGATAACAAGCTAATCTCATTATTGAACTTAGTACATTATGCTGAGTTATATACCTTAAGTGTCAAGGAAAATTCCCTAAATAACCCATCAGCAGTAATAGAATTTTAACCTATTGGCTTACCAAAGACATTTTAATTGACTGCACTGGTAAGTCTGCTGAAACTACTAACAGAGGCCATAAGAAAACTGAGCTGCCAGTTGTTTAAAAAAAATAACAAGATGAAGGGAGAGAAAGTTAGACAGAACAATTTTTAAAATGAAGACAGATATTATGTTGAAAATCATTCAGGAATAAATAATGTCTGCACAATATATTCAGACTCTATTTGGCCAAAATGCCTATAATAGAAAAGCACGAAGTAAGATTTTTATTTTCCCTTTAAACAGCACCAAATACTGAGAAATTGGTTCTCATCGTGATAGACTGATGCACTGCCATCAATTTCCACACCATCAGTCAACTGAAATTATGTTCCACATAATTATGGTGTAATTACAGTATGATGTTTATTTGTCAAACAGTAGAGTCTTAGCACACACCCATTTAGTTTACACAAATATAACTACATACTCTGTAAAGATCATTGAAACTGGGAAAGGGAGAGAGAAAAAAACGGGAAGGAAAATTGAGGAAAAAGAAAGAAAGAAAACCTGGAATGAGAGAAACATCTCTGTGTTTAATTTTGTAGACTTTGGCTTTTCAAATTATTTTTCCAGAATTAAAATGCTGAAAGCAAACAAGCAAAAATTAACTGTTGTGATTTTTCAAGAGTAATTTTGATTATATGAGCTTTTGTAACCTGACTCTTTTTTAAGATGTATTCCACTCTGTTTTGAAATGGATAATTAATTAATTTGTTGTGCTTTTGAAAAAAACTCCCTCCTCTTCTTATTATTTGAAACTAATTTACCTTATGAAGAAATCATGGCAGATATTTCTCTCTCATAAAATCAATCTCAGAAGTTCAGAAGATTTATCTGACATCACACAGCAGTTATTTCCATATATGCAAGATTACAGTCCTTATTCTCCAGGTTTCTGCTCTTTTTATGACTTTATATTTCTTGTACACTACACTTACACATGTAAGTATACATGGGCACACAAGCCACACACAGTTGGGTATGTCACAATGCACACAAAAAATTTTAAAAGAAACGTAAGAAAAGTAGAACTTTTTAAAAAAGGGAAATGAAGTTTCCCCAAGATTTTCTGTAACTCTTTCATTTTCAATAAACTGAAATTACTATTTTCATTTATTTTGTCAGTTGCCATGCTTTACTGTAGATTGTTCAAATTATATTTAATTTTTAATTTATTAAAGGACTAGTGCTAAAAGCTACAGTTTATGTTTTCCATTTTCTCAATTTTTTTGACAATTTCTTCCTAAATTTTTACAGGCTAATTAATGGACCTCTCCTTAAAAGGTAAAGTACTATGTGAAATATGTTATAACACTTCATGGATGGCACTTAACCTCCTTTGTTGGCCTAATCTTCCCTTATAATTTTAGTCTTTGCCATTTGAAGGCAATGTCAGAGAAATCAAATCTATTGTCTATATAAAATGCAGGTATACCTAATAGAAAGCCTCACATTTTGACAGGTTTTTAATTAACCAGATGTTCACATACACTAAACACACAATCAGACCAAGGAATGCATTACACATCCAGGTCCTGATTAGTGTCCGCATTTAGACTTCAGATGGATTATACCACTTACTACCTTATTGACTGAGAAAAACCAACTTGATTAAAATATACCAGTAATAAGAAACATAAGTACTTCAAAAGAAAATGCACTTTAGAATAAAAAGCATTTTAAGAAAATAACTTAAGCTATTATGGGATATGGACAATATTATGAAACAAAATATAAGATAATTTTTTAAATGACTATAAAATGCACTCTGAAAAAAATACTGATTTTTTTTTCTCAAAGAGTATAGTATCTAGTTTTAAATTGACCTCTCTATGCTATGCCTCCTTGTGATTTGATTTTTAGCATATTACCAATAAATGATTATAAAAATGAGTCATATCATGAAACTTTTGAAACACTTGATCTTAGCTGAAAAGTTGAGAAGCAGTTAAAACTTTTATATCTAGCACATTTTAAAACATAAACAAGTCTAATGCAAATGAAGATAGTATATATCAAATTTCTTTATGAAGTTAATTCTCCCTTTGAAATTTAAGACTTTTAAAATTTCTTCAATTTGTACTTATAAACTTGGTGATAATTTTCACCTATTGCCCCTTTAACAAACTTTAAAAACCTTTTCTGTGCTAGGGGTTGTACTAAGCACTAAGTAAATAATTCTGAGGCATAACAAACAAGGTCCTCATGTCAATGATCTTATCTCAAAGTGAGTAATTAATTATGGAGTGTTCCTGAACCTCCTACAAGAAACAGTAAAAAATTAAGGAAACTGGAGGGGAAAAAAATTGTAGCATATTCTCTGTGTGGTCTATTCCGGTCCTCAAATTATTTATAAAATCAAGATTGAAGTGGAAATATCCACTTCAAACTAGAGATGGCTGGTTCAACCTGAATTTGGTCAATCTATGTTGAGTTAATATAGAAAAAATAAAAAGATTTAATGGGGAATTCTTCTTGAAAAGAATCATAGCACCTTTTAAGCACATAGTCATGGGCATTTACAAAACCTCCTCTCTATTGCTATTAAAATAAGCATCGGTCATGCACAATTGGTTCTTACTCATTTTATTTAGGTTTTTTTTCATTCTTTAATATATTTAGTCATTCAAAAAAATAATGACTTTGGATATAACAGGTACCTAGATAAAGCCCTTACCTATGAAGACATTAGTTTATAATAGTGTGTGAGAGGTTGTCTTTTTAAAAATTGACCACGGCATATCTCTGGTCCCAACTACTCTTGTAGACCCTTCCCACACGTGCATCAGGAGCTGGAGTTTCTCTCCCTTCCACTGAAACTGGGCAGGCGTCTGTGACTCACTCAATGAATAAAACTTAGCAAGAGTTACGTGCTGCATAAGGTCTAAAACAATGTCACAAAGGGCAAAATAACTTTTCTCTCTCTCCACTGGCTTTGGAATCCTGAGTCTCCATGCAAGATTCCTAGTTATCCTAACACTGCCACACTGTGGAAAGAGCACATAGATATATAGAGAGATGACTGAGGAACCCCAGTTTTTCCAGCCCCCAAATATTCAAGTCTTCAGGTGTGGAAAATGTGAGGAGGTAAGCATGCTTCTGAGCTCCAGCCATGTGTAACTGTGTAACTTCATGGGAGGCTCTGATAGAGAACCCAGTACTGTAGCTAACCCCACCCAACCTCCAGATTCACGAGCAAAATAAGTGATTCTTATTGCTTTTAAGCCATGGTTTTGGAGTGGTATGTTATCCAATAGATAAGTAGAATGTGGGAAGAGAGAGAAAATAAACAAATAAGTCAATGAATATAGAGTCCGTCACAAAGGCAAAGGAATCAAATAAAGCAGTGTAAGAGAAATCAGGAGGACCAGGTAGGGAAAAGAGGTGGTCACTATTTTATACAGAGTTCTAGGGAAATCTTGGCCGATATGTGGACATTTGAGCAGAGACCTGAAGTGAGCTGACCCCGTGGGTGTTTAGGGAGAAACATTGTCAGAGAGAACAGCAGTGCAAAGGCACTGGGGTGAGAGTGTCCACGGTCCTTTGTGAACAACAAGGGATAAGGTGACTAAAGCAGAATAAAGGAGGGTGAGAATAGTAGGAAATTGGGTGTTTGAGTATAAATGGGCCAAAAGGATATAAAGGTATAATTGTTTGCATTCCCTGTAATTAAGGGAAAGGATAAAAACAAAGTATGGCATTAAAAGTCCTTACTGTACCAAGAATAACTCCATCTTCAAGGTCTTTGCCAAATTTTCACAATCTACTTTGATTAACGAGCATAGCCTCATTTTGCTTGGCTAAATTCAGCTCATATCCTATTTGCATACCAATGATTTTTAAACCACACAGGAAACAATTTGCCCCTGGTGTGGTTCATAAGCACTGGAAGGCAAATAAATCATAAAAGACAACTTTTTAAAGCACATATTGCAAAACATTCATCTTGTAGATATATGTTTTACTATGATGCCCTAAATTTTACTGCCTATTCCAGAATAAATGATTAATTCAATTTGTAATTTTGTTTGTGAGATAAATGCTATCTCGAAAACATAGCCATGGAACAGGAAAGCATCTTTTATCTGTGGCTCAGATTGTCTCAAAATGTTTTACCATTGTCAGAAAGTATGCTTTTGTCTGTCGCTAGTGGAGTAATATAAACTCACATAAGCTGTGCTTAAGGGATTGTGTTAGTTGACATGAAGCACTGATTGAATCTGGATTTACGGTTACTTTTTTTTTATTGGAGTATAATTGCTTTACAATAGTGTGTTAGTTTTCTTATGGTTACTTTTTGAAACCGATAGTAAATTGTTCATTCATTATGCTACCTTTCTGGATCCTTTTTGTTCTCTTCTTGGAGCCATTACACTGTTTTTGCTATAGTTGTTATTTTGCTTCCCAATGATTCTGGGGTTCTCTTTGTTTGTTTACTTTTCAGAAAATAGCAGAGAACTTTTTCACCGGGCAAGCTCCTGTGGTTCAGTGGCTGGCCCATTATCCCAAATTTGATTTTAAAGGATAATTTTGCACAATCATGGATCTTTCTTTCTTTTCATTCTCTCTGTGAGAAGCAGCTTGGCACAGAAGAAGGAACATAAACTTTGCAGTTAGACAAAGGTTTGAACTCTGCTTCACCACTTACCAACCCTGTGGCCTGGGTCAAATTATTGAAGCTTGCTAAACCTTTGTTTCCTGAATCTTTAAAATGTAGATATATAATACCACTTTAGAAGGTTTAATTGAGAAAATGTATAAAATGCATAGCACAATACCAAGTACAATTTCTTCATTCATTCAACAATTATTTGTTGAACTTTTAGCATGTTCCAGGAACTGTTATGGGTTCTGGACATTCAGGGTTAAGTATTTGACTTTGCTAAGGTTATATTTTTATAGATTTTTTTAATGAATTAATATTTTATAAGCTGTTGCTGTAAAACATAACCCAAGAGGGAGAAAAAGACACTTGGTATCTATTTCTAGCTCTGATATTAACTTAGTAATGATATGTCCTTGGGCTTAAATATGATATGAGAGCAAACATGCAGGTGTGTCTGTATAAAATAAATTTTTTTTTCTAATTTTAGAGTTCAGTGTTTCTGAATTAGCAAATATTGAGAGTGGAGTACGTCTCAAGTTTGCATTAAAATATTATTAAATACTTCTGATTCTAGGAACTTGGATTAAATGTAGTTTTTCCTATTTGTAGCATTATGTAGATTTAAAAAGTAGGGGATATATATATATATATATATACACATATATATATGTGTATATATATATATATATACATACATATATATGTGTATATATATATACATATATATATATATATATATGTATGTATGTATATATATATGGATATATATGTAAAATAAGAAGACTGAAAGTTGGAGAGAAGATGGCAGACCAGCTAGGAACCTAAGACCTTGGGACACAGTGGTGGGTTTTCTGCATTTTCTTTGTGTCCCATATATCCCAGAGTTGAAAATGGACGACTCAGCAACTTGGAAATGCCAAAGGAATTGGGGGGAAAAAAAGAAGTAACAAAAGCCTGATCCCTTTATCCAAAGGGCTAGGGAAGGAACAACACAGGAAGATAGAAACTTTTAGATAACTGCTCTACTTCCAATGAACACCACAGAATAAAATGTGGCTTCATTCCCACTCATGCCAGCAAAGGCCAAGTGGGCAACCTAGATATTACCTCTTGCTAGTCTGTAGTGAGGCACCCCAAGCCCTTTCATAGGCTCATGCAAGAAAAGGCTGCATCCTGAGTAAGAAAATGAGCACCAATCCATCATATGGTAACAAGACTCTTCCCCATCTTCCATCAGTATCAGTAGAGATCATGGGGGAGGGAGGCTGCCTGTATTTCTACCCCTACCCAGTAGTAACACTCCATATTCCCACTGAAGTATTTTCAAAGGAGAACTAGTAGAGAGTCAGGAATTTCACAGTGCCCTCTGTGACATCAGTGGAGGCCACACGATGAGCAGTAACAAGGCATTCCTCTCCCTTCCCAGCCAGTGAAATATCAGTGATGACTTGTTGAGGAGTGAAAACTCTCATCCCCATCCATCATAAGGAGAAGCACCCCCTATCTCTCCAGGGTCAACGGAGGCAAAGAGGGGAAATTGGACATCTACCACCATCTGACAGTAATGAAGCTCCAGTCTCTCATTCTTTGCTGGAGCAGTGTCAAAAGAAGCTAGCTAAAACAGAAGGTTTAAATAAGATCCAGAGTCCTATAACAAAATACACAAAATGTCCATGTTTTAATAAAAAATCACTTAGCATACCAAGAACCAGGAAGACCTCAGACTGAATCAAAAAAGACAATCAAAAGATGTCAACACCAAAATGACAGAGATATTAGAATTCTGGCAAATATTTTAAAGCATCTATCATAAAAGGCTTCAATAAGTAATTATAAACACATTGAAATAGAAATGAAAAAATAGGGTCTCAGCAAAGAAATAGAAGATATAAAGAAAAATCAAATACTACTTTTGGAACTAAAAACTAAAATAACTCAGTGGGAACAAGAAAGAATCAGTGAATTGGAAAATAGAATGGGAATTACTCAATCTGAACAACAGAGAGAAAATGGACTGAAAAAACAAAATGAATAGAGCTTCAGCAACCTGTGTGAATACAACAAAAATCTAACATCGGTGTCATCAGAGTCCTAGAAGGGGAGGTGAAAGAGAATGGGGCTGAAAAAGTACTTATCAAATTTGGCAAGAGATTCAAGAAGTTGAGCAAACTCCTTACAGAATAAATTCAAGGAAATCAACACCAAAACAGGTGGAATCAAGCTCCTATAACTAAAGACAAAGAATATATCTTAATAACACAGAGAGAGAAACAATCTGCTTATAGGGGAAATATAATTTAAATGGCAGTGGGTTTCTCACCCCAAACCATGGAGTGCAGAAGGAAGTGATACACATTTTTCAAGTGCTGAAAGAAAATAAATGTAAACCCAGAATCCCGTATCCAGTGAAAATATCTTCCAGGAATGAAAGGGAAATCAAGACATTCTCAGATAAAAGAAAACAAAGAGAATTTGTCACCAGCAGAACTACCTAAAGATTGGCTACAGGAAGTTCTTAAAATAGAAAGAAGTGTTAAAAGAAGGAATCTTGAATATCAGAAGGAAGAAAGAACACAGTAAGCAAAAATATAGGTATATACAATAGATCTTCCTTTCCCTCATGTTGTCTAACTGATGTTTGATAGTGGAAGCAAAAATTTTAACAATGTATGATTTGGTTCTAAATTTCAGTAGAGCAAATAGTTCAGGCAACTATATTATAAAAGGGTGAAGGTAAAGGAACATAAAGAGAAGTTAAGTTTTTTAAACTTCATTCAAATTGGCAAAATGATGACACTGGTAGATATGACTATTCAACACTCTTCTTTCAACAACTGATAGAAAAACTGGACAGAATATCAGAGAGTATAGAAAAACTAACTCCGTCAACCAACAGGATATAACTGACATTTATAGAAAACTCCACCCAAGGACAGCAGAATGCACAGACTTTTCAACTGCTCATGAAACTGATACCAAGGTAAACCATAGCTTGGAATATAAAACAAACCTCAAGAGATTTAAAAGGTTTGAAATCATACAGAGTGTATTCTGAAATCATACAGAGTGTACTTTCTGCCACAATAGTATCATATAGAAATTGATTTTACTAAATAAGAATATATCCAAACGCTTGGAAACTAAACACTTCCACATCACACATGGGTCAAAGAGGAAGTCTCAAGGGAAATTTTTTAAAAATGCACTGAACTGAGTGAACAGTATTTCAAAATTTGTAAGACACAGCTAAAAAAGTGCTGAGAGGGCAAATTATACCCTTAAGTGCAAACATTTGAAAAGAATAAAAGTCTCAAATCAATTTAAGCTCCCATGACAAGAAATTAGAAAAAGAAGGATAAAATAAACCAAATCAGGCAAATAATGAAGACAAGAGCAGAAATCAATGACAGTGAAAACAGACAATAGAGAAAAATCAGTGAAACAAAGAGATGGCTCTTTGAAAAGGTCAATGAAATAGACAAACCTCTAGTGAAACAGATAAAAAAAGAGAGGACACAAATTACCAATATTAGAAGTGAAACCAGAGATATCATGACAGAACCTGCAGACATCAAAAAGGGTTTTTAACCTTAAAAAATGTATAAGGGCACACACTGATCTTCTTTGTTCAAAAATAGGACCATTCCACATGTATGGTTCTACAACTTGCTTTTTTTAATGTATTGGGTTGGCCAAAGAGTGTGTTCGGATTTTTCTGCAACATCTTACAGAAAAACCCGAGTGAACTCTTTGGCCAAGCCGATAACAATATGTTAGTCCATTCATTAACCAATACTTACCGAGATCTTAGTGAGTACCAGTTCCATTAAATGAATATATCAGTATTTAAATTATATTTGTTATTGCTAGTTTTTCACTATTACAAATTAAGTTAAGGGAACATTATAGTAAAAAAGAAATACTACACACAACTCCTAACCCATAGATTTGATTACTTAGATGAAATGGACCAATTCCTTGAAAAAACCCAAACTAATACAACTCACTCAATTTGAAATAATTTCAATAACCATATAACTATAAAGTATTTGTAATTTACAAACTCACAAAAAAGTGATCTCCAGGTCCAGATTATTTTATTGGATAATTCTACCAAATTTTAAAGAAAACTTAACAACAATTCTACATAATATTTTCCAGAAAATAGAGGAGGAAAGACTATTTCTCAATTTTGGCTTAAGATAGAACTAAAATGAATAACACTACAGATGATATCCATCATAAATATTAATACAAAAATTCTTAAAACATTAGCAAATAGAATTCAGCAGTATATAGAAAGTGTTATATACTATGATCAGTGGTGTTTATTCCAAGAATGAAAGGCCCATTTTAATATTTGAAGCTTAATCAATAGAATCCAATGTAACACACTAAAAAAAAAAATCACATTATCAATTGGTGAATAAAAAGAATTTTACACAGTTCAACTCCTATTCATGATAAACACTATCAGGAAAAAATAGGAGTAGAATAGAACATCCTCAACTTGATAAAAAAGATCTACAAAAACCTACAACATTATACTCAATGTGAAAGAATGAATGGCTTACCCCTGGAATAAGATAGAAATGTTGTCTACTATTACCACTCTTAGCATAATGCTGGGAGCTCTAGCTAGTGCAGTAAGTCGCGACTGAGGTTAATGATATACAGATAGGAAGGGAAATAATAAAACTGTCCATATACACAAATGGTATGATTGCTTAGACTATCCCACAGAATGTACCAAAAAAATTTAGAGGTAAGGAGTGAGTTCAACACGGTCACAAGATACAAAATAATCACAAAAATCAACTATATTTTCATATATAAAAATGAAAATGAGGACACTGAAATTTACAATACAATTTACAGTTGCTCAAAAAAATTAAATATCTTAGTGTATATCTAACACAAACATGTATAGTACTTTTATATGAAAAAGACTAAATATTGATTAAGGTAACTGAAGAAGGTAATAGATTGCAAGATTCAACATAGTAAATATGTCAGTTTTCCTCCAATTTACATAAAGGTTTTATACAATCCCTACCAAAGTCCTAGTAAGAATGTTTATAGATGTAGGCCAGATTACCCTAATATTAATATGAAAAGGCAAAAGAATTGGAAACTGAAACAATTTATATATATGTATATAAAACATATTTACAGTGAACAAGATGGTCCAATATCAGTGTGTGAATAAACACATAGATCAGTGGAACAAAGTCAAGAATCCAGAAGTAGACCCATTCAATATTACCAACTGATTTTTGACAAAGGCACAAAAACAACTCAACAGAGGAAATATAGACCTTTCAACAAATAGTGCTGGAGTAATTGAACATTCATGGGTATAAAAATGGACCTCAAGCTAAGAGTCATACCTTATACAAAAATTAGTTCAAAATGGATCATGGAATTAATGTAAAATGTAAAAATACAGGACTTAAAAAAGAAACATAGGAGAAAGTCTTTGGGACTTAAGGATAGGAAAGAATTCTTACATTGGCACCCAAAGTATGATCCATAGGGAAAAAAAGAAAAAGATAAATTGGACTTCATCAAAATTTAGAAAGTTTGCTCTATAAAAGACTCTGTTATGAGGATAAAAATAACTACAAGTCAGAGAAAATATTTCAAACCACATACCTGACAAAAAAACTAATATCTAGAATACATAAAGAACTATCAAAACTCAACAGTAAAAAACCCCAAAAAATTCCAATTAGAAAATGAGCAAAAGAAAACAAAAACAAAAACCCACACATTTCACTGAATAGGATACAAGAAGGCAAAGAAACACATGAAAAGATGTTCAACATCATTAGCCATTAGGGAAATGCAAAAGACATCACTCTGCACCTCCCAATGGCTAGAATAACAATGACAAAACCAAATGCTGTTGAGGATACAGAGAGTCTAGGTTACTAACATTTTGCTAGTAGGAATGTAAAACGAAACAACGACTTTAGAAAGCAGCTTAACAGTTTCTTTAAGAAAGTGTGCAACCACCTATATCACTTACCAATTGCATTCTTGGGCATTTATCCCAGAGAAAGGAAAACATATTCACACAAAAAATAGTACAGGAATATTTATAGCAGTTTTATTGAAAATAACTAAAAACTAGAAACAATCTAGATGTCCTTCAAGAGTGAATGGTTAAATAAATTGTGGTACATCTATACCGTGAAACACTATTCAGCAATAAAAAGGAACACAAGATTGATGCATTCAATAACCTAGATGAATCTCCAGAGAATTTTGCTGAGTGAAAAAAGCAAATCCCAAAAGATTATGGACTATGTGATTCCATTTACAGAACATTTTTGAAATGCTAAAATTATAGAAATAAAGGATATATAAACAGAGCAGGAGTTAAGTAGAGGGAGGAGTTGAGGGTGGGTATAGCTATAAGAGGGCAACATGAGGGATCCATGTGGTGATGCAAATCTTCTGTACTTTGACTTTATTGCTGTCTAAATTCTGGTTGTGACACTGTACTACAGATTTCAAGGTGTCATCATTAGGAAACTGGGTAAAAGGTGTACAGGATTCTTCTGTAGTACTTATTACAACTGCATGTGCACCTACAATTATTTCAAAATTAAAAGATAAAAAAGATTTTAAAAAGATCTAAGTGTCAGCCCAAACAACAGAAAAAAACTAGAGTAATGAATGAGAATGACAGACATATTTGTCCAAAATATTTTCTAAAGCTATACAAATCTGGACAGTGATTCAAAATCATGGAATTCTTAAAGGATAGAGGCAATAAAACAATTTGTGTTTTGCATCACTTTGTTCTCATCACCTAATCAATATGTGATTCTAATGATCTGTGTCATTTTTGAAGAAATAAAACATTTATATGTCTTTTCTCATAGAAAAAGTAATGTATCAAAATTACAACAGTATATTTCTTTCTCTATTTTAAATGAGAATTACAGTCAAACATATGGACAAAAGTCAATTATTATTTCAAAAAGTACATAAAGACTTTTTTAAATGAATTTAATTAATTTATTTATTTTTGGCTGTGTTGTGTCTTTTTTGCGTGTGTGGGCTTTCTCTAGTTGCGGTGAGCGGGGGCTATTCTTGGTTAAGGTACGCAGGCTTCTCATTGTGGTGGCTTCTCTCATTGCAGTGGCTTCTCTCATTGCGGAGCATTGACTCTAGGCTCACAGGCTTCAGTAGTTGTAGCACACGGGCTTCAGTAGTTGTGGCTTGCGGGCTTTAGAGCGCAGGCTCAGTAGTTGTGGTGCACGGGCTTACTTGCTCTGCGGCATGTGGGATCTTCCCAGACCAGGGATTGAACCCGTGTCCCCTGAACTGGCGGGTAGATTCTTAACCAGTGGGCCACCAGGGAAGTCCCAAGACTTCCTTTTTAACATGAGATATTTAAACACTATTAGGATAACTCCCAACTGAAAAATTTGTTTAAAAAATTACTACTATTAATATCAATGTGAAAATACAATACGGACATATATTTATTGAAACTATTGCCAAAGTTTTTTTCTTTGAAAGTTTATATACATACATATAAATACATATATTAATGTATATATGTGTGTGTGTGTATATATATATATATATATATATATATACACACACACACACAAACATAGAGAGAGAGAGAGAGAGAGAGAGAGAGAAACTGCAAAAGAATAGTTAGAAACTAAGAATGTAAAATATAAGTGTTAAGCCAATGCAAAGTTATGGGCCAGGTTTACTGACAATATTACTGATCTACAACTTTAAATGTTACCTTCAAAGTTTCTAATGATTTTACAGCAAGCATAAAAAAGTGAGTATTAAAGTCCATACTTCAGGGGGTAAAACATTTTTACATAGAAAGAAAATCTTCCTTTTTCATATATTAGAGGTAAAATTTTTTTAAATAGCTCTTTATTGGAGTATAATTGCTTCACAATACTGTGTTACTTTCTGTAACACAACAAAGCAAATCATCCAGATGCATACACATGACCCCATATCCCCTCCCTCTTGCACCTCCCTCCCACCCTCCCTATCCCACACCTCTAGGTCATCGCAAAGCACCCAGCTGATCTCCCTGTGCTATGTGGCTACTTCCCACCAGTTAGAGGAAAAATTTTTAAGTTTGATGCAAATAAAGATGGTAACAGATATGCAAGGTATTTTAAAATACAGTTTTATTGATTTTATTTTGCCTACACCATCTGTTTATACTTAATCCTCATTCAACAGTGAAAATTTCATGATTTTCTAAGTTTCAGATACTGTACAATGAACTAAATATGCAAAAGTAAAGAAAACAGGGTTTCAAGTATTTGTGAATTGGAACAATTAATAACTATTAAAGAATTTTAATAATTAAATTTAATTCAGAGGATGATGTAGTAATTTTTGCAATTCTTAAACAGCTCAACAGCTTGCAGGAATAGCATAGCAGTGGAGTTTGAATGGAATAATAAGAATAAAGAGATACATTGATTATTAAATACTTATCAGCATATTTGAGTTTGGAAGTACCTCAAAAATTGATGAAATTTCCTCCTTATATCCTTAAGAAAACTAACACTCAAATCTCACAATCAGTGTGTCATAGAAGGACAAATATGTCAAGTCCTAAGCCAAATAAGAAATTTTTCCACCTAGCAAAATGTAATGATATGTGAAACAACGCTATTTGCTTAACACTGTACAGTTCCTTAGGTTTTGCACAGCAATAGGTAACAAAATTAAGTGCTACCTAATGCTATTATTTTTCCAATACTGTAGCAAGCCCATGAAACTTAGAGAATATGATCACACAGCATCTACTACAATGCTTAACAGATAGCTCTTTCTCATTATTTGCTGAACTTCCTTCTCTTTACTATGTTTTTGTCTCATTAATACATTATTGCACTCATCACAGCTTGCTGTTCCCCTAGTGGATATTGAATTCCTTGAAGTCAGAGACTTCATCTTATATAGATTTGCATCCTTAGCATTTTCACAGTATTTGGTTTTTAGCAAGTCCTCAAAATAGGAGTATTAATAGAACTTACTGTGCTTAACAAGAAGCACAGAGAATAATATGAATTACTAATTGAATTGTGCCTTATCGAGTTAAGATTCTTTTCTTTTAATGTGCTTGCCAATAGCCTGAAATACTTATAATACATCAGGAAATGGCCAATCCACCATTCTGGCACCACATCTTAACTGAAATATCTCCATAAAGATTGGAAGAAATTAGATGATCAATAGTTCTCTAATGCTTACAAAGAAGGTGAAAGACAGGACGAAAATTAGAACATAAGTTGCAAATGGCCAGGATTAGAGTGTTGAACAGTAATAGGTCTTTTTAATAAAGCATTTATTATATCATTAAATTATTTTCATTTTCATCAGGATTATAATTATCTCACTATCCATTTCTTCTGTAACTGCTGATAAGAACAAGTTTTGTTTTTATTTATTTATTTATTTATTGTAACATCTTGATTGGAGTATAATTGCTTTACAATGGTGTGTTAGTTTCTGTTTTTTAACCCAGTGAATCAGCTATACATATATATATATATATATATATATATATATATATATATATATATATATATATATATATCCCCACATCTCCTCCCTCTTGCATCTCCTTCTCACCCTCCCTATCCCACCCCTCTAGGTGGTCACAAAGCATGGAGCTGATCTCCCTGTGCTATGAGGCTGCTTCCCACTAGTTATTTTACATTTGTAAAATAGTATATATAAGTCCATGCCAGTCTCTCACTTCGCCCCGGCTTACACTTCCCCCTCCCCATGACCTTAAGTCCATTCTCTATGTCTGCGTCTTTATTCCTGTCATGCCCCTACGTTCTTCATAACCATTTTTTTTTAGGTTCCATATATATGTGTTAGCATATGGTATTTGTTTCTCTCTTTCTGACTTACTTCACTCTTTATGACAGAATCTAGGTCCTTCCACCTCACTACGAATAACTCAATTTCGTTTCATTTTATGGCTGAGTAATATTCCATTGTACATATGTGCCACATATTCTTTATCCATTCATCTGTTGATGGACGCTTAGGTTGCTTCCATGACCTGGCTATTGTAAACAGAGCTGCAATGAGCATTTTTAAGGAACCTCCATACTGTTCTCCATAGTGCTGTATCAATTTACGTTCCCACCAACAGAGCAAGAGAGTTCCCTTTTCTCCACATCCTCTCCAGCAGTTATTGTTTCTAGATTTTTTGATTATGGCCATTCTGACCAGTGTGAGGTGATACCTCATTGTAGTTTTGATTTGCATTTCTCTAATGATTAGTGATGCTGAGCATCTTTTCATGTGTTTGTTGGCAATCTGTATATCTTCTTTGGGAAAAATGTTTATTTAGGTCTTCTGACCATTTTTGAATTGGGTTGTTTGTTTTTTTGATATTGAGTTGCATGAGCTGCTTGTAAATTTTGGAGATTAATCCTCTGTCAGTTGCTTCATTTGCAAATATTTTCTCACATTCTGAGGGTTGTCTTTTCTTCTTGTTTATGGTTTCCTTTACTGTGCCAAAGCGTTTCAGTTTCATTAGGTCCCATTTGTTTATTCTTGTTTTTATTTCCATTTCTCTAGGAGGTGGGTAAAAGGATCTTGCTGTGATTTATGTCAGAGTGTTCTGCCTCTGTTTTTCTCTAAGAGTTTTATAGTGTCTGGACTTACACTTAGGTCTTTAATCCATTTGGAGTTTATTTTTGTTGTATGGTGTTAGAGAGTATTCAAATTTCATTCTTTTACACGTACCTGTCCAGTTTTCCCAGCATCACTTATTCAAGAGGCTGTCTTTTCTCCATTGTATATTCTTGCCTCCTTTGTCAAAAATAAGGTGACCATATGTGTGTGGGTTTATCTCTGGGCTTGCTATCCTGTTTCATTGATCTATATTTCTGTTTTTGTGCCAGAACCATATTTTCTTGATTACTGTAGCTTTGTAGTATAGTCTGAAGTCAGGGAGCCTGATTCCTCCAGCTTCATTTTTCTTTCTCAAGACTGCTTTGGCTATTCGTGGTCTTTTGTGTTTCCATATAAATTGTGAAATTTTTTGTTCTAGTTCTGTGAAAAATGCCATTGGTAGTTTGTAGGGATTGCATTGAATCTGTAGATTGCTTTGGGTAGTAGAATCATTTTCACAATGTTGATTCTTCCAATCCAAGAACATGGTATATCTCTCCATCTGTTTGTATCATCTTTAATTTCTTTCATCAGTGTCTTACAGTTTTCTGTATACAGGTGTTTTGTCCCCTTAGGTAGATTTATTCCTAGGTATTTTATTCTTTTTGTTGCAATGATAAATGGGAATGTTACCATAATTTCTCTTTCAGATTTTTCATCATTAGTGTATAGGAATGCAAGAGATTTCTGTGCATTAATTTTGTATCCTGCTACTTTACCAAATTCATTGATCTGATTCCTTGATTAACCCAGATAAAAACATGTTTCTAAGCTGGGTGATATTACTGCTGAAGGTTGCTTCTGTTCCAAGGTGATGTGAAGGAGCAAGGAGAGTAGGGAGGAGGAAAGGAATGCAAACCAAAAAGGAATGCATGTACACTTTTCCCTCTTTTAATACGCATGTATCTGTAAAGGAGCTACAGTATTTGAAGATGTCAACATGAATGCCTGCAAATAAACTATAAATGCTGGCAATAAAAGAATGTGAGTACAATCTTGAAAGGAGGTAGTTTTACTGTTCAAAGCATTGAACATTCTTTAGCTACACTGGGACAAGGAACGGACAGGTCCACAGGGACTCATAATAGTTCATATACCATGAAACAGAGGAATAACAACACCTTTATTTGGGCTGAGGTGATGGGATTCTGGTCTTTTGCTAGCTACAAGAAATTTACAGTAAAAACAAAAATACATGACCTTTTCAAGGATATGGAATTTTTGAAAGGAAGGTGATCATTAAGACAAATAGAAAATATATGAACAGATATGTCCTGAAATTCATTTATCTGTATGGAATACCAAAACTTCCTTAAAACTAAGCATTGTTGTAAATGTGTGTCATCTTTTAAGGAATAATCACCTACAACTGAATTTGCATTACTGTGAATCAACCTAGTTATTGGTTATATTTCTCTATGAATCAAAGCAATAATACAATGCCAGTTGTTTTAAAACACTATAACTGATACTAAGAGTTTTCCTGTTCTGGGAGGCTACAACTGAAGCTTAAAAATCTACTTATATTTTCATGCATTAAATTTATAATTTAAGTCTTGTTTCCAAGACTGTTGTATCTTGGAAACTGGTTGTAAAATTATAAACTATAGGGTATCAAAAGGTCTAAATTATTAGATGGTAGGTAAGAGGAAACATTTTTCACATTATTAAAAAAATAAACATAAACCAGTATTGAAAGACTTTTACAGTGAATACCTTGCTTTTATGTACATTTTTAAAACTTCTGCCTTTTAATGGGGGTGTAAGTCTATTAATATTTAATGTAATTCTTGATGTTTGGATATAAGATGACCATTCTACTAGTTGTCTATTACCCTTGTTGACCTTTTCTCATTTTCTCCTTTCCTGCCTTCCCTTGAATTCAACAGTTTTTAAAATTGCATTTTAGTTTACCAGTAGACTTTTTTAGCTAAACCCTTCTGCATTAATTTTTAGTGCTCATTTTAAGTTCACAATGTGCATTCTTAATATTTCACAGGTCTGCTTCCACATAATGTTGTAACACTTGCAATTATATAGGTCTGTTCATTCCACCTCTTTCTTTTTATGGTAAAGTTTTCATGTGTATTATATCACATATTTTCTAAACACAAAAGATAATGTTATAGTGTTTAGTCAATAGTGTGCATTTAAAAGAAATGATCATATCCAATTTTTTCATTTATTCCTTAAAATTCAAGGGTCCATACTGTATCTTCCCCTATAATCTGAAGAACTCCTTTAGCATTTTCTGTAGTATAGGTCTGTTGAGATTGAATATTGAATTCTAGTGAATTAGTTTCCTTTTTAAATCTAAAAATATATATAGGAATGATATTTGTCCCAAATGTCATATTTAGGTTAATAGATTTTATTTTTTTAGCACTTTAAAGATGTTATTTCATTGTCTTCTGACCCCTATTATTCTTGGTGCAGTCAGTGATCATTAGAATTTTGGCATAGCTATATATAATGTGTCTTTTCTTCTGGTTGCTTTACAAATATACTTATTTCATTTTATTTTGTCAAATTGATTATTATGTACTTAGGCATGATTTTTATTATCTTACTTGGGTTTCATTGAACTTTTTGCATTTGTAAATGTATGTACTTTACCATATTTAAGACATTTTCAGCCATTATTTCTCCAAACATTTAAATTTTATTACCAATTTTCTCTTTTCTCTTCTTATTTGGTAGGTCTATTGATATTGTCTCACAGGTCTTGAGACAATAGTTCTGCCAATTTTTCTAATGTTCCTTTTTGTTTCCTTCTATTTTCTAGATTGATTAAATTCAATTGTCTTATATTTGCTTCCTCTTTCCTTTGTTATTTCTAGTCTTCCGTGAAATGCACCCAGTGAATTATTTTTCATATATTGCATTTTTCAGTTTTAAAATTTTTATTTAGGCAATGAGAAGACTTCCGGGTAAGATGGCGGAAGAGTAAGACGCGGAGATCACCTTCCTCCCCACGGATACACCAGAAATACAGCTACACGTGGAACAACTCCTACAGAACACCTACTGAACGCTGGCAGAAGACCCCAGACCTCCCAAAAGGCAAGAAACTCCCCACATACCTGAGTAGGGCAAAGCGGAGAGATCCCTACACAGAGGATCGGTGCCGAGCGGCACTCACCAGCCCGAGAGGCTTGTCTGCTCGCCCGCCGGGGCAGTCGGCACTGGGAGCTGAGGCGCGGGCTTCGGTCAGAGCGCAGGGAGAGGACTGGGGCTGGCGGCGAGAACTCAGCCTGAAGGGGGCTAATGTGCCACAGCTAGCCGGGAGGGAGTCCGGGAAAACTCTGGAGCTGCCGAAGAGGCAAGAGACTTTTTCTTTCCTCTTGGTTTCCTGGTGCGCGACGAGAGGGGATTAAGAGCGCTGCTTAAAGGGGCTCCACAGACGGGCGCGAGTCGCGACTGAAAGCGCGGAGCCCAGTGACAGGCGTGGGACGCTGGGGCTGCTGCTGCCGCCGCCAAGAAGCCTGTGTGCGAGCGCAGGTCACTGCCCACACCGCCCTTCCGGGAGCCTGTGCAGCCCGCCACTGCCGGGGTCCCGGGATCCAGGGGCGGCTTCCCTGGGAGAACGCACGGTGTGCCTCGGGCTGGTGCAACGTCACGCCGACCTCTGCCGCTGCAGGCTCGCCCCGCACTCCGTGCCCCTCCCTCCCTCCCGGCCTGAGTGAGCCAGAGTCCCCGAAGAGGCTGCTCCTTTAACCCTGTCCTGTCTGAGCGAAGAACAGACGCCCTCCGGCGACCTACATGCAGAGGCGGGGCCAAATCCAAAGCTGAGACCCAGGAGCTGTGAGAACAAAGAAGAGAAAGGGAAACCTCTCCCAGCAGCCTCAGAAGCAGCGGATTAAAGCTCCACAATCAACTTGATGTACCCTGCATCTGTGGAATACATGAATAGACAACACATCATCCCAAATTGAGGAGCCCGGAGTCAGTGCTGTGCCTCTGAGGTGGGAGAGCCAACTTCAGGACACTGGTCCACAAGAGACCTCCCAGCTCCACATAATATCAAACGGCGAAAATCTTCCAGAGATCTCCATCTCAACACCAGCACCCAGCTTCACTCAACGACCAGCAGGCTACAGTGCTGGACACCCTAAGCCAAACAACTAGCAAGACAGGAACACAACGCCACCCATTAGCAGAGAGGTGGCCTAAAATCATAAAAAGTCCACAGACACCCCAAAACACACCACCAGACGTGGACCTGCCCACCAGAAAGACAAGATCCAGCCTCATCCACCAGAACACAGGCACTAGTCCCCTCCACCAGGAAGCCTACACAACCCACTAAACCAACCTTAGCCACTGGGGACAGACACCAAAAACAACAGGAACTACGAACCTGCAGCCTGCAAAAAGGAGACCCCAAACACAGTAACATAAGCAAAATGAGAAGACAGAAAAACACACAGCAGGAGAAGGAGCAAGATAAAAACCCAGCAGACCTAACAAATGAAGAGGTAATAGGCACTCTACCTGAAAAAGAATTCAGAATAATGATGGTAAAGATGATCCAAGATTCTATTTCCCAGATCCAAAATCTTGGAAATAGAATAGACAAAATGCAAGAAACAGTTAACAAGGACCTAGAAGAACTAAAGATGAATCAAGCATCGATTAAAAACACAATACATGGGGCCTCCCTGGTGGCGCAGTGGTTGAGAGTCCGCCTGCCGATGCAGGGGATACGGGTTCGTGCCCCGGTCCGGGAGGATCCCATATGCCGCGGAGCGGCTGGGCCCGTGAGCCATGGCCGCTGAGCTTGCGCATCCGGAGCCTGTGCTCCGCAACGGGAGAGGCCACAACAGTGAGAGGCCCGCGTACCGCAAAAAAAAAAAAAAAAAAAAAAAAAAAAACACAATACATGAAATAAAAAATACTCTAGACGGGATCAATAGCAGAATAACTGAGGCAGAAGAACGGATAAGTGAGGTGGAAGATAAAATAGTGGAAATAACTGCTGCAGAGCAAAATAAAGAAAAAAGAATGAAAAGAACAGAGGACAGTCTCAGAGACCTCTGGGACAACATTAAACGCACCAACATTCGAATTATAGGGGTTCCAGAAGAAGAAGAGAAAAAGAAAGGGACTGAGAAAATATTTGAAGAGATTATAGTTGAAAACTTCCCTAATATGGGAAAGGAAATAGTTAATCAAGTCCAGGAGGCACAGAGAGTCCCATACAGAATAAATCCAAGGAGAAATACGCCAAGACACATATTAATCAAACTGTCAAAAATTAAACACAAAGAAATCATATTAAAAGCAGCAAGGCAAAAACAACAAATAACACACAAGGGAATCCCCATCAGGATAACAGCTGATCTCTCAGCAGAAACTCTACAAGCCAGAAGGGAGTGGCAGGACATACTTAAAGTGATGAAGGAGAAAAACCTGCAACCAAGATTACTCTACCCAGCAAGGATCTCATTCAGATTTGATGGAGAAATTAAAACGTTTACAGACAAGCAAAAGCTGAGAGAGTTCAGCACCACCAAACCAGCTTTACAACAAATGCTAAAGGAACTTCTCTAGGCAAGAAACACAACAGAAGGAAAAGACCTACAATAATGAACCCAAAACAATTAAGAAAATGGGAATAGGAACATACATATCGATAATTACCTTAAATGTAAATGGACTAAATGCTCCCACCAAAAGACACAGAGTGGCTGAATGGATACAAAAACAAGACCCATCTATATGCTGTCTACAAGAGACCCACTTCAGACCTAGAGACACATACAGACTGAAAGTAAGGGGATGGAAAAAGATATTCCATGCAAATGGAAACCAAAAGAAAGCTGGAGTAGCAATTCTCATATCAGACAAAATAGACTTTAAAATAAAGACTACTAGAAGAGATAAAGAAGGACACTACATAATGATCAAGGGATCGATCCAAGAAGAAGATATAACAATTGTAAATATTTATGCACCCAACATAGGAGCACCTCAATACATAAGGCAAATACTAACAAGCCATAAAAGGAGAAATCGACAGTAACACACTCATAGTAGGGGACTTTAACACCCCACTTTCACCAATGGACAGATCATCCAAAATGAAAATAAATAAGGAAACACAAGCTTTAAATGATACATTAAACAAGATGGACTTAATTGATATTTATAGGACATTCCATCCAAAAACAACAGAATACACATTTTTCTCAAGTGCTCATGGAACATTCTCCAGGATAGATCATATCTTGGGTCACAAATCAAGCCTTGGTAAATTTAAGAAAATTGAAATTGTATCAAGTATCTTTTCCGACCACAATGCTATGAGACTAGATATCAATTACAGGAAAAGAGCTGTAAAAAATACAAACACATGGAGGCTAAACAATACACTACTTAATAACGAAGTGATCACTGAAGAAATCAAAGAGGAAATTAAAAAATACCTAGAAACAAATGACAATGGAGACACGACGACCCAAAACCTATGGGATGCAGCAAAAGCAGTTCTAAGAGGGAAGTTTATAGCAATACAATCCCACCTTAAGAAACAGGAAACATCTCGAATAAACAACCTAACCTTGCACCTAAAGCAATTAGAGAAAGAAGAACAAAAACATCCCAAAGTTAGCAGAAGGAAAGAAATCATAAAAATCAGATCAGAAATAAATGAAAAAGAAATGAAGGAAACGATAGCAAAGATCAATAAAACTAAAAGCTAGTTCTTTGAGAAGATAAACAAAATTGATAAACCATTAGCCAGACTCATCAAGAAAAAAAGGGAGAAGACTCAAATCAATAGAATTAGAAATGAAAAAGGAGAAGTAACAACTGACACTGCAGAAATACAAAAGATCATAAGAGATTACTATAAGCAACTCTATGCCAATAAAATGGACAACCTGGAAGAAATGGACAAATTCTTAGAAATGCACAACCTGCCAAGACTGAATCAGGAAGAAATAGAAAATATGAACAGACCAATCACAAGCACTGAAATTGAAACTGTGATAAAAAATCTTCCAACAAACAAAAGCCCAGGACCAGATGGCTTCACAGGCGAATTCTATCAAGCATTTAGAGAAGAGCTAACACCCATCCTTCTGAAACTCTTCCAAAATATAGCAGAGGGAGGAACACTCCCAAATTCATTCTACGAGGCCACCATCACCTTGATACCAAAACCAGACAAGGATGTCACAAAGAAAGAAAACTACAGGCCAATATCACTGATGAACATAGATGCAAAAATCCTCAACAAAATACTAGCAAACAGAATCCAACAGCACATTAAAAGGATCATACACCATGATCAAGTGGGGTTTATTCCAGGAATGCAAGGATTCTTCAATATACGCAAATCAATCAACGTGATACACCATATTAACAAATTGAAGGAGAAAAACCATATGATCATCTCAATAGATGCAGAGAAAGCTTTCGACAAAATTCAACACCCATTTATGATAAAAACCCTGCAGAAAGTAGGCATAGAGGGAACTTTCCTCAACATAATAAAGGCCATATATGACAAACCCACAGCCAGCATCGTCCTCAATGGTGAAAAACTGAAACCATTTCCACTAAGATCAGGAACAAGACAAGGTTGCCCACTCTCACCACTCTTATTCAACCTAGTTTTGGAAGTTTTAGCCACAGCAATCAGAGAAGAAAAGGAAATAAAAGGAATCCAAATTGGAAAAGAAGAAGTAAAGCTGTCACTATTTGCAGATGACATGATACTATACATAGAGAATCCTAAAGATACTACCAGAAAACTACTAGAGTTAATCAATGAATTTGGTAAAGTTGCAGGATACAAAAT
Organism: Mesoplodon mirus; assembly: GCF_964341445.2. Lineage (NCBI taxonomy): Eukaryota > Metazoa > Chordata > Mammalia > Artiodactyla > Ziphiidae > Mesoplodon > Mesoplodon mirus. The sequence goes on along the minus strand of NC_138982.1, from coordinate 105,185,419 downwards.
TAATGCACAGAAATCTCTGGCATTCCTATATACTGATGATGAAAAATCTGAAAGTGAAATGAAGGAAACACTCCCATTTACCATTGCAACAAAAAGAATAAAATATCTAGGAATAAACCTACCTAAGGAGACAAAAGACCTGTATGCAGAAAATTATAAGACACTGATGAAAGAAATTAAAGATGATACAAATAGATGGAGAGATGTACCATGTTCTTGGATTGGAAGAATCAACATTGTGAAAATGACTCTACTACCCAAAGCAATCTACAGGTTCAATGCAATCCCTATCAAACTACCACTGGCATTTTTCACAGAACTAGAACAAAAACTTTCACAATTTGTATGGAAACACAAAAGACCCCGAATAGCCAAAGCAATCTTGAGAACGAAAAATGGAGCTGGAGGAATCAGGCTCCCTGACTTCAGACGATACTACAAAGCTACAGTCATCAAGACAGTATGGTACTGGCACAAAAACAGAAAGATAGATCAATGGAACAGGATAGAAAGCCCAGAGATAAACCCACGGACATATGGTCACCTTATCTTTGATAAAGGAGGCAGGAATGTACAGTGGAGAAAGGACAGTCTCTTCAATAAGTGGTGCTGGGAAAACTGGATAGGGACATGTAAAAGTATGAGATTAGATCACTCCCTAACACCATACACAAAAATAAGCTCAAAATGGATTAAAGACCTAAATGTAAGGCCAGACACTATCAAACTCTTAGAGGAAAACATAGGCAGAACACTGTATGACATAAATCACAGCAAGATCCTTTTTGACCCACCTCCTAGAGAAATGGAAATAAAGACAAAAATAAACACATGGGACCTAATGAAACTTCAAAGCTTTTGCACAGCAAAGGAAACCATAAACAAGACCAAAAGACAACCCTCAGAATGGGAGAAAATATTTGCAAATGAAGCAACTGACAAAGGATTAATCTCCAAAATTTATAAGCAGCTCATGCAGCTCAATAACAAAAAAACAAACAACCCAATCCAAAAATGGGCAGAAGACCTAAATAGACATTTCTCCACAGAAGATATACAGACTGCCAACAAACACATGAAAGGATGCTCAACATCCTTACTCATTAGAGAAATGCAAATCAAAACTACAATGAGATATCATCTCACACCAGTCAGAATGGCCATCATCAAAAAATCTAGAAACAATAAATGCTGGAGAGGGTGTGGAAAAAAGGGAACACTCTTGCACTGCTGGTGGGAATGTGAATTGGTACAGCCGCTATGGAGAACGGTATGGAGGTTCCTTAAAAAACTACAAATAGAACTACCATATGACCCAGCAATCCCACTACTGGGCATATACCCTGAGGAAACCATAATTCAAAAAGGGACATGTACCAAAATGTTCATAGCAGCCCTATTTACAATAGCCCGGAGATGGAAACAACCTAAGTGTCCATCATCGGATGAATGGATAAAGAAGATGTGGCACATATATACAATGGAATATTACTCAGCCATAAAAAGAAATGAAATTGAGCTATTTGTAATGAGGTGGGTAGACCTAGAGTATGTCATACAGAGTGAAGTAAGTCAGAAAGAGAAAGACAAATACTGTATGCTAACACATATATATGGAATTTAAGAAAAAAAAATGTCATGAAGATCATAGGGGTAAGACAGGAATAAAGACACAGACCTACTAGAGAATGGACTTGAGGATATGGGGAGGGGGAAGGGTAAGCTGTGACAAAGCCAAAGAGCGGCATGGACATATATACACTACCAAACGTGAGGTAGATAGCTAGTGGGAAGCAGCCGCATAGCACAGGGAGATCAGCTCGATACTTTGTGACTGCCTGGAGGGGTGGGATAGGGAGGTTGGGAGGGAGACACAAAAGGGAGGGGATATGGAAACATATGTATATGTATAACTGATTAAATTTGTTATAAAGCAAAAAAATAAAATAAAATAAAATTTAAAAAAAAATTTTATTTAATTGTTTTTATGGTTTCTATTTCTTTGCCAAGATTTTCCATGCCTTCATTTATTATAAGTTGATTTTCTTTCATGTCCTTTATTGGCTAATTCTAATATTTTGTTCCTATCAAGATGTATTTATATTTATTATATTTTTCTTTGGGAATGGTTCACATTTTTCTATTTCTTCATATGTCAAATAATTTAGGATTCCATCATGAACATTGTGGTACATTCTGTTGTACTTTTCCCAAGCAGACTGTTTTATGAGACATTTAAATTAGTTGAAATCAAAGTATAATTCCATACCTTAGGCACATGTCAAAATCTCAGTTCAGTCTTTTTACCTTTGCCTGAACTATTCAGAGTTTATTCTGCAAATGTGTAGTTTAGGGGACAGGCCAGAAATGTTGGCAGAGTTTATAGGAGAATTGAGACTCTCTGTCTCTGTTCTCTTGTTTCTAAGACTCCTCCTTCATTTTTCAGTGGTTGTGTTTGCCTCAAACTAAAGCATTTGAGTAGGAGAGCTACATGACACCTGATGGGCCTCTCCTTAGCAAAAGTTGTAAAATAAGTACACAGGTGCACACATACATACATAAAGAATAAAACCACCTACCACATTCCCTATTCTAAATTATGTATTCCCCCTGCTGTCAGATTATGGTTGCTTTCCACTGTTTTTGATGTTTTGTAAATGGTTTATACTTGGCAACTGGAGGAGGGTCAATTAAATATGAGTTTTCTTGACCATTGCCTAAAGCAGAACCTAGAGATAAGTCATTTTAATATTAAAATGAACTAGAATACGGGCCAAAAAAAGTAGGTTTCAGGTCTTATTGGTAAAGTTGGACTGTAGAGTTGGTCCGCTATTAACCCAGATAACAAAGCTCCAACCTAGGGCTTCCCTGGTGGCGCGGTGGTTGAGAGTCCGCCTGCCGATGCAGGGGACACAGGTTCGTGCCCCGGTCTGGGAAGATCCCACATGCCGCGGAGCGGCTGGGCCCGTGAGCCATGGCCGCTGAGACTGTGCGTCCGGAGCCTGTGCTCCGCAACGGGAGAGGCCGCAACAGTGAGAGGCCCGCGTACCGCAAAAAAAAAAAAAAAAAAAAAAGCTCCAACCTGGCTAACTAAATCTTGATGTTGATCTAAACAAGCCTGTCTCTGACATTCTCATAATGCACTTGGATTTTTTTAAGTATTAGTTGGTTTTACTTTTTTATCATTTATTTGTTTATTTATTTATTTGGCCACACCACGCGGCTTGTGGGATCTTAGTTCCCTGACCAGGATTGAACCCTGGGCCCTCAGCAGTGAAAGCACAGAGTCCTAACCACTGGACCACCAGGGAATTCCCTGCACTTGGATTTTTACGTGAACCTCAAAACCTGATAGAAACTTGTTTGGCAAATTTTCAGGAATATGAATTTACTATCTATTTAAGAGGGAAAAAATGTAAGCCCATGGAAAAGACTAAAAGTTTTTGAAAAACAAACTTCTCATCCCGATGGTAAGACAGGATTTTCCATTCCATATTTCTTAATAATACCTCTCTGAGTTTCTCTGCATTGAGTAGCATGTTTGCAAATTGTTTCTGAAAAGAATAGTTTTAGGGGAGAGATCACAAGTTTTATTTTGTTTTTTAACAAATACTGTAACATGACATATGAAAAAGCTGATGGCTTCCATTTTTATGTTTTAAATAATAAGTAATTTATATTTAAAGTGCTTGGGAAAGCATACATTTTGTTGATTTTCTGAAGGTTTTCTTTTTTGGCAGTTTTAATAATTTTTCTGGAAATTTTGCATGTGATAAGTCAAGAGCCCATCATCTGCCTTAGGTAGACTTTTCAAGGGAGCTTCATTCCTAGAAAAGAAGGTCTTTAAAGTGATGAGATAAAAGAGAGAGGCAAGCTTTCATTTCTTTGTGTTACTTATTTGAAAAGTAGTGAAGACAGCTTTCAATCAATCATGAAACTTTCTGTGTTCTCACTCAGAATAAGTTACAGTTTCTGTATCCCTTTGAGAAGACAATGTTGGACCTTGGATTAGCAAAGCCAACAGAATTATATACAATGTGGTTTTTTTTCAATTCCCACTGAGGGTTTCACCTATCAAGTCTTTCTGACCTGCAGGTTGCACCTGCTACAACAATCATTTACTCTTTGCTCTCTAAATTCTACCGGAAGGGATTTTTTTCTTTTTTAATTTACTTGGATGGTTTCTTTCCTTAAAGACTATGATTAACTAAGTTGAAAATACGAAATCACTGAGAAAAATTGAAATTAAATCGACAATATTTTTGTAATTCACTTATTTGGCATCATCTTGAGTGAACTGACCATGGAGCAGGCATCATTACCCTGTGACTACTTTGATGAATAAGAATTGTCCTTATCTTGAGGAACTTTTATAAATTATGTGGCCATATATATTCTATCTACTATTCTGTTTATGTTTTCATCAACTTTGGATTGGCCTCAAATATTCTTTTAGTATAGTTATCTCTATACTTTTTCTTTAGTATTTAAGTTCTTTTGTAATAGATTTGTCCATTGGAATTCCCCACACAAGATTTTTAAACACTTGGATGATAATAATCACTAAAAAAGAACAAAACTTTTCATCTTTATTAAAGTAAATAAATTTCCTTAAAATAAGTAAAAATGTAAAATAAAATGTATCTTAGCTCTCACTTCCTTAATTTAAAGAGTTTTTTTTCTCTTAAGGTAGGAAAAAAGTGAGTTTAGAATGAGCATCATTTAAAATGTATTTGAGAGTCAAAGCCAACACTTTACTTTCCTAAAATGTGTGGTTATATTAGAACAATTCCTCGTTTATCTGGCACTCTTTGCTGGGAATGAGTCTTGCAGATATTTTGATATTTATTTATTCTCCAGGCCAAGCAATGTACTTGTAATCATTATTGGCAAATACAGATTAACTGTTAAGCATTTTTAAACAGACTTTCAAACGTTTTATCATTAAATCAGATTCACTCTTATAAACATCCATGAGAATACTGTTCTGCCTATCTTCTCACTTTCCATTGTCATGCTGTCTCATGTCAATAATCACTTCAGTGACTGTGTGGGCCTGTAGCAGACTTTGCAGCTTCTATTCATTTTTTTTTTTTTCTCTCTCTCTTTTTTCTTTTTTTGCGGTATGCGGGCCTTTCACTGTTGTGGCCTCTCCTGTTGCGGAGCACAGGCTCCGGATGCACAGGCTCAGTGACCATGGCTCACGGGTCCAGCTGCTCCACGGCATGTGGGATCCTCCCAGACCAGGGCACGAACCCATGTCCCCTGCATCGGCAGGCGGACTCTCAACCACTGCACCACCAGGGAAGCCCAGCTTCTATTCTTTAAAGGGATAGAAAACTAGACAATCAACTGTATATTGAGTGAAGAGTAATTGTGGAAGATTAAAAGAAAAACAAAAAACAAAACGACGATCCCTAGATTTCACCTAACAAAGGAAAAGAGCATGATTTAAGAGTGGAAGAGAGAGAACAATCACTTAGTACAGATACTGATGAGACATAAGGTCTTTTTTCATAGTATGTTTGTCTTGATTCTAAATGTAGTAGAATCATAACATCTATAACATTTACATAATACACTCAGAGACAGAAAAAAACTTTTTAAAAATATTATTTTATTGCCAGGCTGAGTTAATGTTTTGAAATATTTGCTTCTAGTATAGCATAAAGAAATTCATATTATATTATTTTTACTAAACATTAACATAAAACATTAAGGTTCTTTTCCTTTTACAGCTTTAAGGATATATAATTAACATACAGTAAACTGCAAATATTTAAAGTGTATATTTTGAGCTTTGACACATAATACAACAGCAAAACCATAAACACAGTGAAGATAGGACACACCTCTCATCATCAAAGTTTCTGTTATGCTCCTTTGTCCTCTTGGGCACCAGTCCAGATGTCATGGCCCACATCCATCCTCAAATTACTGATAAACTTTCAGTGACTATAAATTAGTTCTTATTTCTATAATTTTTATATAAGTGGAATTGTGCAATATGAACCCTTTGCTGTGTGGTTTTAATTTTTTTGTCATTTTAAGAGGTATGTAATGGTATTTCATAATAGCTCTCCTTTCCCTAACAACTAATGATGCTGAACAACTTTCCATGTTCATTTGCCATCCATTTATCTCCTTTGGAAGTGTTCATTCAAATGTTCTGTGCATTTTTATTATATTGCCTGTTTTCTTCTTATTGTATCTGGTGAGTTTCTTATATATTCTGAATACAAATTCGTTATCAGATATATAATTTGAAAATATCTTCTGCCATACTATGTCTTTTCTTTTTATTATCTTAATTATGTCTTTTGAAGAGCAGGAATTCTTAATTTTGATGAAGTCCAATTTATCAATTTTTTGTCTGTATTGTGCTTTCAGTGCGGTACCTAAGGAATCTTTGTTTAACCCAAAATCACGAAGATTTTTCTCTTACATTTTCTGTTAAAAATTTATTAGTTCTAGTTCTTTCACTTTGGTCTATGATTGATTTTGAATTAACCTGTATGTGCTGTGAGAAATAGATAGAAGTTCATTTATTTTTTGCATACAGATATCCAATTATTCCAGCACCATTTGTTGAAAAAAACTATTCTTTATCCATTGAACCACATCTGTACTTTTGTTGAAATCAACTGACCATATTTGTGAGTCTATTTCTGAACTCTTCACTCTTTTTTGTTGACCCATATATCTATCTAGAAACCAACACCACAATGCCTTGATTACTGTGCCTTTGTATTAAGTCCAGAAGTCGAGCAGTGTAAATCTTCCAAATTTGTTTTTCATTTTCAATATTATTTGGCTCTTCTAGCTTTTTTGACTTTCCATATGAATTTTGGAATCAGCTTGTCAATCTCAAAATAAGTCTGTTAGGATTTTCACTGAGATTACATTGAACCTATATATCCATATGGGGAGAAGTAACATCTAACAATAATTATCTAATCCATGGATACTGTATGTATCTCCATTTATTTGTCATATAATTTAGCTCAGCAATGTTTTGCCATTTTCAAAGTACAGATCTTGCACATCTTTTGTCAAATTTATTGCTAAGTATTTAATATTTTCTTATTAGTGTAAATGGTAATGTATTTGTAGTTTTAATTTCTAATTGTTTGTTGCTACTACACAAAAATTACGACTGATTTTTTAAAATTGATCATGTGTTCTGAAAACTTTGCCAAACTCACTTACTAGTTCTAGTAGCTTTTACAAATATACTGTAACATTTGCTACACAAACATGAATGAAGACAGTTGTATTTCTTTTTTCCTATCTTGATATCTTTTATTTTTTTCTTTCCTCACTCAACTGCTAAAAATTGCAGAAGAGTTTTAAATAGAAGTAATGAGGACAGATTTTTTTTTTTTTGATGTCCTGGGAAAAGCATTTGGTCTTTAGCTACAGATATAAGGTTAACTGCAGGTTTTCCATGGTTCCCTTATCAAGTTGAGGAAGTTCCTTACTCCTGGTGTGCTGAGAGTTTTAATCAGTAGTGGATTTTGGATTTCTCAAATGCTTTTTTTATAACTGTGGAGACGATCATATGATTTTCATTATATAGTCTGTCAATATGATGAATTACATTGACTTTCAAATAAATCAGCATTCTTAGGATGAACTCTAAATAGAAATGAATTATGATCATTATATAGTGTTCCATTTGACTTGCTAAATTTTTTTAATGGACATTTGCCTCTATGTTTATGAGAAATATTTTTCTGTAGTTATCTTTCCTTGTAATGTGTTTGGCTGGTTTTGGTATTGGGTGATGCTGATCTCATAGAATGAATTGGGAAGAATCCCCTCCTTTTATATTGTCTACAAGAGTTAATGTAGTTATTGTACAACATATTCATTCAGTGTTTCATAGAATATGTCAGTAAAACCATCCAAGCCTGCAGTTTTCTTATAGTAAGATTTTTAGCTACAAATTCATTTTTAAATAGATATAGGGAGTTTTACATGATTTCTTCTTGAGTCATCTTTCATAGTTTTGTATTTCAAGGAATTTTCTTTTTCCTCTAAGTTGTCAAACTTACTGGCATAAATTTGTTCATAATATTCCCATATTATTCTTTTAATATCTGCAGAATATTTAGTTATGTCACCTCTCTCATACCAGATATTGGGAATTTGCATGTCTTTTTTTCTTCATAAGTTTGGCTAGAATTTTTCAATTTTAATGACCTTCAAAAAAGAAATGGGTTAGGTTGCAGTGATTTCAATATTGATTTTTTCTGTATTCTATGAGTTTTGCTTTTATTTTTATCATTTCCTTTTCCTGCTTTCATTGTATTAAATTAGATCTTTTTATAGTTCTTTAAGTGGATGTTGAAGTCATTGATATGAAACTTTTCTTTTGTTCTATTATATCTATATTCATTGTTATAATCTCTCCTCTAAGCACTACTTAAACTGCAACTGAAAAATTTTGATGTACTGTGTTTTATGTTTTCATTCCATTTAAAATACTAATTTCCTTTTTGACTCCTTCTACAACACAGATTATTTAAAAGTCTGCTGGTCAGTTTTCAAATATTTGGGTAATCTCCAGATATTTTCTGGTTTTGATTTCTAATTTAGTTCCATTATTATCTGAGGGCATACTTGAATGATTTTAATTATTTCAAAAGTACCGAGACTTGTCTTATGACTCATAATATGGCCTATAGTGGTAAATGTTTTAAACACTTGAATAGGATATATTTTCTGTTGTGTGAAGTGTTATAAAACTGTTAATGGTCAATTTGGTTGGTAGTGTTTTTCTAATCTTCTAAACCTTTACTGATTTTGTCTACTTATTCTATCAACTATTGTGAAAGGAGTGTTGAAAGGTGTATTATATTGTGGAAAGGTGTTGAAATCTTGAACTGTAATTGTGGATTTATCTATTTCTCTTTACAGTTCTATCAGTTTCTGTTTTATGTATTTTGAAGTTGTATTTTATTTAAATAATTGTTTTGGATTGTCAGATAACTTTATGAAACGCTGTTCTTTATCCCTAGTAATATTCTTTGATCAGAAATCTGTGTTGTCTGATATTAGTATAGTCACTCCTACTTTCTTTGGATTACACACACACACACACACACACACACACACACACACATAAAATCTTCCATCCTTTTACTTTTCACCTATCTGTATCTTTACATTTGAAGTAGGTTTTCATGTAGATAGCATATACTTGGATGTTGCTTTTTAAATCCTATCTCTATCTTTTAATTGAGGTATATAGACCATTTGTTTTTAATGTGATTACTGAAAAGAATGGGCTTATATCTATGGTTTTGTTTTTAATTTGCCCCACCTGTTCTTTGTTACTTTTTCCCTCTTTTTCTACTCTTTTTAGGATGGGGAACTTTTATAATTCATGTTATCTCCTTTGTTTTCTTATTAGCTGTAACTTTTCTTTTGATTTAATGAAAATAGATGTTTTTGCATGTGTCAGTGTATACATTGAGATTCCTAATGACTATAAACCCTTAAAAAATTCTCATCCATAGATTGAGTGTATTGAATGTCAATCCTATCTCAAACAGTAACAAGACTCTTGTGAATAAAACAAAGACATATAGTCTTCCAAAATCATAGAGCCTAGTTGGAGAGAGAAGACTCAAATGGCTAGGCTGAACTTAGATACACTTACAAGAGATAATCATCAGAATCTGACAACAATTTAAGAGCTTCCACTTATTCTTACTCAGCAGATGAGTGGCCTGGTCAATAACCAGTATGAGTTCAAGGCTGTAACATTAAAGGAAAGTGGGAGGAAAAAAAAGTAATTCAATGTTTTTTGTTCCAGTAAGGGTGACTTTGCAGGTTTGATTTTTCTGAGAAGAAGAACAGTTTGTTCCTGCAGCTCACCACTTCCCAGGGAGTCCATGCTTTGCCAGCCTGTGGTTTCAAGGGTGACTCCTCCGGAGATGGGGGTCAGGCCGACTGGAACAGCCTGCAGAAATCAAGCAAGCTGATAATGCTTTTAAAGATGTCTTCTGCTTGTCCTTTTCCCCTGTCTTCCCAAATACACAGCACTTGCCCAGGTCAATGTCAGAGGAGTTTATGTTCCTTTTAAGCAATAAGACTCAGCAGGATTGGGAGAACTCAGAGTGGCTTTGCCTGTCAAAGACATGGGCCTCTTCTTCCATGCCAGTATCCAGTACAAGGTTGTTTGAAAGCCTTTCTTAAAAGATCTCAAGTTGGGGCCAATTTGGAGCTCTGGGCTCTGATGATGATCTCTCTGATGAAGAGATCAGATGAAGTTCCTTAGAGATGAAAGCTAAGAAGTAGGGTGGATGGGGAAGGAATTTGAGAGTCCTGATAGTACTTTTTCCCAGGGTGTTCTTGGATGAGACAAACTCCTTTTGGGGGCTTTGTTTCACTGTGTGCTTAACAGATGTTTAATATCTAGGCTGAAAAATCCAAATTGCTAGTGAACTCAACAGCAAAGATAAACTAGGATTCATCCTCCAGTGGTTTCTGGACTGGGAGTAGATACAGCTGGGTTCTGATTCAGGTTTTGCCTCTAAATAGCTGGCTTCCTTTGGACAAGTCCCTTAGAATTGTAGAGCCTTTGTGATGGAATGAAATTAGGGGTCATCTAGTCCAACCTTCTTTTGACAAAGACATTCCATCTACAATATCCCTGACTGATGAGTATCTAGTCTTTCTATTTTCTGGGCCACAGTGTGTCCAACTACATGATGAAGAGAGTTGATCTTCAATTTAAATCAGGGCCCATGGTGGGAGTGGGAGGGTTGAGAAAGTAGAAGCCAGGCATCTGAAGTTTAAACGTAATGACATCATAGTCTAGCAGAAGCCAAGCTCTAGATATAGGGTGTAAATAAGAACCCTTAGGGAATTAAACTTTATAAATTCTTTCCCTCTTCTGGTCAATAATGAGGAAAAGTTATAATTTTTATTTTAATAATATGTGTAATAAAACATATAATTATTTTATTTTAATTATTAGTGGTTGCTTTAGGGTTTGTTCATTTAGTACTTAAAACATATTTTTCTACTGCCTACTGTCCAGAAGTTTTCTCCTGCATTGTTTGCTGTTATTCTTTTTCTTTTTCCTCTTACATAACGGTTTCCCAACACTCCAGCTAACTGTAAGCAGTATGAGTATGGTATGCCTTGGTGTAGTTTTCTTCATGTGTTTTGTTGAGTTCATGGAACTTAGCTATCCTCTCTTCTTTTTCTTCAGAGACTCCAATTCCACTTAAGTTAGGCTTCCTGAAGTCATCTCATAGCTCACTGATGTTATTTTCACTTTTTTTCCCCAGTCTGTTTTGTGTCTATATTTCATTTTGGATAGGTTCTATTCTCCTGTTTTCAAGTTCACTAATTATTTTTTTTCTGAAATGTCTAATAAAGTGTTAATTATATTAATTTTATTTTTTAATTTTAGACATTATAATTTTCTTCCTTAGAATTTTCATTTGGTCTGTTTTAGTATTTACTATCCTGTGTCTTCCATCTACCTTCTTGAATATGGAGATTATAGTTACATTAACTGTTTTAATATCCATGCCAATTTATTCTACAACTTATTTCACTCTTAATTATGGGTTGTATTTTTCTGCTTGTTTTCATGCCTGGTAAATTTTTATTGTGAATTTTACCTAGTTGAGTGAATATATTCATAAACAAGTATTTCTTGTAAATATTCTTTAGCTTTTTTCTGAGATGAAGTTGAGTTCCTTGGAAGAAATTTGAGCCTTTTGAGGCCTTTTTTTTGAAAGTTTTTTTTTTTGTGTGTGTGTGTGGGGGGGGATCATAACAGTCATTAGTCTAAGGCTAATTTTGTCCTGCTACCAAGGCAATACCTTTTTGAGTACTCTACCTGGCGCCTTATGAATTTTGAATATTTCCAACTCTGGCTGATAGAAGACAAACAATTTTCATTCCTGTGTGAGTATCAACAATCATTCTTTCCAGTTCTTTCACATAATTCTTTCCCCAGACTCATATATTTTCCTCACACACATGTGCTTATCATTATTCAGTTGAAGTCTCTGAAGATACCTGGGGCTCTATCTTTTTTGCAACTCTCCCCTCTAATGTATGCTGCCTAGGAAACTGTAGCTACCTTGGTCTCCTTGGACTCTCAACTCTGTCTTTTCAACTCAGGAAGATTGGCAGGCTCTGCCTGGATTCCCCTTCCTTGTCTTGTAACCTGGAATTCTTTTCAGAGAGTAGGCTGTGAGAGTTGTAGGGCTCACCTATTTTGTTTTCTGTCTTTTAGGAATTACTGTTCTTTGTGTGATATCTAAAACCTGGGTTTTTTCACATATGGTGCCTGGCTTTAAATTGTTTCCTGCAAGAGGATAAATCCAATCCTTGTTCCTCCATCTCGGCCAGAAGTGCAAGGCCTTCAAGTCATTTAAAAGATTACTTTTAGAGGACGTGCTCTCACTCCCTCTTGTGAGAGCGCCAGAATCACAACTAACTGCTGAACAATCATTAACAGAAAGACATCGGAACTCACCAAAAACATACCCCATATGCAAAGACAAAGGAGAAGCCTCAATGAGATGGTAGGAGGGGCACAATCCAAATAAAACCAAATCCCATAACTGCTGGGTGGGTGACTCACAAATTGGAGAACACTTATACCACAGAAGTTGACCAACTGGAGTGAAGGTTCTGAGCCCCATGTCAGGCTCCCCAACCCAGAGGTCTGGCAATGGGAGGAAGAATTCCTAGAGAATCAGACTTTGAAGGCTAGCACGATTTGATTGCAGGACTTCAACAGGACTTGGGGAAACAGTTTTAAAACACCAGAAAAACAACTAAATGAAGCAGAGATAGGCAACCTTCCAGAAAAAGAATTCAGAATAATGATAGTGAAGAAGATCCAGGACCTCGGAAAAAGAATGGAGGCAAAGATCGAGAAGATGCAAGAAATGTTTAACAAAGAACTAGAAGAATTAAAGAACAAACAAACAGATATGAACAATACAATAACTGAAATGAAAATAACACTAGAAGGAAACAATAGCAGAAAAACTGAGGCAGAAGAACGGATAAGTGAGCTGGAAGACAGAATGGTGGAATTCATTGCTGTGGAATAGAATAAAGAAAAAATAATGAAAAGAAATGAAGACAGCCTAAGAGACCTCTGGGACAACATTAAGCATAACAACATTTGCATTATAGGGGTCCCAGTAGAAGAACAGAGAGAGAAAGGACCTGAGAAAATATCTGAAGACATTATAGTTGACAATTTCCCTAACATGGAAATGGAAATAGCCACCCAGGTCCAGGAAGCACAGAGAGTCCCATACAGGATAAACCAAAGGAGAAACACGCCGAGACACATAGTAATCAAATTGGCAAAAATTAAAGACAAAGAAAATTATTGAAAGCAGCAAGGGAAAAATGACAACATACAAGGGAACTCCCATAAGGTTAACAGTTGATCTCTCAGCAGAAACTCTACAAGCCAGAAGGGAATGGCATGACATAGTTAAAGTGATGAAAGGGAAGAAGCTACAACCAAGATTACTCTACCCAGCAAGGATCTCATTCAGATTCAATGGAGAAACCCAAAGATTTAAAAACAAGCAAATGCTAAGAGAATTCAGCACCACCAAACCAGCTCTACAACAAATGCTAAAGGAACTTCTCTAAGTGGGAAACACAAGAGAAGAAAAGGACCTACAAAAACAAAGTCCAAACAATTAAGAAAATGGTAATAGGAACATACATATTGATAATTACCTTAAACGTGAATGAATTAAATGCTCCAACCAAAAGACACAAGCTCGCTGAATGGATACAAAAACAAGACCCATATATATGCTGTCTACAAGAGATCCACTTCAGACCTAGGGACACATACAGACTGAAAGTGAGGGGATGGAAAAAGGTATTTCAAGCAAAAGGAAATCAAAAGAAAGCAGGAGTAGCAATACTCATATCAGATAAAGCAGACTTTAAAATAAAGAATGTTACAAGAGACAAGGAAGGACACTACATAATGATCAAGGGATCAATCTAAGAAGAAGATATAACAATTGTAAATTATATGCTCCCAACATAGGAGCACATCAATATGTAAGGCAACTGCTAACAGCTACAAAAGAGGAAATCGACAGTAACACGATAATAGTGGAGGACTTTAACACCTCACTTACACCAATGGACACATCATCCAAACAGAAGATTACTAAAGAAACACAAGCTTGAAATGACACAATAGACTAGATAGATTTAATTGATATTTATAAGACATTCCATCCAAAAACATCAGATTACACTTTCTTCTCAAGTGCACACAGAACATTCTCCAGGATAGATCACATCTTGGGTCACAAATCAAGCCTTGGTAAATTTAAGAAAATTGAAATCATACCAAGCATCTTTTCTGACCACAGTGCTATGAGATTAGAAATCAATTACAGGGAAAAACTGTAAAAAACACAAACACATGGAGGCTAAACAATATGTTACTAAATAACCAAGAGATCACTGAAGAAATCAAAGAGGAAATCAGAAGATACCTAGAGACAAATGACAATGAAAACATGATGATCCAAAACCTATGGGATGCAGCAAAAGCAGTTCTAAGAGGGAAATTTATAGCAATACAAGCCTACCTCAAGAAACAAGAAAAATCTCAAATAAACAATCTAACCTTACACCTAAAGGAACTAGAGAAAGGAGAACAAACGAAACCCAAATTTAGAAGAAGGAAAGAAATCATAAAGATCAGAGCAGAAATAAATGAAATAGAAACAAAGGAAACAATAGCAAAGATCAATAAAACTAAAAGCTGGTTCTTTGAGAAGATAAACAAAATTGATAAACCATTAGCCAGACTCATCAAGAGAAAGAGGGAGAGGACTCAAATCAATAAAATTAGAAATGAAAAAGGAGAAGTAACCACAGACAATGCAGAAATATAAAGCATCCTAAGAGACTACTACAAGCAACTCTATGTCAATAAAATGGACAACCTGGAAGAAATGGACAAATTCTTAGAAAGGTATAAGCTTCCAAGACTGAACCAGGAAGAAATAGAAAATAAGAACGGAACAATCACAAGTAATGAAGTTGAAAATGTGATTAAAAATCTTCCAACAAACAAAAGTCCAGGACCAGATGGCTTCACAGGTGAATTCTATCAAATATTTAGAGAAAAGCTAACACCCATCCTTATCAAA